>NC_091449.1:2500-302500 GCF_964237555.1 Oryctolagus cuniculus | reverse complement strand
ACACATGTTGACGTGTGACCCAGTGCCGGCTTTGAACAGAAACAAAACTCTGACCTCCATTGTCACGCTGCATACATAGAGATATGAAAATAACCCTAAACATATTTTGGATGCAACTAGCAGTGAGCTTTTAGAGGCCCACAGAATCACCCCTACATCTAGAGATTCTTCTAGACTAACTCAAGGGACTCCGCATAATGTTTATACTCCCGCAACATAATGTTTGTACTCTGCAATTTACTGAGGGATGTACCAAGGATACAGAATTGGCTCAAAGGGGAAAGACAGGCACAGTCTGGAGGAACCCATGTACAGGCTCCCACTGCCCTCCTCTCAAAGGGTCACAGGAAGCATCCTCTCCCCTCCAACAAAAATGACGCAATAAGAGTGGTGCTTCTGATAGCACTCAGGGGTTTCACGGGAGTCTATCACATAGTCCACCCCGGCCCAGCACACGCCAAATTCCAGATCCCCACAAGGCAAGCAGAGGATCGATGTCAATACCTTGTTGGCACAGTCTAAGCACAGTAAGTCACTCTAACCAGTTAGGTAACAGGACAGGACACTATGGAAATGCACGTTCCCAGACACCAGCCAAAGGCCAATCTTGCACACAAAATCTTCTCAAAATCACACCCTCAGACCTACTATTTTAATTTGTTTGCATCTCTTCAAATATGAATACAGTTTGTTGCACACAGTAGCTACTTCATTAAACTACCAAACTTCAGCCTCGACTACCAGGAGGATAAAACACACAGTTCATGTCACTCCTGCTCAGAATTAGTTTTCAGAAACCTATCGTCACACTCCAGAGTGACATTTCTTGCCATGATTCCTTCTTATAGCTCTGAATCCCATTCAGACCATTTTAGGCTTAGCTGAAGTGCCACAATGTCTTGATAAGAGTAAAAGATTAATGCTCCATTTTTATCTCCTATAACCACCCTGAACACATAATGGGAACTTATATATTAAACATTGTTAATAACGTCCAGTTTGAATTTACTGGCTGGAGTTTTTAAAAAAATTTGAGAGGCACAAAGACAGGATAGAGAGCTCTATCTGCTGGTTCACTCCCTGAAGGCTGCAACAGCTGGGACTGTGCCGGGCTGCAGCAGGTTTCTGGAAACTCAATCCAGATCTCCCACGTGTGGCAGGAACTCAACCATCAAAGACATCACCAGCATCTCCCCGGGTCTATATTTGCAGGAAAATGGGTTCAGCAGTCATAGCTGGGTGTTGAATCCCAGTACTCCAATATGGGGCTCCGGTGTCTTCACTGGTGTTTTAATCACTAAGCTAAATACTTGCCTCTGGATCTTTTATTTAATATGTGGACATGCTATATCATGATTTTCTTCTTTCAAAAGTTTTCTTGGGGGCCAGAGATGTGGCGTACCAGGTAAAGCCGCCACATGTAGTGCCAGCATCCCATATGCGTGCCAGTTCAAGTCCCAGCTGCTCCACTTTCAATCCAGCTCTCTGTTATGGCCTGGGAAAGCAGTAGAAGATGGCCCAAGTCCTTGGGCCCCTGCACCTACTTGGGAGACTGGGAAGAAGCTCCTGGCTCCTGGCTTCAGATCAGCGCAGCTCCGGCCGTTGCGGCCATCTGGGGAGTGAACCAGCGGATGGAAGACCTCTCTCTCTCTCTCTCTCTCTCTCTGCCTCTGCCTCTGCCTCTCTGTAACTCTTTCAAATAAAGAAATAAATAAATCTTTGAAAAGAAGTTTTCTTAGGGGGCTGGCACTGTGGCACAGTGGGTTAAAGTCCTGGCTTGCAGCACCAGCATCCCATATTGGTGCCAGTTCAAGTCCCAACTGTTCCACTTCTGATACAGCTCCCTGCTAACATGCCTGGGAAAGCTGCAGAAGATGGCCCAAATCTTTGAGTCCCCTCACCCACGTAGGAGACCCTGAAGCGGCTCCTAGCTTCGTACTGCCTCAGCTCCAGTCATTGCAGCTATTTGAAGAGTGAACCAGCAGATGGAAGATTCTCTGTGTCTCCCACGTCCCTCTGCCTTTGAAACAAAAACTAGCTTTTTAAAAGATTTTATGTATTTATTTAGACAGGGAGAAGCAGGGAGGGAGGGAGGGAGGGAGAGAGAGAAAGAGAAAGAGAGAAAGAGAGAGAGAGAGAGAGAGAGAGAGAGAGAGAGATCTTCCCCAGATGGCTACAACACCCAGGGCTGGGCCAGGACAAAGCCAGTAGCCAGGAGCTTCTTCCAGGTCTCCCACATGGATGCAGGGGTCCAAACACTTGGGCCATCTTCTGCTGCTTTTTCCAGGCCATCAGCAGGGAGCTGGATCAGAAGTAGAGCACCCAGGATATGAACTGGTGTTCATATGGGATACTGGCATCACAGGCAGCAGCTTCACCCACTATGCCACAATGCCAACCCCCAAAAAATAGCTATTAAAAAAAAGGAGGAGAATGAGGTGGTGGAAAAGAAGAAAGAAAAAGAGGAGGAGGAGAAAGAGAAGGAGGAGGAGAGTTAGGAGAGGAGAGGGGAGGGTAGGTTAAAGAAAGAGGAGGGGCCGGCGCCGCGGCTCACTAGGCTAATCCTCCGCCTAGCGGCGCCGGCACACCGGGTTCTAGTCCCGGTCGGGGAGCCGGATTCTGTCCCGGTTGCCCCTCTTCCAGGCCAGCCCTCTGCTGTGGCCAGGGAGTGCAGTGGAGGATGGCCCAGGTGCTTGGGCCCTGCACCCCATGGGAGACCAGGAAAAGCACCTGGCTCCTGGCTCCTGCCATCGGATCAGTGCGGTGCGCCGGCCGCAGCGCGCCGGCCGCGGCGGCCATTGGAGGGTGAACCAACGGCAAAAAGGAAGACCTTTCTCTCTGTCTCTCTCTCTCACTGTCCACTCTGCCTGTCAAAAAAAAAACAAAACAAACAAACAAAAAAAAAAAAAAAGAGGAGGAGAGGTAAGAGAGGAAAGGGGAGGGGAGGAGAAAGAAAAAGGAGGAGAGGTAAGAGAGGAGAGGAGAGGTGAGGGGAGGAGAGGAGAGGAAAAAGGAAGAAAGAAAGAGAGAGAGAGAGAGAGGGGAGGGGAAGGAAGGGGAGGGGAGGGGAGGGGAGGGGAGGGGACAGGAGGGGACGGGGAGGGAGAGAGAGAGACAGACAGACAAACCTGGGCAGAACTCGGGGCTGGTGCAAATCCAAGTGCCCTTCCCAAAGGAGATGAGCCAGAGACCAAGAGTGTGTGGCCACCATCCAACCTGATAAAAACCCCTTTTCGGGAAGCCAGTCCATGGAAAGACTTCCTGTAGTGCTGTTTCTCTTGTACTTGAGTATAGCACCCAAATAAATCTTGTCTGGGTTAAGGTTTGACCACTTGTCCATTTCTATTATGTCCAAGTCAAAGAAATCTAGGGTCGGTAACATTACAGTAATACTGGAGTTCCCTTACTAATGCATTAAATGACTACTAAATAAGGTTTAGTGGTGACCCTAATAATTACCACAATTTCATAGTGATAAGTGAAATAATATTTCAAAATATCTGTAATACTGTCCTGTGATGTGCAAACATTTTTTTTTTTGTGGCCAGCATTCAAAATGAAATGGAGATGCCATTTTTTGTGTTTATCCAGAAAAAGCACCAACTCCCACCCAGGAGACCCCCTCTTAGGGCTTCAAGGCCGAGCTACTCCCATTAACCAAACTTGGTATGTGACCCCACCTAACCATAGCCCATGACCCGCGGTTTGACATCTGACCCACTTGATCCCCTCAGTCACACACGTAGGTCCAGTGTTAAGCACATAACTGATCTGGATCTCCTCCACTGAGCGAACCGGTAGATTCCCACAAGCAGCAAAGGACATGTGTACTTCTAGTAATTCTACGTTGAGCTTGAGATGGCAGATTTTTACTGGGGACTTATGTTTGAGGAAAAATCGCTTTTGCAGGTGTTCTGGGGTCTGATTATCCACCAGGCCATCCATCCTTAGAAACCAAAAAATGCAAAAGTTGTATTAACATATTCTTTAGTTACACAACAAATTTACAAGTAATTAATTGGGGAAAAGCTCAATCTGGATATTTTAGAATAAAATCTGAAACAGACCTCTGGTCAAAAGGGAAGTAAAAATAATATGAATCTGTTTAAATAATTTTTAAAACACCATATCAAATCATAGACATGAATACAAAATTATCATCAAAGCTTATTTAAAAGAAAAGTTACAGGGGCTGGCGCTGTAGTGCAGTGGGCTGAAGCCCCAGCCTGCAGTACCGGCCTCCCATATGGGCACCAGTTGAAGTCCCGGCTGTTCCACTTCTGATCCAGCTCTCTGCTGTGGCCTGGGAAAGCAGCAGAGAATGGCGCAAGTCCTGGGGCCCCTGCACCCACATGGGAGATCTGGAAGAGGCTTCTAGCTTCTGGTTTCGCATTGGCTCAGCTTCAGACACTGCAGCCATTTGGGGGATAAACCAGCAGATGGAAGATCTCTCTCTCTCCCTGTCTCTACCTCTCTTTATAACTCTTTCAAATAAATAAAATAAATCTTAGGGGGAAAAATGCTACAGATAAATGTGTCTTGAGTTTTTTATGTCTTAAGACCTCTTTACACTCTTAAAAATTACTGAGGATCCCAAATTTTTTGTTTATGTAGGAGCTATCAATATTTACTGTGTCAGGCATTAAAAGTGAGAAAAAAACTAATATATAATTTTAAATTTTAAAAACAAGTCCATTGTATATTAACATACATAATAAGATGAACTATATCCCCCTCTGCCCCAGCCCCAAATTTATATGTTGAAGTTCTAACCCACACTGCCACATGATATAGACCCAGTTTTTACTAAGTAACTAAGTTAAAATGAGGTCATTAGGGTGAACCCTGCTCTAACATGACTAATGTCCTTATTTAAAAAAAAAAATGCAAGGAGGGGAATTTAGTGGTGGGCGTTTGGCACAGTAGTTACAGACATTGCTTAGGATGTCCACATCCCTAAATGGAGTCCGAGTTGAAATCCTGGCTCCACTTTCAATTCCAGCTTCCTGATAATACACACTCTGGGAGGCAGCAGGTGATGGCTCAAGTAGTTGGGTCCCTGTCATCCACATGGGAGACCCAGATTGAGTTCCTGGCTCCTGGGTTTGGTCTGGCCCTGTTCCCAGTTATTGTCTAATCTGGGGAGTGACCCTGTGGATGGGAGATTTCTGTCTCTCACTCTCCCCAACTCTGGTTCACCATGGGAAATAAGCCCATGTGAGATCACCTACGCACCAAAGAATGGACTCAGAAGCATGAAGGAAGCAGAAAGTGAGACACTTCTTGATAGCTGGTCTGAACAGCAGTGATCAGCCAGTGGAAGCAGGCACTACCCTCAGAAACTCCGCTCCTTTTATCCCTGCCATGCAGAGCGCCTTTCAAACTTAGGAGGTGCAAGCTAAGCCCCACACAGCGCCTGAAGCAGGGTGAGGGAGGGTTAACAGGAGAGGGTGCTGCTGGGCAGATCTAGCACGGGGAAGGGGAGTTACACTGGAGTGTCATCCAGGCTCCAGGAACTGAGACAGGAGAGCATTGTGTACCAGACAGCCCATGGCTACAGATTACAGAACTGCTGCAAGTTACAGAGATAACAAGCGGTACAAGGTCTTCAAAGCAAAGTCAGCCCCTGATCTACTTTGGAGTTTTTGCAAACCTCTATCCCACATGCTACTGAGGCCTAGTATCATGGTCCCACAAAGGCAAAGCTAAGTCTCTTAGGAAAATATGCCATGGTCATTTCTTACACCACCATCTTCAAATACATAAAGATATTTTTAAAGTGGAAAATTTAGGAAAGAAAGCCACATGAAGATAGTCAGATTTCTGCAAGCCAAGGAATCACAAAGATTGCCAGCAAATCAAGAGAAGAAAAGGAATGGAGCAGATTCCATCTCACAGCCCTCAGAAAGAACCAGCATCTTTTTCATGAATATTTATTGTATTTATTTGCTAGGCAATAAGTGACAGAGAGAGGGAGACACACACAGAGAAAGAGGTATTCCATCTGCTGATTTATTTCCCAAATGGCAGCAACAAGCAGAATTGGGTTGGGTTAGGCTGAAGCCAGGAACCTGAAACTTTTTTTTTTTTTTTTGACAGGCAGAGTGGATAGTGAGAGAGAGACAGACAGAGAGAAAGGTCTTCCTTTTCTGTTGGTTCACCCCCCAATGGCCGCTGCGGCCAGCGCACTGCGCCAATCCGAAGCCAGGAGTCAGGTGCTTCTCCTGGTCTCCCATGCGGGTGCAGGGCCCAAGCACTTGGGCCATCCTCCACTGCACTCCCGGGCCACAGCAGAGAGCTGGACAGGAAGAGGAACAACCGGGACAGAATCCTGCACCCCGACCGGGACTAGAACCCGGGGTGCCGGCACCACAGGCCGGGGATTAGCCTATTGAGCTGCGGTGCTGGTCAGGAACCTGAAACTTTACACAGGTCTGACGTGGGTGACAGGGGCCCAAATACTTGGGTCATTTTCTGATGTTTCCCAGGTACATTAGCAGGGAACTGGTTTGGAAGTGGAGCAGCCAGAATTTGCAATCTGATATAGGATGTTGGCGTTGCAGGTGGTGGCTTAACCCCCTGTGCCACATGCCAGCCCCCATGCCAACATTTGGATCTCGTGTTTTTACCTCTATAACTGTGAGACAGGAAAGCTGTGATGCTTAAAACACCCAGTTTGTAGTATTTTATTACTGCAGCTGTGGAAAACTAATACAACATATTTTTAAAAATAAATGCATAACCTGATAAAACATAATTACATTTTCAAAACAAAAATTATTAAAAAGAGAGGAACTGCATTATATTATTCAAATCTCGTTAATGTCTGGCTTGACAGAAAGCAGCTGAATATCCATAGCTGTTTGTCCCTTTAATTGGTTCCAGTATTACTCTTCAGTGGCCTCTGAAAAACTACCATATATTCATGAGAAAATGAAAGAAAAAGCCAACATCTCAGTATTATTATGGACTTAGTTTTGAACTCACTACCCCTTCAGAGTGTCTCAGGAACTCCCCAGGGCTCTTAGGCCCACCCACAGAAAATTACTGCAATAGACAAATTTCTATCTTAGAATCACAAAAACAAAACTACCAGAACTGAAAAAGGAAAACATACAGGGAAACATCACGAATCTCAAACTCAGCACCATTAGAACCAGGAGGAAAGCTGAGCCCAGTGACTGGTTCCAAATGAACACATCGGCTTCTACTAAGGAAAAGACAATAGGTCTTCAACAGCCCTCCCCATCCCAGGGAACTCTGCTAAAGGAAAGGCAACAGATCCTTCCTGTACTTCCTCTGCCCACAGAGAAGGGGATATTGCCTGAGAATGTGGCGGGCTCCCAGAGAAGGCAAAGTCGGGCTCCTGGAGGCTGTCGGACCCATCATTTCCACAGCAGCTGCTGCCACCTGTCCTGGTGAGTGAGCACATCTATCAAAAGAAAAATGTACAACCAATCTAGTTACAGACATAATTGGTTTTTACTTGAAATTCATGAAATGAGCAACCTCCATTCTAAAAAGATAGAATGAAGGGTCCTATTGGGAGAAGGGTCCCACTGGGAGAACAGTGACGTTTGAAAGGTGGGAACGAGGAGACAAAAGGGGCGAAAAGCTCATTGTTTAACATCAGATTACTTTTCTTTTTAGAGTTAAAGCAGAGGATCCTGGCACTGTGGCTCAGTGAGTTAGCATGGCCACTAGTTCCAGTTCCAGCTGCTCCACTTCCAATCTAGCTCTCTGCTAATGCTCCTGGGAAAGCAGTGGAGGACGGCCTACGCCCTTGGGGCCATGCACTCACATGGGAGACTCTGGCTCCTGGCTTAGCCTGGCCCAATCTCAGTTGTTGCAGCCATCTGGGAAGTGAACCAGTGGACAGAAGACCCCTCTCTCTGTGTGTCTCTATCTCTCTCTGTAACTTTGCATTTCAAATAAAATAAAATAAACTTTTTTTTTTTAAGTTAAAGCAGAGGGGACTTCCTTATTACACTTAGGTAAACCAGACTCTCCTGCCTTGGGGAGAAACTGTTCTATTTGGGGATCTGCTTCCTGAAAGTTTCTGTTTGGTGATGTTGCATTTGGCATAAGCGGCTCCCCTTTTATTTGCTGTGTTGTTTGCGCCTAGCACAGGAGCTTAGTCGGAAACAGTGGCCTCCTATAACTTTTGTTTAACACCTGGGACTCCTCCTGGTACTGCTGGCCCTTTGCAGGGCGGTGGGGAGGGGGCAAGGGTCGGAGAAGGGAGGACCGGGAGGCAGCCGCTCCGCGCCTGCTGGGGGCCGGGTTCATTTCGCGCACTCCCCGCTGCACCGTCAGCCGGCGGGTATCCGTTCTCTTCCCTGCTGCGTGCCTGGCGCTTCCGCGAGAGACACTCGTGGAGGGGCACACGCATCTCGGTGAGCCTCTCCGGCTCCCATGAACTCCCAGTAAAGGGGTCCCCGACTCCGCCGCGGGCGCCTCCCACGGTCCAGGGGCGCGACCAGCTCCCGCGAGCCTCGCTCGCCCCCTGCTGGCCACGAGTCGCCTTCCCCGACGACGAGCACGTCCACGACACTCACGCGCTGAGGTGACTGTGTGTTTTTGAGGAGGACGGTAATCTGTAGCCTACGCCCAGGCACCCCAGGCTTTGTCCGGCCGGGAGGACCCGGCCCAGCGGTCCAGCCTGAAGCCCCTGGAGTCCGCGGCAGAGCTACGACGGGGGCTGCGGGAAGCCCGCCATCCAAGCGCCGCCGCTCGGACTCCACCGGCCCCTCGGCCGTCAGGATGGGAATGTGGGCCCCGACATCCGGGGCCCCTCGGTGACCGCCCACGCGGGCCCTGGGCACGGACGCCTCAGCTCGCCGGGCACCACAGAGAGCCGGCAAGCGATCGGGTGCCGCGGGACCGGCAGGCGGAGCCTCCCATTGGCCGCGGCCTCAGAAGTCCTCCATTGGTCGAAAGCCAGGAGGGCGGAGGCCTCCATTGGCCTGGCGCTGCGCAGTGCCGCGCGGCCTTCTGGGAGTTGTAGTCACAGCGTCGCCGGCGCAGCCGCCATTGTTCCGTGAGCGGCTAGTCCGGTGGTCCGGTCGGTGGAGGCGGCCCTGTGATTTGGGGCTCTCCTCGGGCTTCTGTCCTCAATCCGTCGGCCCCAGATGGGCCCCGAGGACGAAGCAGCAGGAGTGACGATGGCTGCAGAGCTACCGGCCGTTCGACTGCAGGTAACAAATAACGACGGCTGCGGGCTCCGGGCCAGTCGTCCCCGCGGGAGTGACCCCTTCACCTCAGGACGCGCGATGAGGAGGGCGCGGCGGTTTCAGCCTTTACACCCGGAGGCGCAGATCGGGCCTCGTGACCTGCCGCCAGGACGTGGGGACGCCGAATAGGCGATCTCGGGTCGCCCCGGCCTCCTCGTCCTCGGACGGGACAGGAACCGTTCCTAACGCTGCCCTCGGCCCCGCCCCCCACACCCGTGAGGACAGGTAGAGCGACCGCAGCGTCGGCCCCCGCCCAGATGGCGGGTTATGATGGAATAGAGATGCTGTGATGCGTGGTCAGGCACCCTCCAGGACCCCCGCACCGCGAAGCTCCTGCCCTGGGAATGGCGCACAGCCTCGGGGTAAGGACAGGCCAGCATGCATCGAGGTGGTGTGGTCAGCCGCTGTGGGGCTGGGGGAGAACTGCCCAGAGCCTTCGAAGCTCCCACACTTGCAGACAATGTGGCTGCTGCTTCTGTTCCCCAAAAAGTGCTACCTCCGTGTGGCAGAAACCAAAAATAATTCGTACTTCCTAGAGCTCTGCAACTTTGAAATTCTGTATTTCCTAATGTGTGTGATTGGCTTGTTTATGGGAATTCGCGTTATTTCAGAGTTAGGTGCATGATGTGAGACTACTATAATCTTAGATTGCCGGTTTTCAGATGTATGAAATGTGACTAGTTTATTCCTGCTGTGGATGAGAGGCGTAGAATAAGTAAAAAGGCTTGAAAGGAAATATATTAATTATTTGTTGCTGTGTAACAACCAAAAAATGGAACTGGCCTAAGACCACAATAAGTATCACACAGTTGTTTCTTTTTCTTTTTTATTTTTTTAAGATTTATTTATTTATTTGAAAGTAAGGGTTACACAGAGAAGGAGAGGCAGAGGGAGAGAGAGGTCTTCCATCCGCTGGGTCACTCCTCAATTGACCACAACGGCTGGAGCTGAGCTGATCCGAAGCCAGGAGCCAGGAACTTCTTCTGGGTCTCTCTTTTGGGCCATTTTGCTTTCCCAGGCCATAGCAGAGAGCTGGATTGGAAGTGGAGCGGCCAGGACTTGAACCAGTGCCCATATGGGATGCAGGCACTGCAGGTGGTGTTACCCGCTACACCAAAGCTCCGGCCCCATCTCACAGTTTCTGATGGTTAGGAATCCTAACAAGCCTTAGCCAGTGGTTCTGGCTCGGGCTCATGAGGTTACAGTCAATACATCACCCTAGGTTTAGTCACCTGAGACTGGACTGGAAGCGGAAGGCCCATCTCCAAGATGCTCACCTGCCTGGCTGTTGGCAGAAGCCTCAGTTCTTGTCTATGTGGCCATCTCTGTGGAACTGCTTGAGTTTCCTCAAACAGCATGTCGGGCTTCCCACAAACTGAGTGATCTGGAATAGGACAAGGCAGAAGCTACAATGCCTTTTGTGTCCTTGGTTCAGCATTCACATTGTTGTTTCCACAGTACACTATCAGCCACAGCTGGTCTTGCTTGGTGTAGGAGGGAACTATAGTAGGGCTGGGGTTCACTGGGAGCCATACTGGAGGCTGTTCACCACAAGAGGCAAGGACCTGAAGTAGAGGGCTTTGTGACTGAGGTAATAAATCACTTCAAAAGTGGTGACTTAAAACACACATTTAATCTTATAACTCATGAGCTCAGAAGTCTGAAATAAGTTTCATCATGCTGGAACCAAAGTATGATCAGAGCCACCGTCCCTACTGAGGTTCCAGGGGAGAACCCATTTCCTTGCCTTTTGCAGCTGTGAAAGTTGTAGATCTTACATTCCATGCCTCAGAGCCTTCCCTTCATCGTCAAAGTGAGAATTGTTGCATCTTGCTTTAGTGGTCATATTGCCTTCCATCTTCCATAGTCAAAACTCCCTCTCTACTGACATTTTATAAAGACACTTGAAATTGCATTTGGGCCCCACTAGGAAAATCTCACTTTATAGTCTTAGTCAATCTGCAAAGTCTCTTTCACCATATATGGTCATATTCGGATTCTAGGAACTAGGACTTAGAGATCCTATTAGCCAGACCTACATATTTTGGGGTGCATTATTCAGCCTACCATAGCAAGGCTGAAAGGGGTCCCTTCTATGTCAAAAGATGAGAAGGAACCATTCACAGTGTCTTTTGAACAACAAAAATTTTTAGTTTTGATGGAGTACAATGTATTTATATTTTCTGTGGTTACTTGTGCTTCTACTTTCATGTCTACAAATCATTTGCCAAATCAGGATCATAAAGATTTGTCCCTTGTATTCTTTCGAGAATTTTGTAGGGTTTTTTTTTGTTTGTTTATTTTTTGTTTTTTATTTATTTGACAGGTAGAACTGTAGACAGTGAGAGAGAGAGAGAGAAAGGTCTTCCTTCTGTTGGTTCACTCCCCAAATGGCTGCTATGGCCGGTGCTGCGCTGATCCGAAGCCAGGAGACAGGTGCTTCCTCCTCGTCTCCCATGCGGTTGCAGGGCCCAAGCACTGGGCCATCCTCCACTGCCTTCCCGGGCCACAGCAGAGAGCTGGACTGAAAGAGGAGCAACTGGGACTAGAACCCGGCGCCCATATGGGATGCCGGCACCACAGGTGGAGGATTAACTGAGTGAGCCACAGCACTGGCCCAGATAATTTTGTAGTTTTAGATCTTAAATTTATATGCCTTTGGGTTCATTTTTATTTTTGGTGTGAGGTGGGGAGCCACCATTATTCTTTTGCACGTGGCTATTCCATCGTCCTGTAGGAAGTGTTTTTCAGCCACTTCTTTCCTATCACAGTTTCCAAAGGGTGATGCTTTTATAGATGTGGACTCTGGATAAATGCTTGGTGTTTCTAAGGGAGGAACTGAGCCAATACTGATCCAGAAATACCTGTTTCAAGCATAGCCACATCAACCCACAGAAGGGTTTTGTTTGTAGGACACATTTTAGATATGCTATGTTCATTTAAAAATTGAAATTTTTCACATAAAAATATGACTTAATTTCCAGCTCTTTTCCAGAATTTGACCACAGAGGGCCTGTATTTCCCCATAATCAATCAGTTCTTAGTTCTGCTGCCTCCTCATACAGGACACATTCTCCTTTAAATCTTTGACCCTGCTACTCACAGGGTAAGTGCTCTTGTCAGCTCTTAACCTGGCCGGCTACAGTTACATGAGCCTGCCAGGTCCTGATGGCAGGTGAGTCTCTGACACCCTCCTATACAGCATTTTTCTCAGGAAGGGTGATCAGTGTTACTTCGTATCAAAAGATTAGTGAGTGTATGTAAGTTAAGCCCTGCTGTGTAGCAAATTATTCCAAAACAGTATGGTTATATAATAGCCATTTCTTTGGCCCAGAAACTTAGAAGTTAGCTGTTTAGGATGATCTTTTTTGGCCCCCTCACCTGTCCATCAGCTGTGGTTGTTCTCAGTGTCTCACTTTACAACCTACTCCTATTTGTGGTGACTCCGTAAGTCCCCAGTTGCACCTGACTCACATCACTTAGGGCACATTTTCTCTCATATTCTGGCCTGCCTGTTTTCTCCTTCCTCAGGGAGCACTGATGGGAACAGTCTAGCTGATTGAGAATTGTGTGATATTTCAGGAGCCTGTGACCTTCCGAGATGTGGCTGTGGACTTTACCCAGGAAGAGTGGGGGCAGCTGGACCCTACGCAGAGGACCCTGTACCGTGATGTGATGTTGGAGACCTTTGGGCATCTGCTGTCTGTGGGTAAGAGCTGCTGCCTGAGCTGCTGTGACTGCGTGTTCCCGAGTTAGAGGTGTGAGGCCTCTAGTGTGAGGACCTGACCTATGGGTACATTCATGCAGGAGGCATCTGCTTTTTGCTGTCCTGAAGCAAAGCCTTCGCTTTGTGGTGAACTGTCCATACATCCTGACATTGAAGAGAATAGGCTAGAGCCAGGATTGATCTTCTTTTTCAGGGCCGCTGCCAACCTCTGTGTCTCTGTTTCCAGGTCCTGAGCTTCCCAAACCTGAAGTCATCTCCCAGCTGGAGCAAGGAGCTGAACTATGGGTAGCAGAGAGAGGAATCACACAGAGCTGTCATCCAGGTGAGAACTGACCAAATAGGTACCTCTAGCAGAAGTAGCCTAGCAGGTCACTGGAGATGCACTTTGTAGAAAAGGTGGTGTTTCAGGGTCCTCAAGATCACCCCCTTTTACTAAGAGACCCCACAGGACACAGCTGTGATTGGTTATAGAGTAAAAGACTACAGAGTAAAACCAGTAGAGGGCCAAAATCCAGAGGAAACCAGGCACCAGTTTCTAGAATCCTCTACCTGTGGTCACACAGGATGTGCTTAGTTCCCCCAGCAATGAGCTGTAACAAGATGAAAGAAATACTGTCTACCAGGGAATCTTTTGGAGACTCAGGGTCAGGGATTTTTATGGGGACTGTTCACGCATAGGCATCATCTGCCTATTGCAGGCCTTTTCCCAAGGGAAAGCCAGTGTTTGGAATAAACCACATTGTGCCCCAACAGTGTGGTTACAGTGAACCACTCTTATCATTAGGGTAGCAGAAACTCTCCCCAAATCCAAGTTCCTGGTGTAGAAAGGGCCAAGCTTTCCAGCAGGCCTGCACTGTTCACTGTTTTCTGCATGGTGCTCCACAGCCCCTTCATCTGTGCTCCCTCCCTCTGAGCTCAGAAACCATTTGCCTCTTCTCCAGTGGTCAGAATCCCACCCCTTCCTTCCACTCTGCTCTTTCTAGATTGTTCCCCCCTCACTAGCTTTTTCAGCATGCCTTTCCATGGGGTCATCTCTGATATATGAAACTACCCTTCTTCATCTTCTCCATTTCATTCTTGCATGTCTGGATTCTGTAATCCTGATCCCTACACCATTCTGTTCTTTTGTCAGAAAGGATTTTATTTAGCTGTAGATACCTTAAAGCCAGGTTAGAGCAACTGAGTGTTGCTTTCCTCAGGGTTACAGTGTGTCTGCAGGCATTCCAGTCTTCATATCCATGGTCAGACAAAAAAAGGAAGAGAGGAAGTAGGAAGATAAGTGCCAGCCATATCTGTCCTCTTTTATTAGAATTCCAGATGTTATTCATTGAGTTATGTTTGGTCAAGACTTGATCGCTAACCACCTACTCTGACCTTTGTTGGTAAGGAGACTGGAAAAGGGGATCTAGATTGACATAATTGGCTTAGGTAAGTCATGATCCCATCTGGCATGTTACAGAGAGAGAGAGAGAGAGAGAACTTCCATCCACTGGTCCACTCCCCAAATGGCCACCATGGCCAGAGCTGGGCCAGAGTTGGGCCAGAAGCCAGGAGCTTCTTCTGGGTCTCCCATGTGTGTACAGGGACCCAAGCATTTGGGCCATCCTCCACTGCCTTCCCAGGCACATTAGCAGGGAGCTGATCAGAACTGGAGCAGCTGGAACTCAAGCTGGTACCCATATGGGATGCCAGCACCACAGGCAGCAGCTTCAGCCACTACACCACAGTCGCTTTACCCACTATGCCACAGCACCAGCCTCCAAGGGAATCTTTTAATATATGACCTTGGGGCCGGCGCTGTGGTACAGCAGGTTAAAACCCTGGCCTGAAGTGCCAGCATCCCATATGGGCACCAGTTCTAGCCCCAGCTGCTCCTCTTCTGATCTAGCTCTCTGCTATGGCCTGGGAAAGCAATGGAGGATGGCCCAAGTCCTTGGGCCCTGCACCCACATGGGAGACCCAGAAGAAGCTCCTGGCTCCTGGCTTCGGATGGGTACAGCTCTGGCCGCTGCGGCCATCTGGGGAGTGAACCGTCAGATAAAAGACCTCTCTCTCTCTCTGTCTTTACCTCTCTCTGTAATTATGTCTTTAAAATAAATAAAATAAATCTTTAAAAAAAATTTTAAAAATATGACCTTTTTGTCATCTCTTTCACTTAGCATAATGCCTTTGAAGTCCTCCATATGTTGTAGCAAATGTCAATACTTTGTTCCTTTTTTTTTTTTTTTTTTTTTTTTGACAGGCAGGAGTGGACAGTGAGAGAGAGAGACAGAGAGAAAGGTCTTCCTTTTTTGCCATTGGTTCACCCTCCAATGGCCGCCGCAGCCGGCGCGCTGCAACCAGCGCACCGCGCCTATCCGATGGCAGGAGCCAGGTACTTCTCCTGGTCTCCCATGGGGTGCAGGGCCCAAGGACTTGGCCCATCCTCCACTGCACTCCCTGGCCACAGCAGAGAGCTGGCCTGGAAGAGGGGCAACCGGGACAGAATCCGGTGCCCCGACCGGGACTAGAACCCGGTGTGCCGGCGCCGCAAGGCGGAGGATTAGCCTAGTGAGCCGCGGCGCCAGCCACTTTGTTCCTTTTTATGGCTGAGGATTATATGATTATATGCATAGATGATTTTTTTTATCCACTGGTTGGTAGACATTTGTATTGTTTCTGGGTTTTTGGCTGTTATTAATAGTGCTACTGTAAATGTTGGTATACAGGCTTTTGTGTGGGCTTATGTTTTGTAAGGCCCGTCTGGGTTCTGTGCAGTCAAATTTGGGAGTTAGAGGTGAGAGATTAAGGGGGTCTAGTACCCAGCCAACATTAGCTCTTCCAGCACTTCTGCAGCTAAGCTCTCATTTTTCCCTTGGTGAGGCTCTCCAGACTAATATTTCTGGACACGCACTACCTGTCAGTTCTAAACATTGTATATAGACACTGTAGTGTGGTGAGATAGACCTTGAACGTGTGTGTTTCTTTCTTTCTTTCTTTTTTTTTTTATGGGGCCTGGCGCCATGGCTCACTTGGCTAATCTTCCGCCTGCAGCACTGGCATCCCATATGGACACCGGGTTCTAGTCCCGGTTGCTCCTCTTGCAGTCCAGCTCTCTGTGGTGGCCCGGGAGGGCAGTGGAGGATGGCCCAAGTGCTTGGGCCCTGCACCTACATGGGAGACCAGGAGGAGGCACCTGGTTCCTGGCTTTGGATCGGCACAGCGCTGGCCGCAGCGGCCATTTCGGGGGTGAACCAAAGGAAGGAAGACCTTTATCTCTGTCTCTCTGTCTCACTGTCTGTAACTCTACTGTCAAACAAATAAATAAATAAATCTTTTTTTAAAAAAAGATTTTATTTATTTGAGAGGTAGAATTACAGAAAGAGAGATGGAGAGGCTGGTGCCATGGCTCAATAGGCTAATCCTCCGCCTGCGGTGCCGGCACCCCAGGTTCTAGTCCCAGTCGGGGCACCGGATTCTGTCCCGGTTGCCCCTCTTCCAGGCCAGCTCTCTGCTGTGGCCAGGGAGTGCAGTGGAGGATGGCCCAAGTCCTTGGGCCCTGCACCTGCATGGGAGACCAGGAAAAGCACCTGGTTCCTGGCTTTGGATCAGCACAATATGCCGGCCACAGCGCGCCAGCCACAGTGGCCGTTGGGGGGTAAACCAACGGAAAAGGAAGACCTTTCTCTGTCTCTCTCTCTTTCACTGTCCACTCTGCCTGTCAAAAAAAAAAAAAAAAAAGAGAGAGAGAGAGAGAGACGGAGAGACAGAGAGTTTACTGGTTCAATCCCCAAATGACTGCAATGGCTGGAGGTGGGATGATCCAAAGCCAGAAGCCAAAAACTGCTTTATATCTCCCAGTGGGTGCAGGGGCCCAAGCACTTGGGCCATCCTCCACTGCCTTCCCAGAGCACTAGCAGAGAGCTGGATCAGAAGAAGAGCAGCTGGGACATGAACCAGTGCCCATATGGGATGTCAGCGCCACAGGCAGAGGCTTAGCCCACTATACCACAGCGCCAACACTGAACATGTATGTTTCATGGGTAAGACTTGAGCAGGTGAGGGGGACTGAAGACATTTAGGGTGAGTGGGGAAGCCTGGCCCCCAGTGAAGTCCACATCCTAATCCTCAGAACTGGTTATCCTGAATTATTGGATGTGCCCAATGCAATCATAAGGATCATTATAAGAGACAAGAGGGGCAGAGTCATAAAAGGAAATGTAATGACAAGCAAATGTCATTGAGAGACTTGAAGATGGTATCTTGTGGCTCTGGAGATGAGAGAAAGACCCAAAGAGTGCAGGCTTCCTCTAGGAGCTGGGAGAAACAAAGAAGCAGATCTTTCCCTACAGCCTCCAGGAAGAACAGACCAGTTGGCATCTTGATTTTAGGACTTCTACATTCTAGGGCTGTAAGGTAATCATCATGTATTGTTTTAAGGCGCTAAGTTTGTGGTAAGTTTGTTAAAGCAACAGATAGGAACCTGGTGCACCTTCACTTCATTGCCAGTAACTGGCCCACAGCAGGTGCTCAGTAAGTATTTGTCAGATGAGTGAAGCCATGTTTGAGGACAGGACGCTTGGTACCAACATAAGAGGAGAGCTGAGCCTTGAAGAGCAGGTCGTTAGCATCCTAGGTTAGTAATATAGACCCTGGTATTAGGAGCCTGTAACCCCTAGTTTTCCCCCCAACCACTCAGAGCTCTTTGGTTTTCTTTCAGGCTGGGAGCCTAGACCTGAAAGCCAGGCATCTTCCAAGGAGCAGGGCCCTCAAGAAGAGGAGCCATCCCGTGTCACGAAAGAGGAAGGATCCCCAAGGGGAGTGTCCTATCCCTCCGTGTCGGGAAAAGACCGGGAACATGAGGGCCAGGGCCAGGCACTCGAGAAGGGCCAGAACAGCATGAGACAACTGGGATTTGGTCTCAAGGAAGCACCAGTTCAGGATCTACACTATGAAAGTCTCAGACTTGGGGAAAACCAGGTCCTGAGCACAGACCCACATCCGTTCCCAGAAATTTCTAAGACAGAATACATCTGTCCTTATGGCTCACAGGTAACAAACTTGAAACCTAAATCAAGCTCAGTCAGTCAACAGACAGGCTCCCCCGGGAAAGAGACCTGTGAAAACAATGACTGTAGCAAAGCTTCCAGTCAGGCTGTTCCAGAACTCACAAAAACCCAGGTACAGGATAAACCCTACAAATGTACTGACTGTGGGAAGTCATTTAACCATAATGCACACCTCACAGTGCACAAGAGGATTCATACAGGAGAAAGGCCTTATATGTGCAAAGAGTGCGGAAAGGCCTTCAGCCAGAATTCCTCCCTCGTTCAACATGAGCGAATCCACACGGGAGACAAACCCTATAAATGTGCTGAATGTGGGAAATCTTTCTGCCACAGCACACACCTTACTGTCCATCGGAGAATTCACACTGGGGAGAAACCCTACGAGTGTCAGGACTGTGGGCGGGCCTTCAACCAGAACTCTTCACTGGGCCGGCATAAGAGAACACACACTGGGGAGAAGCCATACACCTGCAGCGTGTGTGGGAAAGCCTTCTCTCGGACCACCTGCCTTTTTCTGCACCTGAGGACTCACACGGAGGAGCGGCCCTACGAGTGTAACCACTGTGGGAAGGGTTTCAGGCACAGCTCCTCCCTGGCCCAGCATCAGCGAAAACATGCTGGGGAGAAGCCCTATGAATGCCGGCAAAGGCTCATCTTTGAGCAGACGACAGCTTTAACAAAGCACCAATGGGCAGAAGCCCTCAGCTGTGACCCACCTTTGAGTCAAGATGAGAGGACTCACCAAAGCAACAGGCCCTTCAGATGTCATCAGTGTGGGAAATGTTTCATTCAGAGCTCTCACCTCATCCGACATCAGATAACTCACACCAGAAAGGAGGAGCCCAGCGGACGTAACCGACGACGGGAGCAGTCCTCGGACGCAAGTTCACACGCAGCACAGCACTCGAGTTCAGGAGAGAATTCTGCGGACCAAGCAAAGTCAGGACAGCCAGCAAGCAGGGCCCTTGCATTGTTTGACATCCGTGAAATCGTGCAAGAAAAAAACCCTGTGCATGTTATTGGGGTGGAAGAGCCTTCCATGAGCACTTCTGTGTTATTTGACATCAGGGAATCCACATAGGAGAGAAATTCTGCAGATGATTTTTGAACCACAGGTATAAAAATGCGGTAAGTCCACATGGCATATGCATGGAAATAGGGACTTGGGGTAAAAATACTAATGGTGACCTCTGACTTTCTAAGGAAATAATGCTTCCCAAATCCATCAAACCCAGGGCCCCTTTTAATAACATATTTTCAAATGTTTCCTCCATTACAGAACAGTAAATTCACCAAGAATGTAACCTACCCATATATGTAATGCAGAAAAATCACCATATATCCTCATTTTGTGTAGGGTAATTTAAATGAAAGTAGTTTGTGATAGAGCAATGTGGTAAAATGATGCTTCCTGAGCCAGTTAGTATCTTGCCATTTCCATTGTGTGGGCCCAGTTATACAAAGAAATCTGGGGCAACAGCCTGTAACTTGCACACTAGTACAGGGTATGCTGTTGGCCACAGAAATGTGTGAGGGCCATTCTTGATTGGGATATGATTTTCTAGAGTATTGACTAACTCATGAAAAAATTTGAACAAAGCAAAATACTGCTGCATTTCCTGAAAATTCTGTGTAAATTCCAAGCATGCAACAATTCATTTATGAGAAATCAGTCAGAGATTCAGTTCATATATTGCATATATTGTTGTTTCATACCTTACATATATAGTCCACTGGAGCCAGTCCTTTGCTTTATGGTCATTGCAGCATGCGTGGCTCCCTCCCACATTGCATACACACACACCCCAAGTCATGTGATAAAGAAGTGCCCATGAAATTCCACAGTGTTCCTGAGGGCAGTCAGCGCTTGCTGAAAACCACTGCATTAGAACAACCAGTGTTGCTGTTAGCCTGAGATTCTTGCCTGGGGTGGTTTGCCCCCCAGAGGACATTTAGTCATGTCTGGAGACATTCTCAGTTGTCAGCAAAGGAAGGGTACCACTGTCATCTAGTAGCTAGAGACCAGGGTTGCTGCTCAACATACTACAGTACTCAGGAAAACTCAACAAAGACTTTTCTCACCCCTGGTAGAAACCCAGCCTAGCACCACAGCCAACACATTTCTATACTCCGTAAATTGACCAAAGCTGTACAATCATGTACATTTGATTTTAACAAATAGTATTATTAGCTAAGTAAAATATAGTTTACTTTTTAGAAAATCTTTCACTGTTTGCAGCATTCACAGTTGGTGTGAAGAAAAGAAGACAACAGCTACTTACTTTTCTAAATAATCTTTCAGCATTCGTTGTGGACATTTTATTTTTTTAAGATTTATTTTATTTATTTGAAAGGCAGAGTTGTAGAAAGTAGGGAGAGAGAGAGAGGTCTCCAGCCACTGGTTCATTCCCCAAATGGCCACAATAGTCAGAGCTGGGCCAGGCCAACGCCAGGAGCTAGGAGCTTCATCCTGTCTCCCACATGGGTGGCAGAGGCCCAAGTATTTGGGTCATCTTCCGCTGCTTTCCCAAACACATTAGCAAGGACGTGGAGCAGGGTGCTGGTGCTGTGGCATAGTAGGCTAAGCCTCTGCCTGCAGTACTAGCATCCCATATGGGCACTGGTTTGTATCCCGACTGCTCCACTTTTAATCCAGTTCTCTGTTTATGGCCTGGGAAAGCAGTGGAAGATGGCCCAATTGCTTGGGCCTCTACACCCACACAGACCCAAAAGAAGCTCCTGGCTCCTGGTTTCAGATCTGCCTAGCTCTGACTGTTGGGGCCATATGGGGAGTGAACCAGCAGTGGAAGACCTTTCTTTCTCTCTCTCTGTAACTCTGCCTCTCAAATAAACAAACAAAATCTTAAAAAAAAAAAAAAAAAAAAAAATGGAGCAGCCAGTACTAAAACCAGCACTCATATGGGTTGTCAGCATCACAGGCAGTGGCTTAACCTGCTGCACTACAATGCTGGCCCCATGTGTTTTCATTGTTAACATCAGTCCCAGAAATCATATTACTTCATCACTATTTCTGAATATATCCCTAAAAGGCAAAGACTTGTATGTACATGAACCATGTTGAGCCACAAGGACAAAATCATTTTCATAATCACACTAAGCCATTTGCCTTTTCTGCTGTGTTTGTTTGCACTGATGGTGTGCAAGCAACAGTTCAAATCAGGGCAATGATCTCAAGCTTATTGTGTTTGTCTCCACTTGAGCAATGCAGAAAAGAAAAAATATTCATTTCACTTAATGCCTGTCATGAAACAGGAAAATATGATTGATTTTATTAAATCTCAAAGAAGACTACATTGTTGTTACCTAAATTGATATCATCAGATATCAAATGTTCCTGATTGCCTTATAAGTGTTTTGTTTTCTATTTTCTTTGTTCCATTCATGATGTGATCAAGAACCCACAGTGCATTTACTTGACATTTTTCTTAAGTCTCTTTTGACCCCATTCTTATTTAATCTTTTATTTGTTAAAAGAAAAATAAAAAAACCTAAAATTTTCTCTACCCTGAGCCTGCCCATTTCACCCTCCTTGCTTTGGCCTGGTGGAATGACTTCCACTGGGCTCTGCTAATGGGCCTTGTGAACTCTTGTGACTACCACTGTTCTTGAAGCTCATCTCCCCAACCTTGCACAGGGCCCCTACTGGAGGACTATTGGAAGACATTATCTTGACTGTCAAGGCCCAGAGAAAAGACATCATTTATGCAGAGGAGAACATTCTTAACATGTCTACAGTGGGAAATTTTACCTTCTTCATGTTGCTTCTCTAACTTTTCTCCAAAGGAAAACACAGGTTTCTGACCTTTACTGATGCTGTGTTTTTTTTTTAAGATTTATTTATTTGTTTAAAAGGAAGAGTTACAGAGAGGCAGAGGCAGAGAGAGAGAAGTCTTCCATCCGCTGGTTCACTCCCCAAATGGCCACAATGGCTGGAGCTGGGCTGATCCAAAGCCAGGAGCTTCCTTCTGGTCTCCCACGCAGGTGCAGGGGCCCAAGCACTTGGGCCTTCCTCTACTGCTTTCCCAGGCCACAGAGCAGAGAGCTGGATCATAAGTGGAGCAGCCAGGACTCGAACCAGCACCCATATGGGATGCCGGCACTGTGGGCGGCGGCTTTACTTGCCATACCATAGCGCCATATATTTCAAATACATATTTATTTATTTGAAAGGCAGAGTTACAGAGAAGCAGAGGCAGAGAGAGAGGTCTTCCACCCACTGGTTCACTCCCTGGATGGCCACAATGGCTGGAGCTGCACATATATGAAGCCAGGAGCTTCCCCCAGGTATCCCACATGGGTGCAGAGGCCCAAGAACTTGAGCCATATTCATAGGCCATAACAGAGAGCTGGATTGGAAGTGGAGTAACCAGGCCCTGAACTGGTATCCATATGAGATGCCAGTACAGCAGGCAGCAGCTTTATCCGCTATGCCACAGCACCGGTCCTCATGCTGTTCTTGACATAAAAAGAGCATGTTTCAAAGTGTGGTCCTTGATCTGTTAGCACAGGGATACTAAAATTAAGGATTTAAACCTACTGTCTTTTTTGTTGTTGTTGCTTTTAAAGAATTATTTATTTATTTATTTGTTTATGTGAGAGGTAGAGTTACAGACAGTGAGAGGGAGAGACAGAGAGAAAGGTCTTCCATCTGCTGGTTCACTCCCCAAATGGCCGCAATGGCTGGAGTGGGGCCGATCTGAAGCCAGGAACCAGGAGCTTCTTCCAGGTCTCCCACGTGGGTGCAAGGGCCCAAGGACTTGGGCCATTTTCTACTGCTTTCCCAGGCCATAGCAGAGAGCTGGATTGGAAGAACAGACAGGACTAGAACCAGCACCCATATGAGATGCTGGCGCTGCAGGCGGAGGATTAACGCACTGTGCCACAGCACCGGCCCCTAAACCTACTTTCTAACCTCAAATGAAACAATCATGTACTGTTCCTAAGCCGATGCCTATAAATCTTTTATAGCTATAGCCAATGTCTGTCCTACCAGGACACTAAATCATCTACCCTGTTATACAGAACAGTTGTCTGTTAATGCACAGCTTTAATCAGGTCATTTTTGTTTGATATTCTTCTCACTGCAGTTGTTCTAGTGATGTTAAATATCCATCACCATCAAAAATTGGAAGAAAAAAAATGTGATCGCAGCACATCTCAGGATGTAGAAACTTGTTCCTAAAAATAAACTACAAAAGGAATGTTGGATTGCAGGGTGTAAAATTGAGTGGAAGAATGATCATCTTGGAAAAAATACCAGAGAACTTGCAATGTCCACTTTTGTTCTTGGATGCTGAGAGTATCACCACTGATGGGATTTCCACTGGAGCACAGCTGTCTTCTAGGGTTCTTGGAGCCACTTTGCATTCATCTCCAGAGGTCTCTGTAAGATACTGTTGATGCCCTAGATTGATTTCTCACATTTTCCTCTGATAGCATCCTCATACATTTCCTTTGTCGGCTCTCACTTTTCATTGCTACTCTGTTGTACCTTGGTCTGCACTACTTTGTCTTTCATTCTTGGCAGATAACTTTCTGTTTACATAACTAAGAAAAGGTACAATTTTTTAAATATTTATTTTCTTGAGAGGCAGAGTGAGAAAGAGAGGGAGAAACAGAGAGAGAAAGAGATCTTCAATCTCCAGGTTCACTTTCCTAATGGCCACATCAGCTGGGGCTGGACAGGCTGAAGCCAGGAGCCAGGAACTCCATCTGGGTCTCCCACATGGGTGCAAGCATTTGGGCCATATTTATTAGCAGGGAGCTGGATTAGAAGTGGAGCAGCCAAGGCTTGAACCGGCACTCGGATACAGGATGCTCTTCTGACCCTTTAATGGGGCTGTTATCACCTGCCATCCTATTAGGAAATAAGTTTTTGTCCCCTCCCCTTCCTCATCCCATGAGGTTCTATTGATTTTACCATGTAAACATCTGGAAACTTCATCCCATGCCCACTAACAGTGCTGCTACTGGACAGCCTTGAGAGGAGAAATGACCTGCTATCAAATGGCCCAGCAAGGATGTGAGCAGACAATCTTAATACCAGAACCCCGCTTTTCACTGTCCTTCACTGCCCCCCACCAGGAAGATGTGTGGGCCTGGGGATGCACATGGGAATGCCTCCCCGCTCTGGGGAGATGGGACCAGCAACAGCATTTGGTTCTAGATAGCCCTGGACACTGGACCTGTGATTGCCTCATTCCCTCCTTCCTGAACCCAAAACAGCACATCCTGAAGCAGATTTGACACCTCTCAAAGTGGATGCTGGGTCAGACGAGGCTGCAGTAACACCACTGGGCAGCAGGCAGGAGTGGAAGAGGCAACAGATCTTTGCATATTTTTCACTTCCCCCTTCAATTCACATTGTCTAGCTGTGCTATTCCTACTGTCGTCCTTGTAAATATTTTGAAATGTGTAAGAAACTCCTCAGGGGAAATTATTGTAAACTAGGCGAAATTCACACTGCTCACAAAAGTAGTGTGAGTCCTTTGTAGTAAAACTTGGAAAACTACAAAAATTTTAAAAGTATAAAACCTTACTTAAAATCCTTCATACTTCAGCCATCCATAGATGGTCATTAACATTTAGATTTTACTAATTTTCCTTGCAATTTTTTTCTTAGACGTGTGTATACACCTACAAGTAGTGTACACTAAATCTTGCACACGAACATGCACGTATATGCATAGTTTTCTTGTGTCTAGAAATTTGGAATCCCCCTAGTTCTGTTGTAACATGTGCTTACTATATTTTGAGCATTTTCCCTGCCAATGACTTTCATGTAGTGCTTTAAATTATCTTTTGAGGGTCAGGGGAGTCGTAATGATGGCCCTCCACCCAGTATTTACCAGACTTGAGTTTTCTTAGGGGGCAGAGGTTTTTCCTACATACTTCCAGTGCTGTGCGTTGATGCAACTTCTGAGGACAGTTCATCAGTCACCCCTTGGCTTAGCAAAACTGGTAGGAATGGATTTGCACATGTTCAGACTGTACATGGTTTTCACCATGCTATTTATTTTAAAAGTAAAAGTTCAGAAACAACCTCCATATCCACTGTGAATAACCAGCTGAGTAATTGTGGTGGAATGGAGATCACAGCCTTAAAAATAAGAGATTGTCTTTATATACTAATGGGAAGAGCTCCAAGTTCTGGGGGGAGAGGGGCAAGCAAGGTGTAAAACTGCATATGGTATGTTACCATTTGTGAAAAAAGGAAACTTGTGCTTAATACACAGTCTCTGAAAGTGTGAAAAGCAAGCAGGCATAGTGGTTGCCCTTAAGGAGGAAAAGTGGGAGGACAGGGATGAGGAATAATTTCCATTCTATTTTTTTTTATATTTTTGGAATTTTGAAACATCAATATACTAACAGTTCAAAAAATAAGTTTGAATTAAAAATCTCAAGCTTTCAAGTTGCCACGTTGGATAATTTGTTTCATTATTTACTGTCGGTCTCTGTCCACCACAATGTCCACATGAGCAGGGATGGCTGTGTGTCTTGGTCTTACCTGTTCTGTAAATGCTCATGCATGTATTCCGTTAACAAAGCCAGTTGAGTATGAAACAACTTCAACTCCTTGATGGTGCCAAAGGTTTTTTATTACTAGCCACAGTTCAGCCCTTGCATGCATTTCCATCGTCTCGGAAAGTTCTGCCTTGAGTGGTGCTGGCCTACAGGCAGGTGGCTGAGAGGACTTTTTAAATTCACCCTGTGGCCATGGGGAATACGGAAGGGACCTGGGCAGCCTGATAGTGGGAATCTTTTCCACCAGGTCATCTCAGCCTGTGTGTAGGTAAAGTTTTTGTGTTGCAGTATACCTGGGACGTCCTCTCGTTAGGGACAGTTATTTGCATTACACAGAACTATGTTATTTGTAGGGAGTTGTGGACATTCATGGCATGTTTACAGTCATTCAGTTTCCAGCTAAGGGGGGGGGGGGGTGCAGGTGTAAAATGATAAATTCATACAATGGGAACACTGACCATTAAAAAAAGTGTATGGGGCTAGGGTGGTCCCTAAGGTTAAGCCACTGCTTGTGTCGTTGGCATGTGGTATTGGAGCCCAGGCCTGCTGCTGCACTTCTGATCCAGTTCCGTGTTAATGCACCTGGGAGGAAGCAGACAATGGCCCAAGTACTTGGGTTCCTGACATCCAAGTGATAGACCCAGATGGAATTCTGGGCTGCGGGCCTCATCCTGTCCTAGTCCTGGCTTGTTACTGGCATCTGGGAAGTGAACCAATGGATGGAAATCTCTACATGTGTCTCACACTCTATCACTCTGCCTTTTGAATAAATCTCTTTTTTTAAAATGTTTAATGAGGTGGAGAAATGTTCAGGGTCTGTGAGAAAAAACAACTGTAAAATCTGATTATGATTGTTTCACATTGTTTATGGACAAATGTAAAGTGGAGGGCAATTTGGAATGTTGGCTTGGAGACTTGAAAAATGTCAAGATTATTTAAAAGTAAAACGATATCCACACAAGATTGAAGCCAAGTGGGGATGGGACCACAGAATGCAATGCGTTTTTAGTTTGTGCTTGAATAAAATAAGAAAGGAAGAAAATATCCTTGGCACAGTTGGGAAACTTGGCCTCTGGGCTGTGGATTAGGGAATGGGTCTCAATGTCATTTCTTGCATGGATGGAAGAAAGTATGCGTTCTTCCAGGACAACCGCTGAAGGGCCTACAGGACTCAAGGTAAAAAAGATGACGAAATGATACATTTTTGTACCTTTGTGTGTATGGTATATATAAAGGAAGAAAGACGTGCATGTTCCGTGTTCTGCAGGGAACCACGAGGGCCAGCAGCCATGCGTTCACGAGGCCCTACTGCTCAGAACCTCAGATTCTGCGGTAAAGCCAAGGATTTCATGTAGGTATTTACCAAACAAGAGAAAGCACAATCCATGCAACTTTTATTAATAAAATGCAAGTTTATTGATAGAAATTGAAATTTTTGTTTCGCTTAACACATACTATTCAAGTGATTCCACCACCCCACCAAGTTCTTAAAAATGTAAAAACCTGGCTGGCGCTGCAGCTCACTAGGCTGATCCTCTGCCTGCGGTGCTGGCACCCCAGGTTCTAGTCCCAGTCAGGGCGCCAGATTCTGTCCTGGTTGCCCCTCTTCCAGTCCAGCTCTCTGCTGTGGCCCGGGAGTGCAGTGGAGGATGGCCCAAGTGCTTGGGCTCTGCACCCCATGGGAGACCAGGATAAGTACCTGGCTCCTGCCTTCGGATCAGCGCGGTGCGCCGGCCATGGTGGCCATTGGAGGGTGAACCAACGGCAAAAGGAAGACCTTCCTCTCTGTCTCTCCCTCTCACTGTCCACTCTGCCTGTCAAAAAAAAAAAAAAAAAAAAAAAAAAAAGGAAGATCTTTCTCTCTATCTCCCTCTCTCTCACTGTCTAATTCTGCCTGTCAGGGAAAAAAAAAAAAAAAAAAAAAAAAACGCAGAAATGCTTAAAAAAAAAAAGTAAAAACCTTGTAAGGCTCAAGGGCCTCACAGAAACAGCCAGTTGGCCAGTTTGCTGACCCCTAATTTGAAGCAAACCCAGACTCCTTCAAATACATGTCCTCCAGGATCTGCATACCTGATTTCAGCATTTCCAGACCTCACCTATGGCTCTCCGTCTTCCTGTCACACTTCTTGCTGCTTGCTAACCACTCAATAGAGGGTAGGCTCCGCTGTCTCCTCAGAGGCCCTCTCTGGCCACCTGATCCAAAGTAAATGCCTCACACACCTACATCATGTACTTAGCTTGAATATTTTATATTTGTTCTCATTCATCCCAGAATAGGAGTTTCATGATGTAGTGCCAGGCCCTGGAGCATCTGCTAGATGAATGAGCGAAAAGCCTTCCACAGGAGGTACTACTGGCTTGTTTTACAGATAGAAAACCAGACCCTGAGCAGCCCAGGATCAAAGCAGAGAGTGGCGCAGCTGGGTTTGATTATAGATCTGACAGTCTCCATGTATTTGCTGTTCCCAGCTCAGGCACATGTTGGGAAAATCAGGCCCCAAGAGTCTGCTCTTTCCTTCTGTGGGAAGAAGCAAAGGGGCCCACCTCAGCCCTTCCCTCCTGGGAGTCTCTGTTGAGGCCCTGAATTCAGGACAGTTGAGAGTATCAGTTTTCTAAGTACTCACCAGCCCAGTATCTCACTTTGTTCCCGCACAGTTCCCATCTGCTGTTCCAAAGCCTGATAATCTTGGGCTGAGGCCTCCAGCTGTTACAGGGCCTGTAATTGAAGCTCAAGAAAAGGCAACACACATGCCCTGTTAACAGAAATCCAAGCAGTAATCACCTCTGGGTCAGGGCACCTTGCTTTGAAGGGCGGCTAAGCGGGGAGCTGTCCGAGGTGCTGAACCCCTGCACACTCCGGCTCCGGTATGGTAACCAGTTACTTCGACTACAGATCCGGTCCCCCAGTCAAACCAACTGTGTTACTGGTGGTTGTGAGCTGCATGGGGCAGATAGCACCTTATCCAACAGCTCAACTGCAGAATGTTTCCAGCCCCCACAGAATGTTCTAGATATTGATCTGCATGGTAGTTAGCTGTTGTGCATCTGCTAAACTCACTGAGCTGAGCACACCATACCACTTTTTTAATACCTTTTTGAAGGCACAAAGGTTCAAATCTGTGCCTGCCAGTCACCTGCCATACAACCTTTGATTTACTTGGCCCCCTCTTTCCCAATCTGTAGAAGTGGTTGATGATTGTTTCTTTGCTGTGGGGGTTGAGGGTGTCTCCAGAGATGCTTGGTGGGCAACCTGACACACAGGGGGCACTGAGTGAAGCTGAGCTGCATCTTCTGGGCCCAGTGGAAGCAGCTCCCCTTATCTGACCAGGGTCTGGATGTTGCCACAACCAATCCATTGTTCATGTTAGGGAACAGTGCAAGAGTTTGTGAAGCTTACAGTGTGGGGTGATGTAAGGCCACAGCATAGGATAGCTCGGGGTGTTGCTGCAATCTGAGGCCCAACTCCCACACATCAAATCAGGAAGACTCTTTCTGTGGATCCCCTCCCCCTTGGGTGCAGTGACTGCCTGGCTTTGCCTGAGTAAGAGGGGGAGGCAGGTGTGGAGGCACAAGAACCATGAGGGTTTGTGTGTTCTCTCACACAGAGTCTCTCTGTGGAATGAAACTGTCCCCCTTCCCCTCAAGGAGTTGGGCCCAGAGCCAGGTGTGGTCAGTTCCCAGCACTCAGCAGAGCCACAGGTCCAGTGATCCCTGCTGCAAGCTGCATACTCCCTGGGCTCCCCCAGGTCCACAAAATCTGCTTGAGGTCCTGCACTGTTGTCCAAGTGGGCCACACATTCACAAAATAACTGGGGGGGGGGGGCATGGGTCACCCTATCACTGTCCACCAGGGAGTATGGGTCACCTGCTGTGTTCATATGGAATCTACCTTCTCTGCAGGCCTCACTGTTTTGGTGGGAGATCTGGTCCAGGCCCTAGGGGGAAGGAGGGGGTGGCTTTCCTGCAGAAGCCTGATCCAGGAAAGTGCCTCGCCATTTCTACCCCTCAGTTTTTCTCTCTTAAAATGTCTCTGGTGGCAGCTCCTTGCTCAGAGGCAGAGTCAGCATAAACAAGCTGATACCTGTAAGGAGCCCACAGCACACTTGGCACATGAGTAAATATTGGGGACTGTGTGGGCTTGCTGAGCCCTAACGGATAAGCAGGAGGGAACAGGCCTGGGGCAGGCCCAAACCAGGATGGATGGGTCTGGGGCAGTGTTGGGAAAGAGGCCATTGGCCAGAGGGTTTAGCAGCTGTGGGGGCCTTCATGTGAGGGTTCTTTTGGGATGGAGTCTCTGGATCCTGAGGGCAGGTCTGGCTTCCCCCACATCCCCTCCATTTTCCCAGCTCTTCCACTTCAGGGGAGCATCTAGGGGGCTGAGCCAGAGGTCCACAACACTGTATTTTGGCCAACATCATCCACGTGTTTCCCCAAAACGCTTGTGGGCTCAGCGTGGTTGTTCATTTCTATCCACATTCCACATTCCTATGGTGCTTCTACAACCCACCCCCACCCTGGTGGGCTCATACTGGAGCAGGGTTCCTCCTTCTGCCCTGGTCCCTCCTCTTCCTCCTCCATCTCCTTACAGATGAAGAAAGGGTGCAGGGACCCAAGTTCAGGCAGTTTTGGGGTACAGGTGCTCTTTTTGACAACATTATGTATCAGCCAGTGTCCAGGAAAAGGCACAGAGCATAGCCTGTCAGAGCAATCAGTAGATGAATGGACAATCAGTGACACTGAGCTCCCACCTACCTAAAATTGGTGTCCAGATGGAGTGGGGGGCTTTGAGTGCTAAGAATGGAAGACTGGGACTCTAAAACTGATGCTACCACACAATGGGTCCCTATCCACAGGGTCTCCAAGGAGACCCCACACAAGCAGAAGGACAGTCATTATGGCCAGATCCGTGGCCCCAAACCATAGGTCGAAACTCTGAGCTGCTCTTAGGCAGCTTCTCAGTCAAAGCCTGTGGTTGCCAATGTGGTGGCAGCAAAGGTAGGACTGGAGGCACCTGCTGGCACCATGACACATTTGGGGGAAGGTGAGGACACTGCCCTGGCCCCCAGAGCTCCCTTGTCCAGTTTTGAAGGAAAAGGGACAATGTGGGTATGACAAGATTGCCTTGTGGGGGTTGGGGAGGACCATCCACTCTTCCTCTGGGGTCTGCAAAGCCAAGCTTTGAGGAAAGGTTGTGAGGGAGCTCCATGTCTCAGCCTGGGCTACTTGTAACAAAACAGCACAGACTGGGAGACACAGTAGATGTTTGTTTCTCATGGTTCTGGATGCTGGAAGTCCAAGCTCACCGTGTCATCATGGTTGAGTTCTGGTGAAATCCCGCCTAGCTTTCGGACAGTTGCCCTCTTGCTGTGCCTTCACAAGGCCTCATGGCCTCTGTACTACCCTGCCACTCACATCGTGACTTGGATGGAGCACCTGGCTCCTGGCTTCAGCCTGGCCCAGTCCTGGCTGTTGCAGCCATCTGGGTAGTAAACCAGTGGATAGAGAATCTCCCTGCCCTCAGCCCTCTCTGCCTTTCAAATAACATATTTTTTAATTGTTAATTTAAGAAAAAAACTTAAATACTTCTGGTAGGCCTCACCTCTGGATACTATCACATTGCAGGTTAGGCTTCCATATATGAGTTCTGGGAGCACACCCACGTCTACACTGTAGAAGACCATGAAGCTGGGGGGTACAGTGTCCAGCACAGTGCCATGGTGATAACAGGGCTACTCAATGTGTGCATCCCCTTCATGACAACAGGGCATTGTCTGAAACATTCACGTCCTACCATTCCCTATGGGGCTGGCCCTAGTCAAACATGGCCCATGGCCAGTTATGTTTAAGGGCATGGCCAGGACTTCACACAGGAGAAGTGGAGGCTACTGGGCCCAGCACAGAGGATCCTGCACTGAGACATGCTGAGGTCCTTGGATGAGGCTAGCTTGTCTCCTTGTCACCCACGTCACTTGCGTGCACATAGTTATCCCCTGCCTTGACCTCAGTTACACCCAGGGTGTCCACGCTGTGGCCTGGGTTCCCACTGTGAGGGGGCATGACACTCCAGCTGTATCCCTGGGGAGAGACCTTTTCCGTGTTCATCACATGCACTGCAGGGTTCAGGTCTTGCCCAGGCCTGGCTGACCTGTCCTCACCACTCACGGGACTTCCTGGTTCTAAACCAGATGGGGTCTCCAAGCCAGAGGACTGGGAAGACCTCTGGACTGAGAAGGGAGACATCCCACGACGTCTGGGTGAGTGCAGTGAGGGTTTCCAATCAGACCAGGGGATTTATTTCTCCTCTTCATGCTCGGGGCAGGGAGGAGCAGCGGACATCCGAGGTAAAAGAGCTCCAAACGAAGCTGTCCTTGAAGCGGTCACTCCCCACCCTGCCTCGGCCCCTGACAACCCCTGATTTGCTTTCTGTCTGTATGGATTTGCCTGACTGGACATTTCATATAAATACATACACATTCAGGTACCGTTCATATCAACACAGGAAGGGGCCCTTTGTGACCACCACCTTCACTTAGCACTGATCCTCCCACGGGGGCCAGCGTTGTGGTATAGTGGGTTAAGCCACAGCTTGTGATGCCAGGTTCCCATATAGGGGCCAGTTCACATGCTCCATTTTCTATCCAGCTTCCTGCTAATGTGCCTGGGGAAGCAGTGGGGGACGACCCAGGTGTTTGAGCCCCTGCACCCACATGGGAGACCCTGGCTCCTGGCTTCAGCTGGGGCCATTGTGGCCATTTGGATAATGGGGATGGAAGATATCTCCCTCCTTCCCTGTCTCCCTCTAACTTTGCCTTTCAAATAAATAAATCTTTTAAAGAAAAAAAATCCATTCACATAGCACATATCAGCCCTCATTTCCTTTTATAGTTAAATAATATTCCATCATAAGCTGTGCCACATTTTGTGAACAGTGTTGCTACAAACATTCTTGTATAAATTTTTGTTGAGCTTCTGTTTTCTGTTTTATTGAGTTTATACCTAGGAGTGGAAATACTGCATCATATGTGGTAATTATATTTTTAAGCTTCTTTTATGCTTTACATTTTCATTTATTTGAAATGTAGACAGAGAGAGAGAGAGAAGGAGGGAGGAGGGAGGGGGAAAAGGGAGAGAGAGAGGGAGGAAGGGGGGAGGAGAGAGAGAGAAATGTCCTAACCTCTTATTCAAGCCCAAAGGCCCACAACAGCTGAGACAGGGTCATTCTAAAGCCAGGAGCTGGGAACTCAATCTTGAGTGAGGGTTGATCATGTCAGCATGAGATGCCTGTAGGACAGACCTTAGTCACCCAATTTTCAGTCCCTCCAGAGGTCAACACAGTGTGGCCCAAGGTTCCCGCTATAAATCACATTATTAGTCCTACAGTAAACAAAGACACACTTAACAAGCAGGATATTCCAGGAGTTTAGAGTTTACATCTCAGAAGCTAGGCAAGAGCCAGTGCATTATTTGTAATGTGCAGGATTTGGTCACCTGCTCAGCTAACCCTTTAGTGCAGAATAACCCAATACCACTGCAGCCCCAGGAGGCCTTGATGCCCAGCTGAGGGCCACAGCTGCCACAACATGCAAGGGGACAGAAGCAATGCCCAGCAGCAAGTGGCAATGCAGTTTTGCAAGGATGAGATCATCTCCAGGGGGGTGCCCGTTCAAGAGAGCAGTTGGCAGAACCACTCCCATGAGAGTCCCAGACAGCAGCTGAGCCCCACCATGAGGTACAGAGAGCTGAGTGAGGTACCCTTCTGGTTCTGGGCCATGTGCACTTTGGCTCCCCACAGGCCACCCAAGCAGCTTCTGCAAAAATGGGAGTGGTGTTGGGGCAACAAGGTGGGCATCCTGGTGAGGGACTACAGCACCATCCCTCAGTGGATGTGAACTGCTTCCTTTCTCAAGGGGCAATCGAGCATAGAACCAGCGGAATCCAGCTCTACAGGTCTGAAACCCAGTGTGGCCCAAATGAACTCAGAGCCTTCAACTCTGCACTTAGTTTTCATCTGTAAAATAGGCATGGTGATGAGGGCCTGCCTGCAAGGACTCAATCTGGGTAGTTAACTTAAGAGAATGGATACAGGGATACTTCAAAAAGTTTGTGGGAAATAAATACTTTCTAAGATTTTATTTATCTGAAAGGAAGAGAGAGATTTTTCCATTCATTGGTTCATACTCAATGGCTGCAACAGCCAGGGTTGCACCACGCTGAAGCCAGGAGCCTGGAACTCCATCTGGCTCTTCTGGGTGGGGGATGGGGACACAAATACTCAAGCCGTCTTGTCTGCTTTCCCAGGCACATTAGCAGGGAGCTGCACTGGAAGTGGAACAGCCAGGACTCGAACCAGAACTCTGATATGGGATGCTGGCATTGTAAGCAGTGGCTTAACTCAAGGTGCCACAATGCTGGCCCTGGGGTCTCTACCCTTTTTTTTTTTTTAAGATTTATTTATTTTACTTGAAAGTCACAGTTACAGAGAGAGAGGAGAGGCAGAGAGAGAGAGAGAGAGAGAGAGAGGTCTTCCATCCATCTGGTTTCCCCAGATGGCCACAACAGCCGGAGCTGTGCCAATCTGAAGCCAGGAGCCAGGAGCTTCTTCCGGGTCTCTCACTCGGGTGGCAGAGGCCCAAGGACTTGGACTATCTTCTACTGCTTTCCCAGGCCAATGCAGAGAGCTGGATTGGAAGTGGAGCAGCTGGGTCTCGAACCAGCACCCATATGGGATGCTTTACCCGCTACACCTCAGTGCCAGCCCCATGGGGTCTCTGCCCTTACGGCCCCAGCAATATATGCTCAATAACTCCCAAAGTTTCACGTTCTATCCTTACCATTAATAAGTAAGCCTTTACTACTGCTATGCACCAAAATAAACATCTTTTCATTTCATTTTCTGTGAACTTGACAGAAGGCCAGTGTGACTGTAGTTCCACCAAAGAGCAACCTCTGCAGGAAGGAGGTGGCCCTGCGGGAGCTTGGCAAGGCAGCAAGGACAGGGCAGCAGGCACAGGAGCTGAGCTTTGGGTTGGGAAGAACTCAGCTTTTTTGGCATCTGAAAGGCAGGACAGAAGCTGACAAAGGGCCCCATAGGAGCAAGATCCTTCCCAGAGGTTAACCCATCCCACTCCTGGGAATTTACCAAAGGGAAATGAAATCAGCAAGTAAAAGAGCTGTCTGCACCTCCATGTTTATTGCAGCTCAATTAACAATAACTAAGACATGAAATCAACCTAAATGCCCATCAACTGAAGACTGCATAAAGAAATTACAGGATATGTATTCCATGGAATACTACACAGAGGTTTAAGAAAATGAAATCCAGTCATTTGGTGCCAGCCAAATAAATATTTTTTTAATAACCTTCTAAGAGGGGCCAGTGCTGTGGCACAGTGGGTTAACGCCCTGGCCTGAAGTGCCGGCATCCCATATGGGCGCCGGTTCTAGTCCCAGCTGCTCCTCTTCTGATCCAGCTCTCTGTTATGGCCTGGGAAAGCAGTAGAAGATGGCCCAAGTCCTTGGGCCCCTGCACCCACGTGAGAGACCCAGAAGAAGCTCCTGGCTCCTGGCTTCGGGTTGGCACAGCTCCAGCCATTGCAGCCAATTGGGGAGTGAACCATCGGATGGAAGACCTCTCTCTTTCTCTCTCTCTCTCTGCCTCTCCTCTCTCTGTGTAACTCTGACTTTCAAATAAATAAATAAATCTCTTTTTTTTTTTTTTTGACAGAGTGGACAGTGAGAGAGAGAGAGACAGAGAGAAAGGTCTTCCTTTGCCGTTGGTTCACCCTCCAATGGCCGCCACGGCCTGTGCACTGCGGCTGGCGCACCGCGCTGATCCGATGGCAGGAGCCAGGTACTTCTCCTGGTCTCCCATGGGGTGCAGGGCCCAAGCACTTGGGCTATCCTCCACTGCACTCCCTGGCCACAGCAGAGAGCTGGCCTGGAAGAGGGGCAACCGGGACAGAATCCAGCGCCCCAACCGGGACTAGAACCCAATGTGCCGGTGCCACAAGGCGGAGGATTAGCCTACTGAGCCGCAGCGCCGGCCTAAATAAATAAATCTTTTTAAAAAATGTATATTTAGATTTGCCCATGTTTTAAGAATTTTTAATTAATTTATTTATTTGAAAGCAGGTGTCGAAGTCAGCTGGGAGGAGCTCCACGTTACAAAGTCAGGCTTATTATCACCATGTTACAGAGAGAGAAATGGAGGATCAGAGAAATGAAATCACTGGCCAAGTGACAGAATAAGAGGCTGAGCAGGAACTTGAGATCAGCCGAGTCCCTCTCCAGGCCCCATGCTTCCTCTTGCCTGTCTCCTAGTCAGGGGTTCTCAGCCTTCTCAGCAGATCAGCATTGTCTGGAAACTTCTATAAACGATTTAAAGTAGGGTATGTGAGGTAATGGGTGTTTGGCCAAGTCAGGCATTTGGGGAGTGAACCAGCAGATGTAAGTTCTGTCTTTCTCCCTCTCAAATAAAAAAGATTTAGGCTCTGTGATAGACAGAGATGTGCACATGCCAATCCCTGGAAGCAGGGAATGAGTTACCTTGCTTGGCAAAGGTACTCTGCAGATAGGATTAAGTAAACGATCTTCAGATGCAGAGATTACCCTGGATTACCCTGGATTGTAATCACAAGAGTCCTTACAAGTGAGATGAGGAGGCAGGAGGGTCAGGGTCAGAGATGTAACCACTGCGAGCCCAGGAGTCAAGTGGGGCTGTGGGCCAAAGAGTGATATGGCCTCTGGAAGCTACAACAGGCAAGAAGGCGGATCCTCATCTGGAGCCCCTGGAGGGAACCAGCCCTGCCTGACACCATGAATTCAGCCCAGTTACTCGCAATTCTGACTTCTGACCTGTAGAAAGGTAACAATTGTTACATCTGCTGTTTGAAGACACCCTTGCTTGTAGTAACTTGTTACAGCAACAACAGGAAACTTGGGCACCTCCATCCAAACATAAATCATACCAGTTCAGCAGACGCAACCCAAGAGGAAAGCAGGAACAAGTGCAACCAGGCACATCTGGGACTCACTCCCTTCAACGGTGGGGGTGAACGGGGAGGCAAGTTTTGCAAAGAGGAGGGAGCTGTTGAGAGAAATATATCATGAGGCAACAGGGATGGGGCTTGGCAGGTGGAGGCCAGAAGCTGCACAGCAGGCACTGCAAGCGATGAAGGGAGGGAGAGGCCACAGGCAGAGGCAGTGATCTGGATCAAGTGGCACTGCCCAGCAAGTGTCTGGCCTATTGTATTGGGGGGCACATACTGGCCCCGCATTTCTGGTGACAGAAGTGTGACAACAGAAGGTAAAACACCAGAAGGAAAGCCAAGAAGACCCAAGGACATAAAGGCAGCCAGTGTGGCCCACAGGCCAAAATCCAATCCAGTACTTGCAAATTAGACGTGTCTCTGTTGGCAAAAGCCAAGTATTCACTGGATTAGGATGTCTGTAGTGTGCCCGCTGGTAGTCAGAAAATGCCAGAGGGCCATTTACACAAAATACCCAGAACAGGAAAGTTTATAGAAATAGAAAGCAGATTAGCGGGTGTCCTGCTTCCCCTGGCACCCACGTTTCCTCCAGTGGCCGCCCTCTCTTACCTATCTTCTCCTTAGGATCTCCTCAAGAAGTTCCTTCTCTAAGCAACCCCTCATCCATGCCGATGACCTTTACCCCTGTTATGGACAGAATTATATCCCCTTCCAGATTCGTGTATTGCAGGCCTAACCGCCAGTCCACCTCAGAATATGACTCTATTTGGAGACAGGCGCTTTAAAGAGATAATTAAGGCTAAGTGAGATACGAGTGAACCATAATTCAATATGAATAGCATCCGCATAGGAAGAAGGCCTGACCAAACAGAAGAAAGTCCATCTGAGAACACAGCAAGAAGGTGGCCACTACAAGCCAAAGAGAGAGACTTTAGGAAAAACTGGACCTTCTGATGCCTTGATTTTGGACTTCCAGCCTCTAGAACTTTGAGAAAATACATTTCTGTTGTCTAAGCCACCTAATCTGTGTGACTTTGGTATTGGAGCCCTAGCAAACTAAGGCACCAACCACCAACCCACTCCTCCATGATCAGAGGCCACTGTCAGGTTCCTAGACAGCCTTGCTCGACACTTGAAGGCTGCAACCCTGTCAGCTACACCCTTGAAACAGGTCCAGACAGGCCTACTTGTCAGCACCATCACCACTACCACCAACAGCCTGATCTGACCCATCGGCCTCACTGGCCAGAGTTCCAGCAGCCTTTGTTTCCTGGGTCTCCCTGCCCCCTCCCTTCCCCTGCACCAACCAGAGGTCTCCTACGAAGAGTGAGGGTCACAGCCCAGCCCTCCTCTGCTCAGAGGCCTCTCTTCAGGACGAAGTCAGATCTATATGTGGCCCATGAGCCCTTGGAGATCTTCCCCCACAGGCCTCCCTGTCCTGATCCTGCGCCCTGCTGTCTCTCCCTCACCCACCCAGCAAGCCACCTCTTGGCCTTGGCGTTTGTGCTCCAGCTTCCTGGAACATACTCTCCCCAAGTGGGTCTCCCCATTCAGGCCTCAGCTGCGATGCAGCTCCTCACAGAACTGTTTGCTTACTGTCTGATCCCACCCACGGTACATTCGCTCCATGAAGGCTGGCCCAGCCTGTCATCACTCAGCACCCAATCTGGAATGCTGACAACTGTCGCTAAGGGGTGCTCAGTATGTACCTGTGGAAGGAAGATAACCTGCTCATTGCCGCTGTTGGCCTGCAAAGCCCGAGAAACCACCGTGGATGTGGCCACAGATCTGGACAAACGAGCACCAACCAAGCAATGGCACAGGCACCCCTGTAGGCTAGGCCACCTCCCTCCATATCCCGGCCCATCCGAGAATCCTGCTCAACAGCTTCACATACACACACGAATGCAAAGAGGACAGAGTCTCACAGCCGCGCGTCCAGACGTCCACTGGGTCACACAGTCACACTCACAATCACAGAGTCCGGGACCGTCGCCCTGCGTAAAGTCCTCCTCAGCACCTCCACGTCTCCGTCACACAGCTGCATGATTATCCCGGATGCCAACTAACCCACATCCAGAAGTGCCCGCACACGTGGTCACACTCAGTCAGACAGACGAGGGTGGAATGACTTGTACCTGTGGGCAAAGTGAGTCACACACGCTGCGAACGCCCCTCACGCCCCTACACCGCGCAGGGTCCCACCTTCCGCGCGTCTTCCAGCCAGAGCCTCTTCCACTCACCATCGCTGCCACCCGAGGACTACAACTCCCGGCGCTCCCCGGGAGGCGCCTGGGGGAGGAGGGCGGCTCGGCGCTGTGCCTTCCGGGAGTTGTAGTCCACGTGGAGCCGCACGCTGGTTTGCGCCATGAGGCGCGGGGCATGCTGGGAATTGTGGTCCTGGGACGGGGCGCGCAGGCGGCCTCGTCACCGCGGACGCCTCCGGAAGTGTCCAGCCGCGGCGCTGATGAGGTAAGCCTTAGGTGGGCTCTCAGCCGGGATCAGGGCTGGAGAGGGTACCGCGGACTGCGAAGCCGAGACGCCTGCAGTTGTCCGACCAAAATGCGCGTGACCCAACGGGGGCCGGAGAGTGCAGACTGACTACACGCTTTGCGTAGACTGACGCACTGTGGTGCAGGACGGCCCCAAGTGTGGGACGGACTGACAGACCTAGTGTGTGAGGGACCGGGGCTGGCAACACTGACGGCCCGCGTGGAGACGGACTAGCAGAGCGAATGTGGAACAGCGCTGGGACGGAGGGTCTGGGCCTGGCCAGCTGTGTGTGACTGATAGGTTGTGCTTCTGTCTGATTGACAGATTGAGAAGCTCAACTTTACCCACGGATTGAGTGTCTGACTAGGCGATGGAGTGTGTGACTGGCAGATGGTTGTTTGTAGGTGGGTGGCGTGACTGCCTGTGATTGATTGATTGATTGATTGATTGATTTTTTTTTTAGATTTATTTAGGGGCCGGCGCTGTGGTGCAGCAGGTTAACGCCCCGGCCTGAAGCACCAGCATCCCTTTCTCTCTAACTCTTTCAAGTAAATTTTAAAAAACAAGATTTATTTATTTACTTGAAAGTCAGAATTACAGAGAGAGGAAAGGCAGAGAGAGAGAGGTCTTCCATCCGATGGTTCACTCCCCAGATGGCCCCAACGGCCAGAGCTGCGCCCATCTGAAGCCAGAGCCAGGAGCTTCTTGCGGGTCTCCCACATGGGTGCAGGGGCCCAAGGACTTGGGCCATCTTTTACTGCTTTCCCAGGCCATAGCAGAGAGCTGGATGGAAGTGGAGCAGCCGGGACTCAAACCAGCACCCATATGGGGTGCCGGCACTGCAGGCAGTGACTTTACCCGCTACCCCCCAGCGCCAGCCCTGCTGGCTGTGATTTCAAGTGTGACTGAGATTCTCTGTGTGACTAGGGGATTATGAATGACTGGTGGAATGATGCTACATGATGGAGTCGCTAAGAGGGCCTGTGTTTATTTGATAAATTGTGGATGACATTGAGATATGTTTTGGTGTATGACAGACTGTGCCTGAGGCAGCCTGTGTGTAACCCTGACGGGCTGGGGTTTTGTCAGGGTGAGCCACAGAGTCAACCAAGCGTGTGACGGAGGGTTTGTGCTTTACCAAGTATGCAGCTGAAACTGCCTGACAGCGTTCACCCCTCTGAGCCTATGCATATGTTCCCAGCTTGGGCTTAAGTGCAGCCAGGGCTCCGCTGAGCCATCAGACCAGACATGTACCACCTTTGCTAGGTGCCAGGCCTGTGATAGATACTTGTCACGAGCCACCTCAGGTAACCTCGTAAAAGCTCTCTAAGGTGGGTAGAAGTGAGGAGTAGGAAGTGAAAGAACCACCCTGCTCGGTTGGTTAGGCAGCTTGGAGGGAGGACCTCCGAGGTCAGCACGTTGGGAGTGGGCCAGGAAGGCAGCAGGAAGGCACCTGCATGTGTCCGAGCGTCACCAGGAATTTCCACAGAACAGGAGTTCCAGGAGCGGAGCGTGGAAGCTGCTGCTGCATTGTCATTGCTGCTACAGCCGCTCCTCCTCCGCTTCCTCCAGACAGTGATTACCTGGACTTGTAGGTGACCATGCTCAGTCTCTCCTCATCCCGCCTTCTCCTCTGCAGTTGTTAGCTAAGCCTGCTATAGGCCAAACACTGGGTACCATAGCTCCAGCATCCAAAGCCTGTTTGGAAACAGAAGGTTACCATACAAACCTAGCAGAAGAGATCCAGGGCACTCTGGGAAGAGAACCTAGCCTGCTACAGGTGTCTAGGTAGCTCCCATAGAAGTGACAGCTAAGGTGAAACCAGGAAAACCAAAAGGAGTTAAGTGCAGAGATTTCAGGGCAAAGGTTGGGGTGCATGAGGAAAACAGCTAAGGCAACACAACAAAAGCCAAATGAACTTTACAGCAGACAAAAGGGGCTAGAACCCCTCTTCACCACAGGTTTGCGTTGTCACTAAAAGGTTTCAGGATTGACGTCTTGTGTTACTAATATTCCCTTCTCTCTGTGCCCAAAACAGTGTCTCTTTCTCAGGCTTCCTGCCTTCCTGTCCAGGGTAAGTTCCCTGAGCAGGAACTCCAAGCAGAATAAATGTCTAGAATGACACAAAGTGAGGGAAAAGAGCAGAAAGCACTTAGGCCTGTGGAAGTCATGGATAAGAAAGAGAAAACTTGGTCCTTGAGTACGGGAAAGTGTGTGGCCAAAGCCAAGCGCTGGGATCTCCTGGGAGAGGTTACATTCCATCGGGGGTTCTTTTCCTGACTATAAAGAGTTCACTGTGAAAAATAGAGCATGAAAAGTGGTATTTTAAAAGACTTTGGTGAGAATGTGGAAAAAGTAGGAACTTCACCAGGACCAGCATTGTGGCATAATGGGTTAAGCCGCCTCCTGCAATGCTGGCGTCCTATATGGGTGCTGGTTCAAGTCCCAGCTGCTCCCCTTCTGATCCAGCTCTCTGCTAATGTGCCTCAGGAAGCAGCAGCAAATGGTCCACATCATTGGGACCCTGAACCCATGTGGGAGACCCAGAAGAAGCTCCTGGATCCTGGTTTTGGCCTGGCCCAGCTCCGACATTTGCAGCCATTTGAGGAGTGAACCAACAAATGGGAAATCTCTATGTATCTCTCTTTCTCTGTAACTCTGCCTTTCAAATAAATAGAACAAATCTTAGTGGCCGGTGCTGTGGCATAGTAGCTTAAGTCTCCACCTGTGACACCAGTATCCCATATGGCCACTGATCCAAGTCCTGTCTGCTCCACTTCCAATCCAGCTCTCTGTTATGGCCTGGGACAGCAGTGGAAGATGGCCCAAGTGCTTGGGCCCCTGTACCCACAAAAGAGACCCAGAGGGGGCTCCTGGCTCCTGACTCCTAGCTTTGGACTGGCCCAGCTCCAACTGTTGTGGCCATTTGAGGAGTGAACCAACAAATGGAAGATTTCTCTCCATCTCTCTCTCTCTCTCTCTCTCCTCTCTCTGCCTTTCAAATAAATAAATCTTTTTAAAATAAATAAATAAATAAAAGTAAAATCTCCTGCCCTTGCCCTTAAGGCACTGACACTCTATGGGTGAGTAGTAATAAACAAGTAATCATGTAAGTGTATCACACAAGTGGTGAAGAATAATGTTAAAAAAAAAAAACTAAGGGAGACAATATACAGCGTATATATATACATATATATACATACATATATACAATATACAGCAGTGACAAAATACACATTAGTTTTTAAAACAGCTTTATTCAGAATTGATTCACATACCATGAAATAATTTTTAAGAGTACAGTTCAGTGGTTTTTAGCACATTTTTTAAAGATTTATTTATTTGAAAGAGTCACACAGAGAGAGGAGAGGTGGGGGGGGGAGGTCTTCCATCCAATGGTTCACTCCCCAATTGTCTGTAATGGCTGGAGCTGCGCCGATCTGAAGCCAGGAGCCAGGAACTTCTTCCGGGTCTCCCACGTAGGTGCAGGGGCCCAAGGACTTGGGCCATCCTCCACTGCTTTCCCAGGCCATAGCAGAGAGCTGGACTGGAAGTGGAGCTGCTGGGTCTTGAATCGGCCCCTTTATGGGATGCTGGCACTTCAGGCCAGGGTGTAAACCCGATGTGCCACAGATCCAGCCCTGCACATTGTTTTTTTTTGTTTGTTTGTTTTTTTTTTTTTTTTTTTTGACAGGCAGAGTGGACAGTGAGAGAGAGAGAGAGACAGAGAGAAAGGTCTTCCTTTTGCCGTTGGTTCACCCTCCAATGGCCGCCGCGGCCAGCGCGCTGCGGCCGGCGCACCGCGCTGATCCGATGGCAGGAGCCAGGAGCCAGGTGCTTTTCCTGGTCTCCCATGGGGTGCAGGGCCCAAGCACCTGGGCCATCCTCCACTGCACTCCCTGGCCACAGCAGAGGGCTGGCCTGGAAGAGGGGCAACCGGGACAGAATCCGGCGCCCCGACCGGGACTAGAACCCGGTGTGCCGGCGCCCTGCACATTGTTTTTTAAAAAAATGTATTTTATTTGGCCGGCGCAGCAGCTCACTAGGCTAATCCTCCGCCTTGCGGCGCTGGCACACCAGGTTCTAGTCCCGATCGGGGCGCCAAATTCTGTCCCGGTTGCCCCTCTTCCATGCCAGCTCTCTGCTGTGGCCAGGGAGTGCAGTGGAGGATGGCCCAAGTGCTTGGGCCCTGCACCCCATGGGAGACCAGGAGAAGTACCTGGCTCCTGCCATCGGATCAGTGCGGTGTGCCGGCCGCAGCGCACCAGCCGCGGCAGCCATTGGAGGGTGAACCAACGGCAAAAGGAAGACCTTTCTCTCTGTCTCTCTCCCTCACTGTCTACTCTGCCTGTCAAAAAATTTTTTAAAAAATGTATTTTATTTGAAAGGCAGAGTGACAGAGGGGAGAGACAGAGAGAGGGCTTCCATGCACTGGTTCAGTTCGCAGATGGCTGCAATGGCAGGAGCCAGGGACTCCATGCAGATTTCCCACGTGGCAGGGGCGCAGGTGCATCTGCCGCTCTCCTGGCAGGGAGCAGAGCATCTGGGACTTGGACTGGCACTCTGATACGGAACGCCAGCATCACAGGCAGCAGCTTAACCCTCTGCACCAGAAGGCTGGCTCGGCTTTTAGTATTTTCACAGAGTTGTACAGCCATCGCCTCTATCTAATCCCAGAACATTTTCATCATCCCAAAATGAAATCCATCCTCACAGTGGATGGAAGACTCTCTCTCTCTCTCTCTCTCTCTCTCTCTCTCTCTCTCGGCCTCTCTGTAACTCTGCCTTTCAAATAAAATAAAATAAATAAATGTTTAAAAGAAAGAAGAAGCCACTCCCCACTCCCCTCCACTCAGAGCTCCCGGGAGTCATTAATCTGCTTTTTATTTCTGAAGTTGCCAGTTCTGGACATGTCCTATCAATATGTGGTCTTTTCCATCTGGCTTCTTTTGCTCAGTATAATGTTTTCAAGGTTCATCCAGATTGTATCATGAATTGATTCATTAGGATGAATAATGTATATGGTTTATATATGATACAATATATATAATATACAGAATTTTGTCTATCAGTTGATGGCTGTTTGGATTGCTTCTATTTTTTGGCTGTTATGACTAATACTTCTGCGAACATTTGTGTACAAGGTCTTTCTTTTTAAGTTTTTAAATTAATTTGAAAGGCAGAGTTACAGAGAGATATACATAGAGAGAGATCTTCTATCCACTGGTTCAGTCCCCAGATGGCTCAGATGGTTGCAATGGCTGGAGCTAGACTGATCTGAAGCCAGGAACCAGGAGCTTCTTCCAGGTCTCCCACATGGGTGCAGGGACCCAAGCGCTTGGGCCATCCTCTGCTGCTTTCCCAGGTCATAGCAGAGAGCTGGGTCAGATCAGCCAGCACTTAACCAGCACCAATATGGCATGCTGATGCTGCAGGTGGTGCCCTAACCCCTGTGCCACAGCACCAGCCCTGTGTACAAGTTCTTGTGAGAACATATATTTTCTTTTTTATTTTTAAAGATTTATTTATTTGAAAGAGTTACATGGAAAGAGAAAGAGAGGCAGAGAGAGAGGTCTTCCATCTGCTGGTTCACTCCCCAATTGACCACAACAGCTGGAGCTGTGCCAATCCGAAGCCAGGAGCTTCTTCCGGGTCTCCCACACGAGCGCAGGGGCCCAGGGACTTGAGCCATCTTCTACTGCTTTCCCAGGCCATAGCAGAGAGCTGGATCAGAAGTGGAGCAGCCGAGACTGGAACTGGTGCCCATATGGGATGCTGGCACTGCAGGCGGCAGCTTTACCCGCTACGCCACAGTGCTGGCCCCAAGAACATATATTTTCATTTCCCTTGAATATGTACCTAGAAGGGGAATTTGTGAGTTATGTGGTAACTGTATACTTAGCCCTTCAAGGATCTATTAGAACGTTTCCACACTGGCTGTACTATCTTACATTCTTACCAGCATTATATGAGGGTTCCAATTTCTCTACATTTCTGCCAACACTGTTATCTGTCTTTCTTATTATACCTATCCCAGAAGGTATAAAGTGGTGTCTCCTTGTGATTTTGATTTAGAATTCCCTGGAAGCTAATTATGTTGAGCATCTTTTCATGTGTTTATTGGTCATTTCTATATCTTTTTAGAAAAAATATCTGGTCAAATCTCTAGCTTATTTAAATTTGGATTATTCATCATTTTTATGGAGTTGTTTTAAATAGAGGTCCTTTTCAAATATATGATTTGTAAATATTTTTCCTACTCTCCCATTTCCCTTTCTTTTTTTATATAAAGATTATTTATTTGAATGGCAGAAAGAGAGAGAGAGAGAGAGAGAGAATCTTCCATCACTGATTCACTCCCCAAATGGCCACAACAGCCAGGGCACAGCTCCGGCTGTCATGGTCGTCTGGGGAGTGAACCAGCCAATAGAAAACCTTTCTCTCTCTCTCTCTCTGCCTCTGCCTCCCTGTAACTCTGCCTTTCAAATAAATGAATACATCTTTTTAAAGAATAAAATGAATAGAATATATCAAATATGATATGCAGCTAAAACTGAATCTGGAGGAAATTTGTAGCCTAAAATACATGCATTAGAAAAGAGGAAAGGCTGATATTACATAAATCACAATCTCAGACACTACAAAATAATGAAGGTAAGTGAGAGGATGACCATGTGGCTGCCTGGGATAGTATATGAGACAGGGAGAGAGACTTGGCTTTGTCAGTAGGGACGTAACTGAAGCAGAATGGACGTGGATTTGCCTGGGTTTGCAGCTCAGCCCCCGCCAGTCTTCCAGCAGAGACTCTGGGCAAATCCTTGGCTTCTCTGTGTTTTCATATCCATAACAGGAAGAAACCTCCTACCTACCGAGTTGGTTGCAAGCTTGTATACAACAAGTAAGGTTTATTTAGAATAGCGCTGAGCACGGACCTGAGCGTGGCCGTCTGTGCCTCTGTGGGAGTGCGTCCCATCTCACAGGCCCCAGGCACACGTCTGCTCCTCTCTGCAGGCATAGGCAGGGCCCTGGGTTCGTGTGATGATGAAGCTCTGACATTCCTGCAGACCCTGCTCCAAGGTTCCAGCCTTTCTGTTTCTGAGTGCCGCTGCCAGATGGCTGTCCCCAAGAGTTCCCTGAGCCCAGTGCCCTGGGAACAGAACAGCTTCTTTCAAGTGAAGGTGGAAGAAGAAGAAGCCAGCCTCTCTCCAGGCCAGCAATCCGGCCTTGACCACACTGCCCACCCTGAGGCTGCACGTCTGCGCTTCCGGCACTTCCGCTACGAGGAGGCATCCAGCCCACAGGAGGCCCTGGCCCGGCTCCGAGAGCTGTGTCGCCAGTGGCTGCAGCCGGAGACGCACTCCAAGGAGCAGATGCTGGAGCTGCTGGTGCTGGAGCAGTTCCTGGGCACGCTGCCCCCCGAGATCCAGGCCTGGGTGGGGGCCCAGTGCCCCACGAGTGGAGAGGAAGCTGCTGTGCTGGTGGAGGATCTGACTCAAGTGCTGGAGAAGAGAGGTAAGGAGGGGTCCACAGCACCCTAGGAGAAGATCCTTTCTGCACTCCAGAAACTTCCTAGCTCCTGCTCTTCCCAGAAAGCACAGGTCTAGATCTCACCATCCCATCCCCTCTGCCTGAACAACCACCAGCCAACTGCCATCTTGCACAAGTCACTCACCCTCTCTGAGCTCATCACAGGACCTTGCACCAGGTACTCAACATGTAGCCAGGCCTCGGTTTCCCCATCTGCAGTGGGCTTACTGCAACGCCTTTAGAAGCTGAAATGAGGCCATGGACGTCTAGCATGTAACAAGAGCCTGATAATGGCCAGCAGTCTGGACGCGAGCAGCACAGTGCCTCTGTCTTGCAGACTGGAAAACTGAGACCCAGATGAGGGCAGGATTCCTGAAGGATTCAGAGCTGGGATTCGGTCCTGGTCTGTGCACCACTGAGCCACACTGCCCTCCAGCCTCCTCCCTAGAATCTATGCTGTGAGCATTGCCAGGTCCCCCTTGCTACCTTCACTGACCTTCATCAAGGCTGCTCCTTTGGCCTCCTGGAGCTCAAGCCAGGAGGACACATCACCCACTCACCCCCAGCAGCAGCTGTCTACCTAGCAAACATTTCACAATCGGAGACATGAACTGATTCCCTTGTTCAGCCAGTATTCACTGAGCTCCCACAGATCCATCCAGGCCCAGGGGCAAGGTTCTGAATGTGGAGGACACAGTGCCGACCTCACAGAGTGTGGGGCCTGCCCGGGGTAGCACCTAAACAGATGCTTAAAAAGATGAACTCCTCACCCCTGGTGTCTTTCAGGGGGAGAGGGGGAGGGAAAAGGAGAATGGAAGAGGAAACAGGTGTCTTCCACCCTCCAGTTCACTCCCCAAATGCCCACAACAGCCCAGGCTGGACCAGCCTGAAACCAGTAACCAGGAACTCCACCTGGGTCTCCCACAGGGCAGGCAGGGACACAAGTACTTGATCAATTACCTGCTGCCTCCCAGGAAGCTAGACCAGAAACAGAGGCAGGACGCAAACTAGGCACCCCAATATGGGATGCAGGTACATCAAGCAGCATCCTAACCATTGTACCAAATGCTTGACATCCCCCCACACCCTTTTGACACTTGAGCCAAAATTGGGAACCGCAGAGGGTGGAGAATTTGGTGGGGGTTGGAAGAATCAGAACCCGTGGTGTGGTTTTGGATGGTGTGAGAAATCAGCCCTGTACCCTTTTGTTATCCAGGGCACCAAAGGAGAATTTCCCTCTGGAAATGGGGCCCAGCGTAAGGGGAGGACCGCATCTCCAGTTTTGAGCATAGCTGGGGCCCAGGCAAAGCAGGGACGACTGTGCTAGGAATGGTGACATTGTGGTTCTGGTTGTTTCAGGCTGGCAGCCCGGAGTGGAGCCTACGGAGGCAAGCTGCAAGCAGGGAGGTGTGGAGGAGTCAGAACCATCAGAAGGGGCCGCTGAAACCCTCATGGGAGGTTTTTCCTTGGGACCTACCTTTGTTGATGCCTGTGAGCCTGAGGGCAGCTCAGAGAGGCAGGTAGGGCTCTTCAAGGAGATCTGGACAAAGGCTGTCACTCAAGAAGTAGGTTTTGGGAGAACTTCATGGCCCTGCCAGGATGCCCCTGCAGATCAGCCTGTCTATGAATCTGGTGCCTCGGGAACTGGTTCCGACATGTGGTCCACTTTCACCTGCCAAGAGAAAGCTGATTCCGAGCAGAGGTCCAGTCCGGCGAGTGGTTGTGGGACAGAGCCTCCCTGCCCACACTCAGGGAAGAAATCCTTCCCGTGTGGCAGGTGCAGGAAAACCTTCCAGAGCGCCTCAGCCCTCGAGGCTCACGAGAAGAGCCATTCTCGCAAGACTCCCTACGCCTGCAGGGAGTGTGGCAAGGCCTTTGGCCGGAGCACTCACTTAGCCCAGCACCAGGTTGTCCACACGGGGGCGAAGCCCCACCAGTGTAAGGAGTGTGGCAAGGCCTTCAGTCGGATCACCCACCTGACCCAGCACCAGAGGATCCACACTGGAGAGAAACCGTACAGATGTGGAGAATGTGGCAAAACCTTCAGCCGCAGTACCCATCTCACCCAGCACCAGCGGGTGCACACGGGGGAGAGGCCCTATGAGTGTGATGAGTGTGGAAAGGCCTTCAGCCAGAACACCCACCTGACCCAGCACCAGCGCATCCACACCGGGGAGAAACCCTACAAGTGTGACACGTGTGGGAGAGCCTTCAGCGACTGCTCAGCTCTCATTCGACACCTGAGAATACACTCTGGGGAGAAGCCGTATCAGTGCAAGGTGTGTCCCAAGGCCTTTGCGCAGAGCTCCTCCCTCATCGAGCACCAGAGGATCCACACGGGAGAGAAGCCGTATCAGTGCAGGGACTGTGGGAAGGCCTTCAGCCGCAGCTCAGCCCTCATGGTGCACCTGAAGATCCACATCACAGTGCTGCAGGGACTGGCGGACACCCTCCGGGAGTAGCACAGCACCCACTTAGGCTCAGCCTCCGAGAGATACTGAGTTCTGAAAGAGCCAAGAACGGGTGGACAGCTGAGGAGCCCCCCAGACGGTAAGTGGCCGAGGACAGACTGCACTGAGGATCCAGACAGAGGCCACGGACAGACACAGCAGCTGGAGGAGCCTCCAGGAGGATCCTTGCACGTCTCAGAGAGAACAGCCGAGCTGCAGATTCGGATTGGTTCTCAGGACCAGGGCAGGTGAGAGGAGATGTCTGTCAGAACTCAGTTACCCAAGAGGCCTGGGACAGGGAGGCACCAGCTTCCTGTTCTTAGGGCTGCTCTTCTTGCCTGTTCCTCTGCCACCCAGCCCAGAAGGGACATCTGGCATGCCTGCCTCTGTGCCTTTGAACCTCTTTCCACTTCACCCTCCTGGGTGCTGACTGGTTGAGGCTGCCTCCCCAGGCCCTCTGGCCCTCTCCTGTGCTCCCTGTCTCACTTGGTGGTGCTACCTGACACTTGCCTAACATGTTTCTCCCTCCCCTCCTGTTCCACATCCCACCAGTCACCAGCCCTGACAGTGTTACCGTGTCTCTGCCACAGTTACCTTACATGAGCCCTTGTTGCCTCTCGCCTGCACAGCAGCGAGGGTCTCCTTCCTGATGCCATCCTGCCTTCATTCTCTCCCTGTTTCAATTCCAAAGGAGCTCTCCGTTACCCCGGATTGTGTCACTCCGTGTTGGGAAAGCTCTTCAGTGTGTCCCCTCCACAGCTCAACTTCCTGAATTGGTTCGCAAAGCAACTTCTCCAGTTACCCTCAAATGTGTATCTGAACATGGTGATTTTCCTGTGTGTGCAGTGACGTGATAATGGCTTCCAAGTACTGCCCTGTGCTGTTCATGATCACCCATAACAGGACCAATTCTACCACAGCCCTGCCTTCTGTACACCAGCCACATGAAACTCTGTGATCCCTGAAAAAGCCATACTTTTCCCCACCTAAGTGCCTTTGTACTCGTGCCTGGGACCTTTCTCTATTCCCACAAAAATATTCTAAATGTCCTGCCCCGAACAGTCTTGCCCATCTCCTTGAGTGGACTTTAACCTGCCCTGTTCCCAGAGCGCCTCATACTTTGCTCCCTTACACTTCCTACCATGTTGTTTTAAACGTGTCATCCATGCAGAGATGGATGCTGTGAGCTCCCAAGAGCAGTGGCTGTCTTGCTCTGTGTCAGCCAGCAATAGGCTATGACCAATATCTCGAAAAGATGTGACTGGTGCCTTCCCTGTAATAGTCACTGTGCTGTATCCCACAGTCTTTGTATGTTTACGTGGCTGTTTTCACACCAGCTGTGGGTCCTGCAGGGCAAGGACAGTGTTTCTTGAGGCCCTAGTGCCAAGACAAGCCTGGCATGCATGCAGTGGCTTCAATTAAATAGTACCGTATTGAGTGTTCCCTTCCTCAGATCCCAGAGCCCCCGGTACCACAGAGTCAGTGGTTGCCTGCGTTCTGTCAGTCACTCTCTTGCCACCTCTCAGAATCATGAATGCCTGGTCAGCTTGCAGGGTCTGTCTATAACTGGGCTGCAGCCCCTTGCTCTGATGATTTGTCGTGTAGGAACCATCGTCCCTTCCATGTTGTGTGCTGGTCACCATCACCATCTCTCCCTGGTCATCTCCCTGTGCTTTGGACTCACTGCCTCTGTGTCACAAGTAAGCAGAGTCACAAAGACCGAGGGGAGAGCTTTGGAACAGGATGGGGAGACCCAGGGATACAGAGACATCATGTCAGTTTATCAGTCAGGGTCTGAGACACAGGCAGAGGCTGAGAAGCCAAGAAAAAGGGGGCAGACTTAGGAGAAAACTCAGAAATGAGATGCATGTTTCCAGTGACGTGATCATACAGGCTTGTGTCAGGCTAAGGGCACAGAGAAGGTATGGGCTTAAAGTCAGGCTTCAGAGCCCTACTCCTGGGGACTGATCTGAGGACCTCTCATAAGTGACTTCCCTGGTCGTCTCCACCTCTCTCTGTAGCATCCCCCCCCAACTTGGCCTCCCTCACTGAGGAGCTGAATCCCCAGCTCCCCGATGCGCCAAATATCCCCACCACCCATTCCGTCCTGATATATGTGTCTGCAGGAGGGGAGGAGCTCAGAGGGGAAAAAGAATCTTTACTGGGGGCCTACGTGTGCTGGTGAGTCTGCTATATGTTACAAACATCACCTCGTTTAATCCTCACACAACACTTGGGAGACCCAGATGGAGCTCCTGGCTCCTGGCTTCAGCCTAGCCCAGCCCTGGCTTTGTGGGCATTTGGAGAGTGAAGATCTCACTATGTGTCTCCCTCTCTGTCACTCTGCCTTTCAAATAAATAAATAAATCTTAAAAAGAAAAAAAGAACGGGCTTGTATTAATTCACATTAAAGGAAATTGTAAGTTAAGAAGGTCGAATATTGACAGTTTCCATCTAGTTCAACGTAATTAAATTGTCAATATTTGAACTTTTTTACCCACAAAGAAGTAATTTCCTATTACACTAACATGTCTGTTTTAACTTAAATATTAAGCTGTCACTAACAATTTCCCCAAAGATCAGTGATATATTTCTACCTAAAGAAACCAGAAAAGAAGAGCATAATAAGTTGAAACTAAATAGAAGAAAGATAATAATAATAAATGCAGATAATAGGAAAAAAATGAACAAAGCCAAAGTTAGTTAATTCTTTGAAAAGATTTTAAGAGTTGATAAATCCCCTACTGGACAGAGGGGAGGGGGAGAGGGCGCCGGGAGAGAGCATGCCATGCGTGAAAGCTGTGGCATCCTTTCAGACCATGTTCAGGAATATAAAGGCTATGTATTATGGTGTACATACTTAAGAACATGGCAATTTCTTGAAAAACACAACTTACAAAGCACTAATACTAATGTGCACTGCTGTGTGCCAGGACCTAAAGGGGCAAGTCCAAGGCAGGGACTGGGCAGCCGTCCATGAGGCTGTCAGGTGGACACAGGGGTCTCACAGCTGAGCAACACAGGGGTCTCACAGCTGAGCAACACAGGGAAGAGGGGTGAGGCATCCAGTCACGTCCACAGCTCTGATGCCGAAGTGCCCTGTGGGCGCTCAGACTGGGGGGACAGGACCACAGAGGCAGCCTCCTGAACTCGCACAGCAGACGGCGGTGAGACCCAGGCAGAGCTGGGTGTGTTTGGAGCCTTGAGCCACCTGCCCGCACCTGCTGCGGGCCTGGCAGAGGAGTAAGAGGGCAGCTCGATGAGAAACAGCAGAAGGGTGTCTTAAGGACTCTCAGGAGCCAGTCCTTGACCCCTCTGTCCTCAGTTCCGGCTCAGACCCCATTCACTTTGAGCACACAGGATCCCAGCCCACTTCCCCTCAGCCCCGCTGGACTCAAAGACACGCGTTAAAGTCTCTGCTTTATTTATTAACTCCCAGGAGTCAGGAGGGCAGCCTTCCGGCCCCCAGGGAGAGCCCAGCCTGCGGCGGCAGCAGGAAGAATGGAACCAGGCCAGTGTTCCCAGCGCTTTCCAAGTCCACAGCCGGATCAACGTCCTAGACAAATTGGACGAAAGAGAAATGACAGGGGAAGGGGAGCCTGTGCGACCTCCCAGGGGTCCCTCGGGAAGGAAGCTGCCAGCAGGTCCCCACCGCCACCTCCACCCCACTGCAGGTCCTCCGGTGACCAAGCCACACGGTCGCCTGCTGCAGTTCCCCCGCGCGCACCGGGCTAAGCACAGGGACCCAGGTGCGGCGACAGAAGCAAAGGCCAGAGGGGTAACGTCACCGGCCACCAGGAGCTCCACCGGGTCGCTGAGCTCCGACACGAAGCCGCCGGGCCCCCACACGCGGTAGCGGCAGCTGTAGTTGCCGGCGTGTCGCGGCCCCACGTAGGGAAGCTCGAGGTCCGCGGAGGGGCCATGGGCGCCGACACTCGTCGCAGCCTCCTCCTCGCCGGTGCGCAGCAGCTCGAAGGCGACGCCGGGCACGGAGCTCTCGCAGCGCAGGACAGCGTCGCGGCCCGGGGTCACCGCCCCACTCCACAGGGGCCGGAGCTGCGGCCTGGGCAGGGGTCCTGGGCAGAGCAGGCGGTGAGAAAGGCGATGCCCCAGGCTACTGCCTGCGTCGCGGAACCAGTGCTGGGCCTTCCTCCCGTCGCGGGACACGCGTCTCCTGGGGGACCCCTGCTGTCTCCTCCTGCGACCTCGCCCGAAGGCCCTGCACTGCGTCTCCGCGTCTCCCCCAGGACTCGGGAGCCCCAGGCCCAGACCTGCCCGGAGGCTTCTGGGGGTCCCCAGATGGGCACTCGGGGCCTCGGGCCTCGAGGGTGGAAGGAAGAACGGATCGGGGGACAGACACTGTGTTCCCGGCAGGGAAATCGGGGTGCACGTGGCCAACAGACCTCTCGTCCCAGGTTTGAGGCGTCCCCGGGAACCTCAGCCACTGCGCAGGAGACGGCGATGGGCGCAGCACCCAGGCCCGTGGCGCCGCCCTGTGGCCCCAAAGGAGAGGAGGGCGCACCCCTTCTCGCACAAGGAGGCTCCCAGGCGCGCTCACCGTCCACGCGCAGCTCCAGGGGCTCGCTGGCTACAGAGCCCGCGAAGGGCGGCGCCGGGTCCACGTAGACGCAGCTGTAGTTGGCCGAGTCCACCACGGAGACTGCGCGCAGCTCGAAGCTGGCCTCGGCGCCCGGCGGGCTCAGAAGACCGCGCACCTCGAGCCCGGCCGTGTCCTCGCGCACCAGAGCGAAGCGCAGCCCGGCCCGGGGCCCCCGGCACCGCAGCCTCACACGCGCGCCGGGCTCCGGGCGCAGACTCGGGGGCTCGGCCGAGAGCTCAGGCGCGGGCAGCGTCCCTGCGGAGCAGGATGCGGGCTGACCCAGGCTCGGAGGGTGGCGGAGTCCGTCCCCTGCCGCCTGGCCCACCCAGCCTTGGGACCCCGGCATCCCAGATCGGGGTGCCTGGGTTCCAATCCCGTCCCCGCTCCTGATTCCGACTGCCGGCTCATGCGCAGTGACAGACAACCAGTGATGGCTCCAGTCCTTGGATCCTTGACCCCAAGTGGGAGACCTGGATGAGTTCCTCGCTTCCAGATACGGCTTGGTTTTGTCCCGGCCGGTCTTTGTGGGCATTTGGAGAGTGGAACACCATGGGAGCGCTCTCTCTCTCTCTCTCTCTCTCTCTCAAATAAATCAAATAACCCCTCCAGCCACTCTACCTTCCAGTCCTGTGTCTTTCTTGACAACCTCACACATATACACACACACCCACACTGTTCCTTATTAATCTTAAAACAGGGAGGGGGACGCGTGCTGCACGAGGGTCCCACCAGCCAGTGCCGGCTGGGCACCGCCACCGCCAGGACCCCTGTGAACCCCGGGGAGGCGGGACTCGCAGTCCAGTGCCCAGGCTGTAGCAGCCCTGCCCTGGTGCTGCAGGGTTCTGCGTGCCAGCCCTGCTGTCCCAGCCTGGCCGCCCTCTTCAGCAGGAAGGTCTCAGCGGCCACCCGGACTGGACAGGCCAGAGGGAATCCTGGCAGGATGGCACCACTTGGCCCATGCCAGACCAGCGCTTTGGCCCAACAGTTCTTTGTGGGGAGTCAAGATGAGTGGACCCATTGTCCCATTCGCAGATGGGGAAAATGAGGCCAGGACTGAACCCTGGCCCAGAGCCCTGCGCTACCAACAGGCTTCCCTCCGGGCCTTCCAGCACCTGCACCCACGTTCCCGCCGCAGACCACAGGCTCACCGTCACTCAACACCAGCTCCAGCGGCGCGCTCTCCCGGGACCAGGCGCTGTGCTCCTGACGCAGCCGGTAGCTGCAGGTGTAGGGACCGCTGTCCCCCAGCGCCACCTCGTTCAGGTGAAAGAAGGCGCGGTCAGGACTGGTGCTGCTCATGGGCACAAGCAGATCCTTCTTGCCCTGCTGCAGACGGAATTCCACGCCACTCAGCGGCGCCACGCATTCCAGGGTCATAGAGGCACCCGGCTTCAGGATCCTGGGTAACCTGTCCCGGGCATCCAGCCTGGGTGGCGGTGGCACAGCTGCAAGGTGGAGAGTCGTTGGGCCCAGGAGCCGGGTTGCCTGCTGTAAACCTTCCCTGGGAGAGCTCCCCATGGCTAAGGTCTGCCCAGCACCCAGGCACCTGCCTTCCCTGGGCAACCCCGTGCACACCCTTCCTTCTTTTGGGCATCCTCTGTCCAGGCTCCTTTGCACCCACTGGGCCCAGGGGTCTGTGTAGCCCGTTTGCCTGACGTGCTGGCAAGGGTATACAGCAGTGGGGTCAAGGTGAACAGGCTCCGCCCTCCAGGAGCCTCTCCTCCTGGGCCCTCTAAGTTGGCCCCACACTCACCCAGCTCTTTGATGGTCACAGTGGCGCTGGGCCCTGAGGGGTCACCTGCTGTCTGTGTCCTGTAGCTGCAGCTATAGTTGCCTGCCTGGTGGACAGGGAAGGTGGCCTGCCCGTCTGGCCCAGCCTCCGCCACTTCCAGAAACGTGCTGTCGCCTTCCCGCTTCAGCGAGAAGGTCACGCCTTGCCGCGCCCCCTGGCACAGCAGCGTGATGTTCAGGCCTGGAGTGATCCAGGACACGGGCTCCACTGAGAGCAGAGGCGGAGGCAAGGATCCTGCCAGAGAGGGGGGTTCGTGAGTGATTCTGCTGGACTCGGAAGACACAGGCGGCCCAGCTGAGCCCGGAGCCCACACACACTCGTGAAAATGTGAGGAAGAGGAGGCAGCAGCAGGCAAGGGGGAAGAGGAGGGGCTGCAGTGTGCGCCAGGCTCTGCCCAAACACCTCCCGGGGCTCAGCACTCAGCCCATACCATGCTCTGGGGTCAGGGCAGACGTCATTCCCACCTGACAGATGAGGAAGCCGGGGGCCAAGGAGAAGAGAGGTCCCCGTCACCTCTCCCCCACCCCCTTGGCCTCTCGTTAGCGCCCCAGCTTACCATCCTCCGTCACCTCCAGGAGGTTGCTCAGCTGCGTCCATCCACTGCCGAAGCCTGAGCGACAGCGGTAGAGACCGTGGGTGTCGCCTGTCTCTCCCGCCAGCAGGAACCTGTGCTCCATGGCAGGTGTATCGAGATGCACATGATCCCGGACCACTCCATCCTTGAACAGCTCAAAATCCTGGGTCGGCACTTGGGCCTGGCACGTCAGCGTTGTGGAGTCTGCCAGCAGTCTAGGTCGGGGATCGAAAACTGCCAGGGAGCCTGGGTCAGGGCAGTGCTGCAGGGACAGTGGCTTGCCCATCCCAGTGCCCACCATCCCTGGGCTCCGGCCCCATACTCACACGTGGCTGCTCGGGTCTCTGGACCCCAGATGAGACCTGTGGAGACAGGGCTTGTGAAGCCCCCATTGCTGTCCCTTCCACCCCGGGGACCCCAGGCCCCAGATGCCTCACCCCAGAGCAGCAGGAAGGCCACCCTCGCAGGCATAGTTGTCACCTCTCACGCCAGCTGCCCAAGACTGTCGGGGAGAGTGACTGGGGTGGCAGGGAATCCACAGGCACTGACCTCTCCTTGTTTGTCCTTCCCAGAATGCAGGGGCGGGGACTGCATGGGACGAGGACAAAGGGCAAGGCCTTTGGGCCACCTCAGGTTAGCAGGAAGGACGATCAATAACAGGAGCTAACCAGTCAGCTAAAGCCATCATAACCCACAAACTGCTACTACAATCATCTCAGCCGCTAGTGAGCGCTGGGATCCTGTTCTGGGAGGGAGCGCTGCCAGCTCCCCTCCCCCTGCGGCTGCTGAGCCCAGCTGGCAGCACCAGGGCCCCCTCAAGCCCAGCGCGGCCCTTCTCCCCAGCACAGCACACTCGCCCGCGGCACCAAAGGTGGGGTCCCTGTGCTCCGTTCTCCATACTTGTCGTCACACGGCTGTCAGACTCACGCTTCCCGGGAGCTGTGGTCCCTTCTCCGGCGCTGGTTAATGTTGCGCTGTGTGACCTTCCGTGGGTCTGGAGTTGGATTTGCACCCGGCACCGTCACCTCAGACCTGGGTTTCCCACCCCTGCCCGTGGCATAGCTCTGCTTCCCCGGGTCCAGTCACTCGCCTGGCTGCAGCTTGCGTCTCGGGGGGCCGGGCCTCCCACTCTCCCCATGGCCTCTCCCCGAGACGGAATGGGAGGGGTGAGACCTAGGTGCCTTCATGCTCAGCCTCTGCAGAGTCCTGTCACCCCCACCGCAGAGGTCTGTTTCCAGCCTGGGTGCCCCAGCCCCTCTCCACGGAAGACCCACAGAAACCTCCCGTGTCTCACCTCCCATAGGCAATGCCTTCCTCCTCACACACTCATTCCACAAGCATTCGTTGAGCATCTCCTGTGCGCCAGGCCCCACCGTCCCAGTCTGGTATGGCCGGGAAGACGGAAGAGGCAGAGTGTAGGTGCTAGAACAACATCAACCCCAGGGGCACACTGGAGACTGGGGCACAAGGGCCACATGCACCAGAAACAGGGAGGGTTCCGCGGGGAGCGGAGGTCTGAAGAGGCCAGGAGGCTGGGCCCCACAGCTCCCGGGGCAGAAGGAACAGCTAGCAGGCAGGATGGCCGTGCTGAGGCCTGACTGGCAGCAGAGGCGGTGAGGGGCGGGGCACTTGTGGAGCACCAGGACGTGACAGAGACCACCACACCGGGTCTGGTGGGCTTCTGCTGAGTGCGTGGGGAGACTGCTGGGTCTGGTTTCCCTTCCATGTTTGCTAGGAACCTGCCATGTTCTCACACCAGAGCCAGCACCTGGAAGGGGGCTGCATGTCGCAGGAGGGACAGGGAGAACACGTGTTTTTTGTGGGAGACCACAGGGTGCCAAGGCTAAAGGTGCGCCCAGACAAGGGTGGTGGCCTAGCCAGAGCAGAGCTCACAGCATGGAACAGTGGCTGAGCCTCAGACCCTCTGTGGTAGGGCTGGCCAGGCAGGTTGCAGCATGGTCAAAGCAGGGGCCCGCAGAGGTAGAGCTGGCTCACCCAGCGTGGGGAGCGTGGTAATGTCTTTTGGCACCACCAGCACTGGCCTGCCCACACTCTCCTGCCTGACCCCAAGTTCTCAGCCAACTGCCACCTCGCTTGGGTTCCCACAGACCTGGGCATGGCCGTGACTTCCCCTGAGTGCCAGCATCCGACTTTCTGCAACACCCTTGTGCTCTCTGAACCTTGCAAAACCACGTTTCTAACCTCCATTCTCTGAAGTATCCACAGCAGTTTACTTGTTAAAGGTTTACTTATTTATCTGAAAAACAGAGAGCGAGCGAGCGAGAGGTCTTCCATCCGCTAGTTCACTGCCTAAATGACCGCGACAGCAGAAGCTGGGCCAAGCCGAAGCCAGGAACCTGGAATTCTATCCTGGTTTCCCACAAGAGTGGCAGGGGCCCAAGAACTGAGACCTTGGGCTGGCGCCACGGCTCACTAGGCTAATCCTCCGCCTGCAGCGCCGGCACTCCAGGTTCTAGTCCTGGTCAGGGTGCCGGTCCTGTCTTGGTTGCTCCTCTTCCAGTCCAGCTCTCTGCTGTGGCCCGGGAAGGCAGTGGAGGACGGCCCAGGTCCTTGGGCCCCTGAACCCACGTGGGAGACCTGGAAGAGTCTCCTGCTCCTGGCTTCAGATCAGTGCGGTGTGCCGGCTGTGGCGGCCATTGGAGGGTGAACCAACGGCAAAGGAAGACCTTTCTCTCTGTCTCTCTCTCTCACTGTCCACTCTGCCTGTCAAAAAAAAAAAAAAATCTGGAAGAAAGTTGTTTAAAAATAAATAAACTCAATAATGCCAAATTGCCAAAACTCTCCTGGTACAGTGGAGAAGGGCATCCAAAGGCTTTGGGGTAGAGAAAATGCCTGAGTGGATTCATGCTGTGTGATATCGTGTGAGGACACCTTGCTCTGAAGGCGCCGTGAAGGGGCAGGTGCTCGTGCTAAAAGCTGGGATGCCCACGTCCCACACAGAGTGCGTGGGCTCCACCCCCAGCCCCGGCTCTCACTCCAGCAGACCCTCGGAGACAGCAGTGGTGGCAGAGTCGGCTTCCTGCCACCCACGTGGAGACCTGGATTGGCCCTGGGCATTCAGTGAGTGAACCAGCTGATGGGAGTGTTCTGTGTTCTCCACGTGTCTCCCAAATAGATAAAAATAAAGGCAGCCGGGCACCTGCGTGCCTGACAGTCACTGTAGTCGGCGGCTATCTGTAAGCTGGAGTGCCCCAGATGCTGCTGTCAGAGTGGCCACGCGCCAGTGGCGTGTGCTGGTGCTGCAGCGGCTTGGAGTGCTTGCCAATGTGCTGACCACATGTACTGCATGTGTGTGTGGCAGTGCTGCCACGGGCTGGCTACACGCGGGAAGGCAGCGGATCGTCAGGCGTCTGGGGCTCTGGCTGAAGGCTTGCTGCGGTCTGGGCAGGTGTGGAGCCACACACTCGTGTGTGCGTGCCCTATTCCAGGAAACGGGAGCTACAGTGAAGGCCTTGCCGCACAGCCTCCCACCAGGGTGCAGAGGAGGGCTCCTGGTGCCTGCGGGCACTGGTGCTGGCACGGCCTAGGGCTGCTGCAGTGTCTCCTGGTGGTGGGTGAGCTGGAAGTGCGTGTGGAAGGCCTCGCCACACTCCTAGCACGCCTGTGGCTTCTCACCTGTCTGGCTGCTCCAGGCACAGGCCTTGCCTGCGGAGTGTGGCCTGGGGGCAGGTGTTTAGTGCAGCAGTTAAGACGCTGCTTGGGACTGAACTGCTGGAGGGCCTGAGCCCGAGTCCTGGCTCTGCTTCTGGTTCCAACGTCCTGCTACAACACACCCTGGGAGGCAGCCAGTGAAGGCTCCAGTGCTGGGTCCCTGCTACCCACATGGGAGACCCAGACCGAGTTCCTGAACCCCAGCTTCAACCTGGCACTGCCCGAGCTGCTGTGGGCACTTGGGGGAGTGAACAAGCAGATAGGAGATAGGTTGCCGTTGATTTCTCAACAATGTTGCAGTGGATTCGTTTCTGAGAGGAGCAGCATGGTGGGGGCAAGAGGCGCGGAGTCACCACACAGACCCCGGGAGTCGGGTGAAAGCAGGCTTGAGGTGAGCAGCTGGAAGACTCGTTTATTACAGCTGGAACTACATCTTATATAGCCAAGACCAGCCAATCTGGTCAAGGGGCGGTCTATGCCCCAACCAATCACAGCCTGCCAGGCAGTTTCCAAAGCCATCCTGAGTAACTAATGCTCGCTTGCCAATGGCCACCTTGGCATGGCCCTCTCATTCCACCACAGAGATACATCTGTGTCTGTCCCTACGTCTCTTTCTGCCCTTCATATAAGTACAAATCAGTAAGAATTTCCTAATGTTTAAATAATAAAAAGCTTTGAGAGAGTAAGAGGGCTGGGGGAGGCAATGAGAGCAATGCTGTGGCCATCTGAAAGACGCTGCTCACACACCCTTACACCTGAGCCAGCAGGAGTGTGCCAAGAGACGGAGGACCGGTGCCAGGAAGGTGGGAAGGCTCAAAGGCTACCCACCTCACCCGCACCTCCGCCTCAGAGCCTTGGTCTCATCCCCTTGCTTAAACCTTCGGGGCACCAAGAGCCAGGGAGGTGGGGACTCCTGTTTGTGAGAGGAGTTAGAAAAGGATGGACGTGGCTTCCTATGGAAACAGGAGCTGTGACCTACCCACACCCCAGGGGGTCGGAGGTGACCACCTCACCCAAACCCCAGCTGAGTCTACCTCACTCACAGCAACCTCGCCCAGCTCCGCCCACACGATGGGGACGTCCCAGCCAGGGCTGGAGGGATCTCAGGGGCCCCGGTCTGGTCAGATCTGGCTGGTCCAGGATTGCAGGGGTGGTGCAGCCCAGGCCCCCGCAGCTTAGGGTGGAAGCTCCTCCGTGGCCCTGAGGCCTCACCTATGCCTCAAGCTGTTCCTTCCCTTGCTGGTACCTCCACAGTGGGCAGAGCTCACACCCACTTGCCCCGACCCCCTGATCACCTCTGTGCAGCCGCCAGCCCAGCCACAGCTCTTACACTGCACGTGTTCTGGATTTCTGCAACCCATCCACTGCAGAGTTACGCAGATGCCCACAGTGAGCGGAGCCCCCAGGAACACCCAGCATGCCTGACCACGAGCAGGGTGGTCCCAGGGTTGGCCGCCAGAGCAGGGGCCGGCTCGTGGACGGGTGCCACTCCTGCAAGCAGGGCCTGAAAGGGCCCCGGGGGGGCTTCCTGCTCCTGTCCTCGTCCATCTTAGGATGGACTCCGCGCGAGGTCTGGGGGTTAGGACCCACGAGCAGAAAGGCACGCAGGGCAGGAAACAGGTGCATGCAGTGGCTTGATCCGCCCTTCTCAGGGCCCCCTGGTTCTTGGGGCATGGCGCTGGAAACAAACACAGCTGTGAACCCGAAGGGATCTGTCTGATGGTGCAGCTGAAGCCAGCAGCGCCAAGCTCACTTTCTCGTCGCTCCCACAACAGTCTTACCAGCCACCGTGCCAGCTCACCTGGAGGCTCTGAGCCAGCACTTGGGTGGAAGAACGCCGAGCAACCAGCCCAGCTGCTGCTCCCCTGCACTCTGGCCTGGCCAGCTCCTGCTGCAGCTCCGCAGAACCACCTGGCTGCTGCCCTGCACGTAAGCCTAGACCAACACAGGCAGCGTGCCCAGGGACTGCCCCCGCACCAGCAGCTCCCACAATGCTCCTGGAGCAGGCCTCAGGCCACAGTCACCGGCGACGCAGCTCTCAAAGCCAGGCCAGGGCCTCTCAGGGACCTGCACCTCCTCACACCAGAATCCCTACAAGCGCTGGCCAGGAGTCTCAGAGACCACTCACCCACTTTTTGCACCACAGAAATCTGGGGGGTCTGGGGGAACCAGGGCTGATGCTTTGTGGCATTGTGGCATAGAGGGTTAACCCACTGCCTACAGTGCCTGCATCCCATATAGGTGCCAGTTCAAGTCCCGGCTGCTCTGCTTCCCATCCAGCTCCCTGCTAATGTGCCTGGGAAAAGCAGTGCAAGATGGCCCAAGTGTTTGGACCCCTGCCACCCATGTGGGACACCTAGAGGAAGCTCTGGTCACTTCCCCCAGTCATCTGGGGAGTGAACCAGTGGTTGGAAGATTCTCTCTCTCTTTCTCTTTCTCTTTCTCTCTCTCTTTCCCTTTCTCTCAGTAACTCAGACTTTCACATAAATAAACCTTAAATATATATATATATATATATATAAAAACCAACTTGGATTTCCTATTTTTAGATGGTTGATTTTTGCTATACGAATCGTATCTCAAGAAAAGATGAGGAATGCACCCATGGCACAAGTGTTCCTGTCTGCAGCAACCCAATATGTGTGGCCAAGGGTGGCCTGGTTGAACCCACCCACAGCCCCAGCCACCGGGACAGCACTGCGTGCGACACAGGCATGTTCTCTAAAGCAATGCTTCTGACATGAGACACACAAGGTCTTCAAAACTGCTAGGCAACAGCGGGCAGTTAGCCTGGAGGTTGGGGTGCCCATGTCCTCCACGGCAGTGTCTAGGTTCAGTTACTCAGCTCTGGCTCCAGACCCTGGAGGGCAGAGGGGATGGCTCAAGGGACTGCATTACTGCGATCCACATGGGAGACCTGGTCTGAGTTCCTAACTTCTGGCTCTACTCCAGTCACGGAGGGCATTTTGGGGCTGAGTACATGGGGGCTCTCTCTTTGTCTGCCTCTATCTCTGACTCCCGAGGAGCTAATCTTTATTTTTTCCTGGCCAACTGGAGAGAACTGGAAATATGAACTTCATGTGAAATGCATCAACTTTTAACAAGAGCAAAGGCTTTTTTTTTTTTTTTTTTTTTCCGAGGCAGAAGTAGAAAGAGAATGAGACAGAGAGAGAGATCGTAGTCCATCTACTGGTTCACTCCCGCAAATGGTCAGAACGGCCTGGGCTGGGCCAAGCTGAAATCAGGAGCCAGGAGCTTCTTCCAGGTCTCCCAAGTGGGTGCAGGGGCCCAAGCACTCAGGCCATTTTCTACTGCTTTCCCAGGTGCATTAGCAGGGAGCTGGGTTGGAGGTGAAGCAAGCGGGGCTGAAACTGGCACCCCTGTGGGATGCTGGCGCTGCTTTAACGATGCTGGCGCTGCTTTAACCCGCAGAGCCACAGTGCCCGCCCCTGAAGTAATCTTTAAAAACAAGTAGAAGGAATTACAGGCAGCATGCCCAGGGAATAGGACACTTCTCTATGGCAGGACACAGGGCCAGGGCCTCACTCCCTGGAAGGAATTACAGGCAGCATGCGTGCCCAGGGTACAGCACGCTTCTCTATGGCAGGACACAGGAATTACAGGCAGCATGCGTGCCCAGGGTACAGCACGCTTCTCTATGGCAGGACACAGGAATTACAGGCAGCATGCGTGCCCAGGGTACAGCACGCTTCTCTATGGCAGGACACAGGAATTACAGGCAGCATGCGTGCCCAGGGTACAGCACACTTCTCTATGGCAGGACACAGACCCAGGGACTCACTCCCTGGAAGGAATCACAGGCAGCATGCGTGCCCAGGGTACAGCACGCTTCTCTATGGCAGGACACAGGAATTACAGGCAGCATGCGTGCCCAGGGTACAGCACACTTCTCTATGGCAGGACACAGGAATTACAGGCAGCATGCGTGCCCAGGGTACAGCACACTTCTCTATGGCAGGACACAGGAATTACAGGCAGCATGCGTGCCCAGGGTACAGCACACTTCTCTATGGCAGGACACAGGGCCAGGGCCTCACTCCCTGGAAGGAATTACAGGCAGCATGCGTGCCCAGGGTACAGCACACTTCTCTATGGCAGGACACAGGAATTACAGGCAGCATGCGTGCCCAGGGTACAGCACGCTTCTCTATGGCAGGACACAGGAATTACAGGCAGCATGCGTGCCCAGGGTACAGCACACTTCTCTATGGCAGGACACAGGGCCAGGGCCTCACTCCCTGGAAGGAATTACAGGCAGCATGCGTGCCCAGGGTACAGCACGCTTCTCTATGGCAGGACACAGGAATTACAGGCAGCATGCGTGCCCAGGGTACAGCACGCTTCTCTATGGCAGGACACAGGAATTACAGGCAGCATGCGTGCCCAGGGTACAGCACGCTTCTCTATGGCAGGACACAGGAATTACAGGCAGCATGCGTGCCCAGGGTACAGCACGCTTCTCTATGGCAGGACACAGGAATTACAGGCAGCATGCGTGCCCAGGGTACAGCACACTTCTCTATGGCAGGACACAGACCCAGGGACTCACTCCCTGGAAGGAATCACAGGCAGCATGCGTGCCCAGGGTACAGCACGCTTCTCTATGGCAGGACACAGGAATTACAGGCAGCATGCGTGCCCAGGGTACAGCACGCTTCTCTATGGCAGGACACAGGAATTACAGGCAGCATGCGTGCCCAGGGTACAGCACGCTTCTCTATGGCAGGACACAGGGCCAGGGACTCACTCCCTGGAAGGAATTACAGGCAGCATGCGTGCCCAGGGTACAGCACGCTTCTCTATGGCAGGACACAGGAATTACAGGCAGCATGCGTGCCCAGGGTACAGCACGCTTCTCTATGGCAGGACACAGGAATTACAGGCAGCATGCCCAGGGTACAGCACACTTCTCTATGGCAGGACACAGACCCAGGGACTCACTCCCTGGAAGGAATCACAGGCAGCATGCGTGCCCAGGGTACAGCACGCTTCTCTATGGCAGGACACAGGAATTACAGGCAGCATGCGTGCCCAGGGTACAGCACACTTCTCTATGGCAGGACACAGGGCCAGGGCCTCACTCCCTGGTCTGTCTGACCGTGGAGCTCTGAGCACGCCCAGGCTGTCCAGGCTTGGTGTCCTGACCCTGCAACCCAGCTGTCCCAGGCCGTTCTGACAGCCACGAAGATGCCGTGCCCGTCGTCCACGCCAACCTTTCTACCTGCCCCCAGGACGGCTGCTGTCAAGGATGCGGAGCAGCCGCTTTAGGACACCTGGAGGCCAGGCTGTCAACGCACCCAGGGCTGAACCCTGCAGAACCGCAGGGCAAGGGCACACACGCCAACAAGGAGACGAGTTGAGTGAAGCGCACGAAACAGGGGCGGCGCTACCCCGCGGCCGGGGACGCAGGGGCGGACAATGATGCCGGAAGAACAGCGGGAGACGGCAACGGGGAAAAGGAACCGCAAGCGCAAAAGCCAAAGGCAGCAGAAAAGCCAGCGTCGACCACGGCGAGGAGGGGTCCCGCGCCCGGCGCCTCCCCTCGCGGGCCTTAACCTCCGCACCCAGGCCCGGGGGCACGCGGGAGGCCCAACTACAACAGGCAGATCTGCCCGGAACTGAAGGCCCCGCACGAGGTGGCACACCCGGAGCCAGCAGCATGCGGACCGGAAGCAGCGCAGAGAGGACGCGGAGCGGTGGCCGCCCCGCAGCCCGAGGTCGCGTATCCGCGCAGAATGCCATCTACTCGATGCAGCCTGCGCGGATTCCCTAGTCCCCGCCCGACATGCAGCACGGAGTCTTCCTCACCCTCCTCCAAGCCTCCTCCGCAAGACCGGGCGGGGTTCCGCGCAAGGGCTGCTGGGAAACGTAGTCTGGCCGCGTCGGGGGACGGGGACGGACTCCTGGCTGTCATGGTAACAAGCCAGCGTCTTCGCCGGGGTGGGCGTGCGGTCCCAGCCGTCCGGCCTTGGCGAAGTGTCGATTGGCCATAAGGATGATTGATAGCCCTAGCGCCCAGTCACATTTCTGAGAGGGCCGACCCCGGAAACGACCTGCCTTGCCCGCCTTGCTGCAGTGGGAGAGCTGGGGTGGGTAAACCTGAGGCGTTCTGCAGTGCTCCAGGAGGGCACAGGCCAGAGTGAAGGGTGCGGAGACAGAGTACGGAGCGGGTCTCTAGAGCTGGTTTTCCCGCAGGGAACAGTTTCGCCCCGAGCCTCCGGAGCGCAGCCCTGCCTTCACCTTGCTCTTAGCCCTCAAGGCTCACTTTGGGATTATAAAGATAATAGATCTGTGTTGTGCTATGCCACTGAGTTGTGGCACTTTGTTATAGCGGCAAACAGGAGACTAATGGAGCCTCCATGAGGCGCTGTAGGGGATCTATGACTTTTTCCCATTCTGGCCATCTCCCTTGTGAACAGAACAAAGGCAAGCCTCAGGCCCAGCGCCTCTGCTTTCAACATCCGCGAGAACAGTGTAACTGTAATAGTCCCTCCTGGCATTTAAGCCTGTGGTCCCCGTCCTCTGGAACATGACGCTGGTTTGTACGTTTTGGTTGGTGCTGTCAGCTTTATCGGAATGAATGTAAGTAAAAACAAATGTAGATCAGTGGTTCTCCACCAGGGAACAGTTTCGCTCCAGGAAACACTTGACAATGTCCAGAGACATTTCGGGCAGGGGGTGGGGGAGTGCACTGGCATCCAGTAGGTGGGTGGAGGCCTGGAATGCTGCAAAGGTCCTAGAATGCACAGGTCAGGCTCCCTCCAGATAATGGCCATAGTTCCAAGGCAGAGAAACTGTGGGCAAAGTGAGCCACAAAGGACGCATGGTACAGGCAGGAGGCAAGCACTCCTTGGTGGAACTCAGCTTGGATTTAAGTGTGAAAACCAAACACAAAAGGCCACGGGGGCCGCTGCCGTGGCTCACTTGGTTAATCCTCCGCCTGCGGCGCCAGCATCCCATATGGGCGCCGGGTTCTAGTCCAGGTCGCTCCTCTTCCAGTCCAGCTCTCTGCTGTGGCCCAGGAAGGCAGTGGAGGATGGCCCAAGTGCTTGGGCCCTGCACCTGCATGGGAGACCAGGAGGAAGCACCTGGCTCCTGGCTTCCGATCAGCGCAGCGCTGGCCCTAGCGGCCATTTGCATTGTAAACCAATGGAAGGAAGACCTTTCTCTCTGTCTCTCTCTCTCACTGTCTCTGTCAAAAAAAAAAAAAAAAAAAAAAAAAGCCACATGTTCCGTTTCCGTTTCTGTGAAATGTCTGGACTAGGCCAATCTAACTGCAAGAAGAATACTAGTAGTTTCAGGGACTGAAGGGAGGTGGGAATAGGGGGCATGGCCGAGGGGTACAAGGCTTCTTTCTGGTGTGGTAAGAATGTTCTGAAACTAGACAGTGGTAATGGTTACTTTGTGAATATATGTCCTTAAACACTGAATTGCAAGCTTTAAAACAATTTTGTAGTGTGTAACCAATATGCTATCAAAATAGTTACATTAAGGTGGGATTCGAGGCAGGGCCTCCGGAAAATAGGGCGTGAACCATGGCTCTTCTGAACCATGGCGCCTTCTGTGGAAGAGCCGGTCAGGCAAAAATCCTAGGGAAGCCAGTGTGGCTGCATACACAGGAGGAGGTGGGATGACAGGGACTGTTTCTTGTGGGCCTAGCAAGCCATGGTGCGGATCTGTCTTTTCCTGTGAGTGATTCAGGAGGCCACAGAGCATTCTGAGCCAAGAGCGAAGAGCGAAATGTGATTTGGGTTTTCACAGGCTGCCCCTGGCTGCCATGGGCAGGATGGACGCATTGCCCTTGGGATATGGCCTGAATCTGTGACCTTGTGCAAGGCTGAAGAACATCTAAAGCCCCTTGGTTGGGCCTGACTCAGACACAGCCAGCTTCAGGAGTCCCAACCTAAGTCAAAGCACCTCCCTCTGCATTTCTTCTTCCCCACCTGGTCCACAGCCAGGGACCCAGGAGATGGACTTGGTCCCATCTCCAGTCTACCCAGTCTAGATCAGGGGCCAGTCATATAGCAAGGCCTGCTGTCTGCCCCTCTTCTTCACCCCATGACCCTAGCCACAAGGCCTCCTGCTTCTCCTACCCCATTAATCTTCTTGAGGGCTTCTGAGGGTTCTGACTTCACACTGAGGTTGCCAAGTGGAGACAGGATGCAAAGGAGCCCATAGGGAAAATAATAATATATAATATAGTACATTATGCATAATTATATTATTATATATTAATAATTATACATCATATATAAAATATAATGTATATTATATATTATATGTGATATATAATATGATATATAAGTATAAATATATTATCTAATAATGTATTATAATGTTATTATATTATGGTTATATATAACGAAATAAAATATTTCTGGCATTCAACTCAATGTAGCTGTCTCTGAGGAAGTAGGGGATATGGGCCTCCTCTATTTATATCTTTGTGATCCTGCCTCCTTTTCCTGCATTTTCCCCAATAAGTAGGTGTTACTTTTGGAAAAAGATACAAGATTAGAAACCATCATATTTTTGCTGTCACAAACCTTCCACAGAACTCCCCCTTCCACCGTTCTAACAGTTGGGCTGGTTATATTTTACTGAGTGATAAACTACTCCACAGGAGATGGCATTGTGTCATGGTGGGTTAATCCCACATGGGCGCCGGTTCAAGTGCCAGCTGCTCCACTTCTAATCCAGCTCCCTGCTAATGCACCTGGGAAAACAGTGGAAGATGGCCCAAGTGCTTGGGCCCCTGCACCCATGTGGGAGACCCTGAAGAAGCTCCTGGCTCCTGGCTTGGCCTGGCCCAGCCCTGGCTGTTGCAGCCACTTGGAGAGTGAACCAGCAGATGGAAGGCCTCTGTCTCTGTCTCTCTCTCTACCTCTCTCTATAACTCTACCTTTCAAATAAATAAATCTTAAACAAACAACAAAAAAAAACCTCCTCCACTTTATTGTGCTTACAGCTATATATGTGTGTGATTTTCTAATTTACTTGGAAGAGTTACAGAGAGAGAGAGAGGAAGAGACAGAGAGATCTTCCTTCTGTTGGCTCACCCTCCAAATGGCTACAACATACAGGGCTGGGCCAGGCTGAAGCCAAGAGCCAAGAGCTTTATCCAGGTCTCCCTCGTGGACGCAGGGGCCCAAGCACCTGGGCCATCCTCCACTGCTTTCCCAGACACGTTATTAGCAGGGAGCTGGATCTGAAGTGGAGCAGCTGGGTCTTGAACCGGCCCCCATACAGGATGCTGGTGTCGCAGGCAGTGGCTTTACCCATTACACCACAGCACCGGCCCCAGCTATATGGGTTCAGCAGCTATATATGAACGGGAACCTCAGCTGGGGTGGCTCAAACAGCTGGAGATGGCTGGGGGGGGGCATCTGGAATCTGGCACATGGAGGAATAACAACTTTAAAGATGATCTGAGGCTGCATGTGGTTAGGTGACTTGCCGTTGGTGGCAAGCAGTCCACATCATTCCAATCTGTTGTGTGGCCACTGGATGTGGAGTCCAGGCCCCTCCGTAGGTCCCACCTGTCAGCCCACGCTTGGGAAACAGGACCCAGAGCACACAGGTGCCATCCCAGAGGCGAGGGGAGAGTCTCATTTCAGTCAAACAACCACTTGAACAGGAAATTCACGTGCACTTCCAAGGGCGAGGGGCTGGGTTTGGACTTTGCAGATCAGCTAAAAAGCTGGGCACCATGGGGCCCCCAGCTGCTGAGAGTATTAAGGGAATTCATTTGGGGTGAGGAGAGAAGGGAAGCGCCGTTATGTTCTTAGAATTGTACCTATGAACTACATGAAATCTGTCCTCTTAATAATGAAGGAAAGGAATCCATCTAGTCCTCACCCCTGGGTGGCTGCCAGCATCCAGTCCACTTACAGACGGGGCAACAGCTCAGACAGGAAGCCAGCTCTGCAGGCCTAGTACCTGAGCTGGGCCACATTCCCAGCGTTCTGGTCTTCAGGAATGAGTAGGAAAACCTTAGCACCCAGAGTCATCGTCGTTAGACACTCCCCTTAGTCTCCGTGTCTGGGTTCCATCTTGAATTCACATAAATCTGATGCCAAGGTCTTCCTCAATTCATGCCTCCATGTTTCCCCTTCACCTAGTAAGGATACATGAGTCGCCAACATGTGTTTCTGGGTTTATTCCAAATCCAAGCCACCACCCTCTCTCCCCCCATTAAGACCAGGTTCCAGGAGGCAGCACTGTGGCAAAGCAGGTAAAGCTGCCACCTGCAATGTCAGCATCCCATATGGGTGCCGGTTCAAGTCCCAGCTCCTCCACCTCTGATCCAGCTCTTTGCTATGGCCTGGGAAAGCAGCAGAAAATGGGCCAAGTCTTTGGGCCCCGGCACTCACGTGGCAGACCAGGAAGAAGCTCCTGGATCCTGGCTTCGGATTGGCCCAGCTCCGGCCATTGCAACCACTTGGGGAGAGAACTAGTGGATGGAAGGCCTCTCCCTCTCCTTCTCCCTCTCTCTCTCTCTGCCTCACTGTAACTTTGCCTTTCAAATAAATAAATAAATCTTAAAAAAAAAAAAAAAAAAAAGACCAGGTTCCAGGAGCTGGCGTGTAGCACAATGGGTTAAGCTGCTGCCTGGGCACCAGCATCCTGTATCAGGGCGGCAGTTCAAGTCTTGGCCCCACTGCTCTGCTTGTGATCCAGCTCCCTGCAAATGTGCCTGGAAAAGCAGTGAAAGATGGTCCAAGTGCTTGGGTTCCTGCCACACACATGGGAGATCTGGATGGAGTTCCAGGCTCCTGGCCTCTGCCTGGCCCAGCCCTTGACATTGTGGCCATCTGGGGGGTGTACCAGCAGGTGAAGATCATACTCTGTCTCTCCCTATAACTCTTTCAAATAACTAATCCTAAAAAAAAAATAAATGAAATAAAAAATCAGGGCCGGGATTGTGGTACAGCAGGTTGGGCTGCTACCTGTGATGCCAGCATCCCCTGTAGGTTCCAGTTCAATCCTTTCTCCACTTCAGATGGAGTTCCAGGCTCCCGGCTTTGGCCTGGACCAGATCTGGCTCTTGCGGCCATTTGGGGAATGACAGCAGATGGAAAATCTCTGTTTGTCTCTTCTTTTCTCTAACTCTGCCTTTCAAATAAAATATTAAAAAAAAAAAAAAAAGACCAGGTTCCAGGATGCCCAAATCCAGCCCAGCTCCTGTCTCCAGCACACCACCCTTGCTATGCACATTCTGTTCATCAGAGCCACTCTGATGAGCAACACATGGTCCCTACTGATAGTGAGCAAACTGAAAACCTGAACTGGGCTGGCCCAGAACTCCCCCTCTAATAACAAGCACCTCAGCCAGGCCACCTCCATCCCTGGGTGCTCAGTCTCACACATGCTGGCCAGTCCCAGGGCAGGGGGAAGCCCAGGGCAGCGAGCCAGTCTCAGTTTGTTGTCTGCCGCAGAACTGTGGTGTCATCAGTTAACTTCCTCAACAGGTCAAAAGTCTTTAGAAATATTTAATTTATTTTAAAGGCAGAGATACAGAGAGGAGAAAGAGAGAGAGGTCTTCCATCCACTGGCTCACTCCCCAAATGGCCACAACAGCCAGAGCTAGGCCAGACCGAAGCCAGGAGCCAACACATCCTCCAGGTCTCTCATATGAGTGCAGGGGCCCAAGCACTTGGGCCATCTTCTACTGCTTTCCCAAGCACACTAGCAGTGGAAGTGGAGCAGCTGGGACTTGAACCAGTGCCTATGGGATGCCAGTGCTGCAGACGGAGGCTTAACCTCTATGTCCCATTGTCGGACCCTTAAAAGTTTTTCACTCATTTCTTTTTCTTTCTTTCTTTTTTTCTTTTTGACAGGCAGAGTGGATAGTGAGAGAGAGAGACAGAGAGAAAGGTCTTCCTTTTTGCCATTGGTTCACCCTCCAATGGCTGCCACGGCCGGCGCGCTGTGGCCAGCGCACTGCGCTGATCCAATTGCAGGAGCCAGGTGCTTCTCCTGGTCTCTCATGCCGGTGCAGAGCCCAAGCACTTGGGCCATCCTCCACTGCACTCCCGGGCCACAGCAGAGAGCTGGCCTGGAAGAGGGGCAACTGGGACAGAATCCGGCGCCCCGACTGGGACTAGAACCCGGTGTGCCGGCGCCGCTACGTGGAGGATTAGCCTATTGAGCCGCGGCGCCACCCACTCATTTCTATTTCAAGACATTAAAACCACTTGTTCTCCAAAGCTGTCTTTTAGGTTTTCCGTCATATCCAGGAGATGCAGTCACCAGCTACCCCACACTGGTCCACACCCTACTGAGAGAGAAATGCCTGCACAGGGTGGACGGCAGCTTCAGGGCCTGTGTCCTCTCGTGACAGCCCGAGGGCCCACTGTAGGGAAGCTGTCAGAGGACTGCGAACTGAAACGCTCTTGGAATTAGGTGGGGGTATCTCTAGCGTCAGCCAGTGGAGAGCAACAGCTGCTGGGCACCTGCTAAGTGCACGCCTGGGCGGGGGAGCTGGGGCCAGACCCAGCTCTGGGGTCGTGAGAACCATCCGGGCCAAGTTTCAAGTGGCTGGAGCAGCCCTGGAGTCTGGGTCTGCGGGTGCAGCGGTGCCACCTCTGGGAAGCCCAGCGGGCCTGACTCCCTCCCAGCTCAGCTCAGCGCCTAGGCTAGGGAGCCACCCGCACGCAGCGGGGGAAGGGGACACCGGGTGGAGCTGTAGCACGGGCAGGGGTCCTACCCCGTGACCGCAGCATGGCCACAGCCTCACGGTCTGCTGTCCAGGACAGGCTGACGGGGTGAGCTTCCCGCCTCCGCTCGGGGTGGGGGTGGGGGACCGAGGACCCGAGAAGGAAGCCCCCAGCAGGAATGGCCGGTTCAACGGCGCGCCTGGGGAGGCACAGGTGGACGCTTGTGTGTCTGTGGAGGGGTGAGGTCCTGCGTTCACTTCTAGACTTTATCTCCCATCATTCTGGCCTCCAGCGCGCGCTTCCAGGCCTCGGAGAGGTCAGCCCGATTTCAAGCGGCGCCCCGGGGGCAGGGTCTCCACAGCGCTCAGAGACCGGGAAGCCGACCCGCCGTCCTGGCAGGCCCCCACTCGGGTCCCCACCGCCGCAATCCCGAGACCCCGTCTGCGACCCTCCCTCCTCCCCGGCCCCGACGGTTCTAGAAGGGGGCATCGCGCAGGGGTGGTGAGGGAGTCCGGAGCGGGCTGAGGACAGAGGTCAGGCCGGAAGGGGGTCAGTCCCTAAGGCTCAGGACCCGCGGCGCCCAGAGCCCGAGAGCCCAGGCCGGACCGTGAGGTGGGGAGCGGGAGCCGCGCCTGGGCCTGCGCATGCGCCCGAGGACTGGGCCCGAGCGGAGGCGCGCGTGAGCCGCGGACCCTACTCCGCTGACCCGTCCACGTATCGCACGCGTGCTGTGAGGCTGCTGTGATCGCAGTGAGGAACAAGCGGGTGCCGGACGGGCTACCGTACTGGAAAACTGCGACTGGTAGGGTGTAAGAGGGCGCGGGCCGGACGTCTGCCCTTTGTAGACATGGCGGTGTTGGCCTCAGAGAGATGACTGCGCCTGTGCAGAGGCCCGCGAGACCGAGCGAGTTCGGGACATCCGCCAGGCCCGCTATGGGGTTGTTTCTATGTGTGCGCACGCGCAGAGGAGCTACGTGTTCCGTCTGGCCCAAAGGGCGCCTTTACATCCTTGTTCCGGATTGGTCCGTGAACTTACGTGCCTGTTCTGCGCACGCGTCGGCGCTGCTGACCCGGAAGTTTTCGATCCACTTAAAAGCGTCGGCCCGCTACGCGCGGCCTCTTCCTGTCTGTGCTAGGGCAGCGCGTGGTGCAGCGCGAGGCAGTGAGGCGCCTGGGCTGCACCCTCAGGTGAGTCTGTTCGCTCGAGGGAGGCTGCCGGGGTCAGCGCTCCGAGCGACGAAGGTCCCGGGGCTTGCGGGGAGCCGTGGGCGGGCCCCTCGGCCCGGTTCCTTCCCTCGTTTGGCCTCGCCTTTTTGTACGGGAAAAGAACGTGGGGAAACGGGCGCGGGCGGAGTTAGTCCTGGCGCTGTGCGGCTCGGCGGTTTTAGGGTTTGCAGTTGTACGCGGAAATAGGTGGACTTACTGCTTCGTGATGCTCTGTGCTGCGAACGCGTTTTCTCCGCGGGAGCAGGCCTCAGTGCCGGCTAAGGACGGGAACTTTGGCGTTGGTGCTGCTGGCGGGTGCAGTGTTCAGAGCGTGTGTTCAGCGACACCTGCCGAGCTGCTGCGGCCCGTCGTGCGTAGCAGCAGCAGCTGGTGGCCGGGGGACTGCGCGATCCTGGGCGTTGACCTTGCGTGATGGACAGCTGAGCGGTGTTTTGGGGTTCGAGAGGATGTTGACCGCGTTTGGCGCCTCCTGACTCCCTGATCGACCACAGGATGGGGCGGATGTCAGTGTCCTGCGCTCCAGGTTGGCCTGGTTCTCAGTTCTTTCTCGTCTGCAGGATGACCGAGTGGGAGACAGCAGCACCTGCGGTGGCAGAAACCCCGGACATCAAGCTGTTTGGGAAGTGGAGCACTGACGACGTGCAGATCAATGACATTTCCCTGCAGGTGAGAGGAGTGGGGGCGGTCGTCCTGACAGAGTTGGGGCAGATCTGCGTTCTTCTAAGGGACATTTGACACAGTTGTCCCCCAAATCAGAACAGGTAAAGGAGGAATCCCTGGACCACTTCACCCTGTTTTGCAGGTCTTGCCCAGAGGTTGCTAAAGTTTTGTCTTGAGATGTTTTCTTTTCCAAAGAAATGCCACATCACATCTGCTTCTGGTGAAGCAGATGACTTGAATTTCACTGACGTGTGAGCCGGTTTTGTTGTGTGTGGGCACCCGGTTTTCAGCACTGCCTGTGGGAGAAGCTGCTCCTTTATTCTTACATTAAGGTTTAAATCTGAAATAGTGGACTTTACTGCTTTCTTAATGTCAAGACTTATTTATTTGAAAGGCAGATGAGCACAGAGGAGGAGAGGGGCACTGGTTCACTCCCTAAGTGGCTGCAGCAGCCAGGGTTGGGGCAGGCCAAAGCCAGAAGCCACCAGCCCCATCCACTGCCTTCTCTCTTGTGTCAGCAGGAAACTGAATCAGAAGCAGAACACCTAGGACTGAGACCAGCACTGATAAGGGATGCTGGCATCACAAGCAGTGGTTCAACTTGCTGCACCGCAACACTGGCCCCAGATAGTGGTTTTTATATAATCTTTTTCTTCTTTTTTTTTTTTTTTTTTTTTTTTTTTTGACTTGAGAGGCAGTTTCCCTAGTCCCTTGTTCACTCCCCCAATGCCCATATGGGATGGCCACATCTCCCACAGGGGACCCAGCTGCTTGAGCTGTCACCTGCTGTATCCGAGTCTGCATGAGCAGGACGCTGGAGTCAGGAGCAGAGCTGGGCCAGACCCAGGCGTCTGGACATGGAGTGTGGGTCTCCAACGCAGGATTGTCTGCCCTGCTTGCATTTTCCCCCTGTCTTCCCACTCGTCCCAAGAACTCTCTGAGCCCTAGAACTCTGGTTTTGGTGGGTACTTCCTCTGTTAAGAATTACTAAAGTTATGTTTTGTGTGGCTGGGTGTCATCCCATACCAGAATCCTGGTTCAGATTCGTGCTACTTTGTTTCTTAGCCATTTCCCTGCTAATGCAGCTGGGAAATCAGTGGGTAGTGGCCCAAATATTTCCTGCCACCCATGTGGGAGATCCAATTGGAGTTCCTGGCTCCTGGCTTTGACTTGGCCCAGTCCTGTGTTGTGGCCATTTGGAGAATGAATCAACAGATGGGAGATAGCACAATTTGTCACTCTGCCCTCTTTTTTTTCTTTAAGATTTATTGACTTATTTGAAAGGCAGAGTTACACAGAGAGAAGGAAAGGCAGAGAGAGAAAGAGGTCTTCCATCCAGTTGGCCGCAATGCCAGAGCTGCATTGATAAGGAGCCAGGAGCCTCTTCTGGGTCTCCCACGCGGGAGCAGGGGCCCAAGCACTTGGGTCATCTTCTACTGGTTTCCAGCCTGCCTTTCAAATAAATTTTAACAAGTTTTCTGATTACATTGGTTAAGCCTGCATCTGTGATGCGGGCATCTCATATGGGCACCAGGTCAAGTTTTACCTGCTCCACTTCTGATCCAGCTCCCTGCCAATGCAATTGGGAAAGCAGCAGAAGATGGCCCAAGTGTTGGGCCCTTGCACCCATGTTGGAGACCTAGAAGAATCTCTGGGCTCCCAGCTTTGGGCTGACAAAGCCCCAGCTGTTGAATATTTGCACTTGAACATGACAGAATGACCCTGAGTACATTTTTTTAACATTTATTTGAAAGTTACACAGAGAAAGAGGTCTTCCATCCGATGGTTCACTCCCCAGTTGGCTGCAACTGCCAGAGCTGTGCCAATCTGAAGCCAGGAGCTTCTTCTGGGTCTCCCACGTGGGTGCAGGGGCCCAAGCACTTGAGCCATCTTCCACTGCTTTCCCAGGCCATCCCAGAGAGCTGGATTGGAAGTGGAGCAGCCGGGTCTCATACCAACACCCACATGGGATGCTGGCGCTTCAGGCCAGGGCGTTAACCCACTGTGCCACAGCGCTGGCCCCCTGAGTACATTTTGAAATGGAGCTGTTGAGAGTAGGGCCTTCTGTATACACATGACATTAAATTTACTTGTACAAGAACCCTAGTCTGCTAGTTCACCCCCACCCCCCAAATACACGCAATAGTTAAGCTGAAGTCAAAAACTCAATCCAGGTTTTCCACGTGGGTGGGAGGAAACCAATCACTTAAAAGTTAGCACTGCTGCCTCTCGGGGTGTGCCTTAGCAGGAAGCTGGAACAGAAAGAGCCAGGACTCAAAACTGAGAGGCACTCCAGTAGGAGTTTCTGGGATCCCAGCTTGCAGTTCGAACAGTAGTCTGAACACTGCCCAGGGAACTTTTTTTCTTTCTTTTTTTTTTTTTTTTTTTTTTTTTTTTTTTTGACAGGCAGAGTGGACAGTGAGAGAGTGAGACAGAGAGAAAGGTCTTCCTTTTGCCGTTGGTTCACCCTCCAATGGCCGCCGCGGCCGCCGGCGCACTGCGCTGATCCGATGCCAGGAGCCAGGTGCTTTTCCTGGTCTCCCATGGGGTGCAGGGCCCAAGCACCTGGGCCATCCTCCACTGCACTCCCTGGCCACAGCAGAGAGCTGGCCTGGAAGAGGGGCAACCGGGACAGAATCCGGCGCCCCGACCGGGACTAGAACCCGGTGTGCCGGTGCCGCTAGGCGGAGGATTAGCCTAGTGAGCCAAGGCGCCGGCCAGGGAACTTTATTTTTAAAAACTGGGATCACGACTCTTGGTTTCTCATTAGTGTAAGTGCCTTTTGGGGGGGGGGGGATTTTATTTATTTGACAGAGTTACAGCGAGAGGGAGACAGGGAAAGGTCTTCCATCCTGTTCACTCCCTAAATGGCTGCAACAGCCAGTGCTGGGTTGCTCAGGAGCCACTTGGAACACCTCTGGGTTTTCCATGTGGGTGCAGGGGCCCAAGCACTTGGGCCATTTTCCACTGCCCTCCTGGGCCACAGCAGAGAGCTGGATCGGAAGAGGAGCAGCGGAACTCGAACCGGTGCCCATATGGGATACTGGTGCTGCGGGTGGAGGATTAACCTGTGCCACAGCACTGGCCCCAGAAGTGCTCTTTTTAATGACTTCATATGAATCACTTATTTATATTTCATATTCTCATGGTGGGAAGAGTTCTCATCTATGTTCTTGGAGAGGCAGGCAGGGATTGCATGCCCTGAGTGGATGCTTAGGCCCTGGCTGAGGGCCTGAACCTGAGCAGGGCCCCTTTGTGTCTCGCTGTTCCAGGACTACATTGCGGTGAAGGAGAAGTATGCCAAGTACCTGCCCCACAGCGCGGGGCGGTATGCTGCCAAGCGCTTCCGCAAAGCACAGTGCCCCATCGTGGAGCGCCTCACCAACTCCATGATGATGCACGGCCGCAACAATGGCAAGAAGCTCATGACCGTGCGCATTGTCAAGCATGCCTTTGAGATCATCCACCTGCTTACTGGTGAGGTAGGCCTCTGAGGCAGAGCGTCCAGCTGTGCCCTTAACACACCCAAAGCCCATGGTGCGCGTGCAGGCTCATCCCCTGTGGGTGCGATTTCCCTGTTACAGGTGTGGGGTGCGTGGTCTCATAACCCCCTCTCTCCCAGAACCCTCTGCAGGTCCTGGTGAACGCCATCATCAACAGCGGCCCCCGAGAGGACTCAACACGCATTGGGCGAGCTGGGACAGTGCGACGACAGGCTGTCGATGTGTCCCCGCTGCGCCGTGTGAATCAGGTGTGTTTAGCTGGAGCTGCACTTCTCCAGGAGCTTGGCTGCCTTGCCACCTGGTGCAGGACAGATCCAGGCTCTGCCCTCTGGCCTACATTAGGCTGAGGTCTGATTTCAGCCAGGTGTGCTCACATGCACCCTTTTTATTCTTGGATCATTTGAGATTTGGTTGCAGACATTGTCATTTTCCCCCAAATACATTCCCATCATTCTATCCCACCCCACCCCATCTTTTTTTTTTTTTTTTTTAAGATTCAATTACTTGAAAGGCAGGGTGACAGGGAAAGAGGAAGTACAACAGCTGGGCTGAGCCCCAGTCCAAATCCAGGAACCAGGAATTCCATCCAGTTCTGTGTGGGTGGAGAGTGCTCAAGTACCTGAGCCATTATCTGCTGCTTCCCTGCCAGGCACATTAACGGGGAGCTGGCTCAGAAGCAGAGTAGCCAGAACTCAAACCTACACTGAAGTAACATCACAGCCCACTGTACCACATGCTCACCATACCCCCAAGAAACGTAACGGTAGTAATAAATGAGCCAGCTACTGTTCCATCTGTACGTCTGCCCCCAGCATGCCCTTGAGTTTCCTTGTCAGTCAAGGGTCCAGGTCGAGAGCATGCATTGTGTTTTCTGTCACGGTAGGTAGGCTTCAGGTCTTCTACCATTAAGGACGTAACCTCGGGCTGTGCCTTTTCTGCCCTGTAACTGATCTGAGATCCGGCAGGATAGCACCTGCCTCTGTTTCTGGCCGTGAGTGATGGGGTGATCGCCTGCGTCTGCTGAGGGCACTGGGCTTAGCCTGACCCCCGTATTTCTAGGCCATTTGGCTGCTGTGCACAGGCGCTCGGGAGGCTGCCTTCCGGAACATCAAGACCATCGCCGAGTGCCTGGCAGACGAGCTCATCAACGCTGCCAAGGTGTGTGGGGGCACTGGGGCTGGGAGGGTCAGGTGATGTTTGGGGGTAGTCCTCCATCTGCAGCTAACCTGGTCTCTTTGTAGGGTTCTTCCAACTCCTATGCCATCAAGAAGAAGGATGAGCTGGAGCGTGTGGCCAAGTCCAACCGCTGAGTTCCCAGCTGCTGCCCAATAAACCTTTCTGCCTTTGGAGCGGCTCCACTCTGCTGTGTCGTTGTCCATCCTTGGGGCAGGGGGCAGTGTGGCCATGGCGGCCTGGGGGCTGCTGCTTAGTCTGTAGGGGCTCTTCTGGCAGAACCATGGTGTCAGCTGTAGCTCAGTCTGCCTGGAGGGTTCTAGCTGAGGAATTGGCACGTCAGACAGCACTGGGCTGGGAAGGGGCTTTGTTGGGAGCTAACCATCCTGGACCCTGTTACCTGGAAACATCGTCCAGTTCAGGGAGTGAGGGCCTGTGTTCTAGGCCACATTCTCCACTCTGTCTGCTGGCCACACCCTGGGATTCGTGAGATCCACCATCATGTGGCTTCATTCTGACCATGGTTGATGGCTACGGCCCAGGGCCCCCATACCCGCCCCCCCCCTTTTTTTTTAAGTTTTATTTATCTGAGAGGTAGAGTTACAGACATAGTGGGAGAGACAGATAGGTCTTTGTGGTCCACTCCCTAAGTGGCTGCAACGCCTGGATCTGGGCCAAGCTGAAGCCAGGAGCTTCCCTGGTCTCCCATGCGGGTGCAGGGGCCCAAGCACTGGGCCATCTGCTGCTGCTTTGCCAGGCTGTAGCAGAGCGCCGGATCAGAAGCGAAGCAGCCAGGATACAAACGCACCTGTCTGGGATGCCAGCACCACAGGTGGAGGCTTAGCCTACTATGCCACAGCGCTGGCCCAGGCCTTCCAAGCCAGGGTTCATCAGGAGGTTTTCGGTGGGTTGAGCCCATGCTCAGTGTGTCATCTCCACCTCCACCATCCGGTGCGGGTCAGGCTTTGGCGTTCATTCTGGCAGGACTGGCCCAGGCTGCGCGGCAGGCTGTTGGACAGGTTCCGTGGCTGCCTTGGTCCTGGAGGGAGTGGCCCCAGGTTAGGTACCCTCCCCTAGGGAGGGACACTAAACATACCCAAGCCAGTCAGGCCAGAGAGGTCAGAACTGGCGGGGACAGGCCACCAGCCAGAGGGAAGGAGGTGTCGCAGGTAGGAGGGGTCCCTGCGTGGTGCTGCCTGGGGTCTGTGCTGTGCGGGAGCCCCTGGCCTTTACGGGTCTGTGGCCTCTGTTGCTGGGTACCTGTCACTCTAGACTCACCTGGAGTCTCAGGAGGGGCTTGTGGAGTGGCTCAGTTCTCCCCTGGGTGGGGACGATCTCCCATCAGCGGCTCCTCTGCTCTGTCCTCACCGTGTCGTCTCTGCCCCTGTGGAGGTAGCTGCCCTGTTTGGACGACCGTGCTCTATTCTGGGGGAATCCGCTCCTCCCTGGAGTCCTTGCTGGCCTCCCAGACTGCCCTCCAGGCTTCTGCCGCCTCAGCCCCCCACCGGACCACTCCTCAAAGGCCTAGTCTGAATGCCTTGTCCTCGGCTGCCTTGGCTCCGCCGCCCCCAGGCCCCTCAGGGATCCGACCCCAGCTCCCCAGGCTCGCTGTCCGCACCTCGCTCTGTGAGCGGAGGCCAGGACGAGGACGAGGAGGAAGGGGACAGCGGCCCCGGCTCCAGCCCCATCCTGCCCCCGGCGTCCCCCGTGGAGTGCCTCATCTGTGTGTCGCCCTTCGACGGCGTGTTCAAGCTGCCCAAGCGCCTGGACTGCGGCCACGTCTTCTGCCTCGAGTGCCTGGCTCGCCTGTCGCTGGCCACAGCAGGCGGGGGCGACGCGGTGGCCTGCCCCGTGTGCCGCGCTCCCACCCGGCTGGCTCCACGCCGCGGGCTGCCCTCCCTGCCCACGCAGCCGGGCCTGCTGCCCCGCGACGCGGGCACACCGCTGCCGCGCCAGGGCTCGGTGCGCTTCGACCGCCGCCGCGGGCTGCTCTACCTGCGGCCGCCGCCGCCGCTGCCGGGGTCGCGCAAGGCCCGCGCCGCGCGTGTGCCGCCGCCGCCGCCGCCGCTGCGCCTCGGCCGTCCGCTGTCGCGCCGCCTGTCGCTGAGCAGCCCGGCCTGGGCCTTCAACGCAGCCGTGGCGCTGGCCGTGCTGGTGGCCGCCGGCCTGGTGGTCTCCGGCGTCTACATCTTCTTCCTCATCCCGCACGCCTCCTCGTCGGGCCCCGCGCGGCCCCAGCTTGTGGAGCTCGCCCCGGCGCCTGCCTTCTGGTTCCCACCGCGGACCACGCCGGAGGCGCCCTGGACCCCCGGCTGGACGTCCGGCTCCACAGGCGCTGCCCTGGACTCCACCCTGGGGGATGTGGAGGCCTCCCAGAAGGCTGGGGAGGGCCTGGAGGACCCCACAGATCCAGAGGGACCGATGGACAGGTCATCTGACCTCGTGGGGGCAGCGCAGTAAATGTATTGGTGCTGCAGGCCCTGCCTCTGGGCCCAGAGACCTGCGTGCCTTCTTGGGGAGCTTAGCAGGTGCCTGGCAGTCACCCATTTCCCAGACCGGGGCCTGGTGGAGCACAGGATCCCTGGCGGCGTCACCACGGACAAGAACCCTCTCAAGGAGTAACTGCCACGGTCTCCATACAGGGGTCCAACCGGAGGACCCTCTGACCGACTCCTGTGGCCATCAGCTGAGGGAACCCTGATGGCGGTCCCGGTAAGGATCTTGCTGGGGCATGCCCCCGAGCCTGATCTCCGTGGGGTCCAGTCAGGCGCGTCCCAGCGCCTTTGTGGAAGGCCAGGGACCAGAGGGTGGCAAGGGTGATGCAGCAGGTGTCCGGGTCATCACTGCGCAGCCCTGGGGAGTGTCCTCGGCCAGCCCAAGGGCTGCATGCGCTGGGCTCCCTGCATGTGGCTGGACCCCTGTCTTGGACTATTATTCCCTGATCTTGACCCCTCCCCTACTGGCCCATTGCAAGGGACAGTCACTGCCCCCAACCTATCTGCTGCCTCCAAGTTGGGCCTAAGTGGGACTCTGTGGTCTACAGGTTGATCCTGGCTGCAGCTTGGGCTCAGAGGGGCGGGGGTGGCCCGGCTAGGGCTGAGGAGGGCCTGGCTTCTACCCCAGTCTTACATCTGGGGTCTCAACTTCCCCTGTGGGTCCCAGCTCCTGGGATCCTCAGCATACTGTGGGGCAGCTGTGGTCACCATGGCTCAGAGAGGTCAAAAGGAGGAGGGCATCCCGGGTCTCCCTGGCACCAGAAGCCCCAACACCTTCATTTACTTTCTCAGGATCAGTCACTGCATTTTCTCCTCCAGGGCTCCATCAGCCCTGCCCAGCCTGCCCGGTGTCCCCAGCTGCATCCTCAGCTTTCTTAGTGGACAGTGGCCTCCAGGGAAGGTGGCACATGGGCTCCTGTCCTCCTCTTCCCAGAAGCCCTCTTGGGTTAGTCGCAGAGGGGTATAAGGCAGCTGCCCTCTGTGAAGACTGACACACCTTATACACCTTCTCCCAGGCCCTGGAGCCCCTGTTCTGTCTCACCTCATCTGGGGACAGGGTGCTATGTGTTGGGGTGAGCACCTAGCACAGACTTCTGTGTGGCCGGAGGCTCTGGTTTGAGGTGTTCACTCTCCTGTTCTCAGCACCTGACATACAGTGGGGGGCAGTCTGGGAGTGCTTGTGGACTCCCCACGCTCCCGACCTCCACGTCTCTGTGGAGCTAGTTTTGGCGTGAGCTGCTGCTTCTGGAGATGAGCCTGAGGGAGTCCCAGGGTGTGCCTTCCAGCCCAGCTCCTGGCCCACACTGGGTGCCGAGGTCACCCACGGGGTAGGATCAGTGGACTGGGTCACTGAGCAGCCACAGCCCAGCCTCACAGGGAGGAAACCTGGCTAGGTAGGAGCAGGATTGGCCATCTGTGTTTTTCTCCGGTTACTGTAACAAATGACTCCCAAATCCAATGCTTAGAAGGACACATGTTTTATCACCTCTAAAAGACAATCTATTCATGTAGGTTTTCCAGCTTTTAGAGGTGCATTTCTTGGCTCATGGCTTCTTCAAGACCATCAGCGGGGCCAGTGCTATGGCGTGGCAGGGTAAGCTGCTGTCTGAGTGCCAGCATCCCACATGGGCACTGGTTTGGATCCTGGCTGCTCCACTTCCGATCCAGCTCTTTGCTGTGGCCTGGGAAAGCTGTACAAGATGGCCCAAGTCCTTGGGCCCCTGCACTCATGTGGGAGACCCAGAAGAAACTCCTGGCTCCTGGCTTCAGATCGGCGCAGCTCTGGACGTTGTGGCCAATTGGGGAGTGAACCAGCGGATAGAAAACCTCCCTCTCTGCTCTCCTCTCTTTCAAATAAATAAATAAATCTTAAAAAAAGACCAGCAGCACAGCATCTTCCAATCTCTCTAAGACCCTCCTGCTAACCTCTTTATTTTGTTTAAAAGGCAGAGATAGAGAATTGTCTCCCTTCTGTTGGTTCAGTCCCCCAAATGCCTGTGACAGCGGGGTTGAGCCAGGTCAAACCAGAAGCCAGGAACTCCATCTACATCTTCCATGTGGGCGGCAGACCCAAGTAGTTGAGTCATCACCGAATGCCTCCCAGAGTGCATCAGCAGGAAGCTGGAACTGGCAGCTAAGCTGAGACTCAACCCAGGCACTCCCACGTGGCACGCATGCTAAGCAGCATCTAAGTGGCTAGGCCAATGCCTGCCTCCATCCTCTTTCCCTTTAAGGACACTGGGAGTACTGGGCCCACCCAGATAATACAGAATAATCTGAATTTATTTATACCTGCAAAGTCCATTTTGCCAAGTAATGTAACGGGATCACAAAGTCCAGGAATTAGGACATGCATATCTTTGGGTGCCATTATTCAACCTACTGTATGGTCTCAAAGATCTCCCTCAACTTTTCTCTCCCCATCACATCCTGGGGGCGTGAAGGTGGGCAGGAGTGGACCTGGCCTGGACTGACCCACAGGGGGAGAGGATACTGCCTGAGGATGGTCCAGGAAGGGTGCCTGGAGGAGGGAACCTCAGTTACTGTCAAGGGTGCTCAGAAGCTGGAACCGAGGTCGATGGCATAGCCTGCACAAAGGCAGGGGGCCTGGGGAGACAAGGTGATGGCTGAGGGTGGCCAGTGGGGTCGGCCCCTCCCTCCTAGAGGCTGCTGTGACTTCTCCACCCTCCCAGCTGGGAGCCTGAGGCCTCATTCTCTCCTCCCAAGAGCATCCCTGTCTGCTGATTAGTACCTCGGTGCCTGCCCGCCCACTGCTCACAAGGGGCCCCTGGAAACTGCCCAAGCCAGGATCATGGGGTGCCCCTCCCCACTCTCGCCCACTGGCCTCAGCACCACCTACTCCACGGTTCTGGAGACACAGCCTCTCAGCCCTTGCTCTGCCTACCCCATCCCGCCGCACCCTCCCTCTGCTGGTACCTCTTGGCACTTCAGGCACCAGGCTTGCCCAAGAGAAGGGGCAGCCTCAGCATCTGGAACAGGCCAGATCTGGGTTCTCTCCTGTAAAGTGAGCGACGCAGAGAATGCATTCACCTACAAGTCATCACTGAATGCCTTCTCTGTACCAGGGGTGCACCAAGGCACCTTGGGACGGGCTGTCCTGGGTGGCAGATGAGGTCCAGGCTGCTGAGTGGAGAGAGCCATCGTCAGGCAGCACTGTCCCAGCTGCCAAGCTCTTGGGGATCCCCAGCTCCCCACCCCCAGGGGCTCCGTTGACGGGGACCCTGCCAGCACTTCTTCAGCGAAGGGCAGAGAGGGTTCTGCCCACGCCAGACCCATCCCTGGCCATCGCGGCCTCCTCTTCTGGTTAGGGGCCAAGAGAAGGGACTGTCTGGAACCTGGGAGCAGCAAAGTCCAGGCTGACAAACAGGGAAATGCAGGCTGACCAGTAGGACAGGTCGACAATTCGATGCCGGGTCCAAGGACTGAAAAACCCCTTCCATCTCCACGGCTCGCCCTGGCAGCCTGGGTTTCTCCTTTCCCCGCCCCACAACTGTAGTTCTCTGCTACACCCTGGGCCTCACTCCCACGGCAGGCCACGCTGGGAAAGCAGAGGTGCTCAGGAGAGGCCACAGCCCAGAGGAGCGACTTCCATTGCTGGAGCATCCCATTTCCTCCACTGGCCTTGTGGGAGGGGCAGGGAAGCCCCGCCCAAATAGAGAGCCAACCAGAAGTCTGAGGCCAGAGTTGCTACCGGCGCCTGTTCAAGTCCTGGCTGCTCCACTTCTGATCCAGCTCTCTGCTATGGCCTGGGAAAGCTGGCTCCCAGCTTTGGATCAGCCCAGCTGCAGCCACTTGGGCCCTGTGGGGAGTGAACCAGCAGATGGAAGACCTTTTTGTCTCTGCCTCTCTTATAACTTTCAAATAAAAAATTTTTTAAAAATAGATAAATGGACAGTGAGTGGGACACAGCTAGGGGACTGCAGTCAGGGAAGCCGTCAGGGAAGCCATCAGGAAAGTGGGAGGGAGGGACAGGGCCAGCGTTGTGGCGTAGTAGATAAAGCAGCCACCTGTGATGCTGGCATCCCATACAGGCACTTGTTCATGTCCCAGCTGCTCCACTTCTGATCCAGCTCCCTACTAATGTGCCTGGGAAAGCAGCAGAGGATGGCCCAGGTGCTTGGGCCCCTGCACCCACGTGGCAGACTGGGAAGAAGCTCCTGACTCCTGGCTTTGTCCTGGCCCAGTCCTGGCCATTGCAGCCGTTTGTGCAGTGAACCAGTAGATGGAAGAACTCTCTCTGTCTCTCCCTCTCTCTCTTTCTAACTCTTCCTTTCAAATAAATAAAATAAATCTATTTAAAAGAGGATGAGAGGGATGGGCATCTGGGCCAGTGGATAAGACAGCACTTGGGATACTGGTATCCTCCATTGTAGCACCTGGGTTCCAGTCCTGACTCTGCTTCCGAATCCATGCCCTGGGAGGTATTTGGGTCCTTATCAGCCATATTAGGAACCCAGAAATGAGTTCTAGGCTCTTAGATTTGGCCTGCTCTTTGTGGGCATTTGGGGAATGAATCAGATGATGAAATAGCCCTCTGCATTGTCCGTCTCTGTCTCTCTGTGCCTTCCAAATAATGCATTTAAAATAAATGTTAAGAAAACAAGGTGGCATGTGGGAGCCCACCCCGTGCAGTCCCCAGGTTCAGGTAACCTCAGGGCCTTACTGCCACAGGTGACTGAAGAGTTCGTGTTGTTCACCTGCGGACCGATTCGTGAGAGTCCAGCCCAGCAGAGACCAACCCACCTCGTGATAGATTTTGGGAGGTGAGAAAAATCCACACCTAGGGAAAAGCAATGACCTTCACAAACTGAACGTCCAGGGAAGGCGCGCAGGCAAAGCCCAGCGGATTCTCAACCCCCACGTCAGTGCCTGGCGTCTGACGGTGACTCAGCCGGACATCGGCTGCTCTGAAGACGAGAGACTTGTACCTGTCCCAGCTGCTCATGCGCCTCTGAAGACTGCGTGAGGGTGCTTGAGAGAAGAGGTGGCGCCAACCGCGGCTTCTAGGGGAGACGCGAGAAGAGCAGAGGGAACAGAGTTCTGGCTAAGGACAGCGAAGAAGCTGGCGGCTTCGAACAGGAGAACTGCGAATGCGACGTTCTCAGCCTGCGCTAGATGCTCCTCCCAGAAGACGAAGGACCACGGCCTCTAAGAAAGAGGCCAAGACTCCCGGGGGGCGCGGTCGCCCCGCCAGCCTCCTGCCGAGCCCTTGCCTCGGACACACTCAACCACTTGCTCACCCGCCGGTCTACCAGGCCCTCTTGATCTGGGACGGCAGACACGGGGTCTGCTACGGGGCAGGGGCTTCGAGCCGTGGCCGTGCGCAGGTCAACCTGTCCCCGGCATCCACACCTTTGCGTCTGTGCAGGGGCCTATACGAGTGGGGCAACGAAGACTCAACACACCCAAAATCCAACCGCCCGTCTCCCTCCTCCCACGACCCCGGACCCCTGGCCAGGACGTTTTTCTGACCCTCCCTCTCCCGCTCGGTCAAGAGAACACCACGCAGAGGGGGTGACTCCGGGGAGGCCGCGGGCACAGACATTTTGCTCCGGCGGACACAACGAGGCCACCTCTACAGCCGGGACGCCGGGGCTCAGCGGGACATCCCTGCGGTCAGCTCCTCTCTCCGGGTCTCGCGCCTTCCCGCGCCGGGTTTTCGCGGACCCGGAGCGCCTACTGGACGCGGCCCTAACCCGTCTGGTGGTCCTAAAGCAACCGTCTGCCGCGGACACCGGAAGGCCCGCCCCCGCCGGCGCGGCCCGCCCAGAAACGCCAGCCCCGGGCCGTCCCCGGCTACGTCTGATTGGACGCGCGGCGGCATCTCTAAAGGGAAACGCCAGTTCCACGCGTCCTTCAGACGCCCGCCCCGCCCCCTGTCGCCTTGACAACGACCAAGCGGTATAGCGCGCGGAGCCGGGAAATGACGTCACAATGTGAAGCGGGCGCTGCGGTAACCGAGGCAGCAGCCGAGGGAGCGGGGCGGGACTTCCGGCGTTGCCCTGGCTGTAGCTGTGCGGCCGGAGAGACGTCCGCGCAGGCGGCTGCCGCAGCTCAGGGGCGGGGGTCGTTATCGTCGCTTCACCGGCCCGCGGCTCCCACCTGGGGAATGGCCGCGCCTCCCCGCGGCTGCGTCCCCCGCTCGCGCCGTGCGGAGGCGGCTCTCTAATCCTCGGCGGGGGAGTCCGGCCGTCGGAGGGTCTCCGGGGCTGGAGACGGCCGCGCGTCGGTTGCGTGTCCCGCTCGGCGAGTCTCGCGGGGCCGCGCTGCCCGCGGGTTCCGATGGCCGAGGAGGCGCAGGTGGGCGGAGGAAGGGAAGGCGGTGTCAGACGAGGGGGCCGAGGCGGAGGCGCGCCGGGGCCTGGGCAGGTGGCGAGGTCCTCCCGGGGGTCTGGGGGATGCCCTTGGTCTGGGGCAGGATGGGGTCTTAGCTGCGCCGTTGGCACCCTGGAGACGCCCTGTGCAGAACATGTCCGGAGGCCAGGGAGCTGCCTGTGGCACGAACTGGCGAGGTGGCGCCGAGGTGAGAGTGGTAAGCCCGGCGGGCAGGAGGCTCTGGAACCAGTTCCTGGGGGGCGTAAGGGAGAAGGGTGAGCTTGGGTGTGTATCTGAGCGGTGTGATCCCTGGGACTCGGAGGAACTGGCTGGCAAGAATTAGGGCAGCGCATAGATGGCTCTCTCCGGGCGCCAGCCTGCTGCTGTGGGCTGGGCGCAGTGTCCAGGTGTTCGCCTGAGGTCCTGGGAGAACGGGGTTATGAGCGTGTGTATGTGTGGTGAATGGCCGTGGAGGTGTGGCAGAGCCCGGAGACAGACGTCCAGAGCCCGAGGTGCCTAACTGTCCGTTGGTCGTTGTTTTCCGCCCACCGTCGACCTCAGGCTCAGCGGATCCGGTCACTGCAGGAGCTGGTGCGGTTTGAGGATGTAGCTGTGTATTTCTCGCAGGAGGAGTGGCGGCTCCTGAATGAGACCCAGAGGAGCCTGTACCATGAAGTGATGCTGGAGAACTTCGCACTGGTTAGCTCACTGGGTGAGTCGCACAGCCTTGCTTTCTCCCTATCCACCTAAGGTTCCACGTGGCACTCTGCCTGAGTTTCCCTAATAAATGCTCTGTTGGCCCTGGTGTTCAGTGATTCTTTGGAATGTCACCTGGCCACCGTCTTCGGACATTGTAGGATACTCCATTGTGGGAACTACTATTGTTTTTTTTACATTTATTTATTTATTTGAAAGAGTTACACAGAGAGAAAAGGGGAAAGAGAGAGAGGTGTTCCATCCGCTGGTTCACTCCCCAGATGGCTGCAACAACTGGAGCTGCGCCAATCTGAAGCCAGGAGCCAGGAGCTTCCTCCAGGTCTCCCACGCAGGTGCAGTTGCCCAAGGACTTGGTCATCTTCTACTGCTTTCTCAGGCCATAGCAGAGAGCTGGATTGGAAGTGGAGCGGTCGGGACTCGAACTGGCACCCATATGGGATGCTGGCACTGCAGGCGGTGGCTTTACCTGCTACGCCCCAGCACTGGCCCCCTGGGAACTTCTTTGCTGCCACTTTGGGGACAACTGCAGCCTCAGATTCAACCAGACAAAATAATTCCCATTTGTAGTAAATTGAGTCTTCTCTCCCCACCCCCCTTTTTTCCCTCTCTCCCAGCCTCATTTCCTCCCTCCCTATCTCTCATTAGACTAGATGAAGGTTTGTCAATTTTATTGATCTTTTCAATGAACCAAATTTTAATTTTATAGATTCTATTTTTCTAATCTCTGTTTTATTTATATCTAATCTATTATTCCATTTCTTCTGCTAGCTTTAGATTTAGTTCCTTTTTCATTTTTTGCTCTTTGAGGTGTAAAGTAAGGTTATTGTTTTAAAATCTTTATGTAGAACTTTAAAAAATTATTTGTATTTTGGGGCCGATGCTGTGGTGTAGTAGGTAAAGCTAACATCTGCAGTGCTGGCATCCTATGTGGGCGGCAGTTCAAGTTCCGGCTGCTCCACTTCCAATCCAGCTCTCTGCTATGGCCTGGGAAAATCAGTGGAAGATAGTGCAAGTCCTTGAGCCCCTGCACCCGCGTGGGAGACCAGAGGAGGCTCCTGGCTCCTGACTTCGGATCAGTGCAGCTCTAGCCGTTGCAGCCAATTGGAGAGTGAACCAGCGGATGGAAGACCTCTCTCTCTCTCTCTCTCTGCCTCTCCTTCTCTCTTTGTGTAAAATAAATCTCTGTGTCAAATAAATCTTTAAAAAAATTTTTTTTTAATTTTTATTTTTATTTGGAAGACACAAAGAGGAGAGGCAGGTGGATCCTTCATCAGCCGAATCAATCCCTAAATGCCTAAAACAGCTGGAACTTGGCCAGGCCTAAGTTGGGAGTCCCAGTTACTTGAACCATAGCCTTCTTTCTTCTTTCTCCCAGGGTCCTTTTTTTTTTTTTTTTAATTTATTTTTTTTTGGTCAGGCAGAGTGGACAGTGAGAGAGAGAGAGAGAGAGAAAGGTCTTCCTTTTCCGTTGGTTCACCCCCACAATGGCCGATCCGAAGCCAGGAGCCAGGTGCTTCTCCTGGTCTCCCATGCGGGTGCAGGGTCTCCCAGGGTTCCTATTAGCAGGAAGCTGGTATTGGGAGTACAGCCAGGACTTGAACCAGACACCATATGAGATGCAGGTGTCTCAATCAGCATCTTAACTGCTGTGCCAAACAGCTTCCCTGAAATCTTTTCAAATATTGGTGTTTCTAGCTGTAATTTTCCCCCAAGGCACTGCTTTTGCTGTATCCCAGAACTTCTGATGTGTTGTGTTTTAATTTTTGTGCATCTCAAAGTGACTTTTTCCCCCTTGGCTCATTGGTTGTTTAGGAATGTTTTGTTTAAGTTTTATAAATTTGTGTTTTCCGGATTTATTTCTGTTGCTAATTTATGTTTTAATTCCTTTGTGGACAGAGAACATACATCATACATTGTATGATTTCAGTACTTTGAAATCTTATTGAAGCTTGTTTTGTTTTCCTAGAAAAATATATGTTCTGGAAAATGTTCGATATTATTAAAATGTTCCATATTATGAAAAGAACGTGTACCTCTTATTACTAAGTGACTTTTTTTTTTTAAGATTTATGTATTTATTCTTTGAAAGGCAGAGTTATAGGGAGGCAGAAGCAGAGAGAGGGAGTCTTCCATTTGCTGGTTCACTCCCCAAATGGCCTCAAAGGCCAGAGCTGGGCTAATCCAAAGCCAGGAGCCAGGAGCTTCTTCCGGGTCTCCCACACAGGTGTAGGGGCCCAAGGACTTGGGCCATCTTCTACTGTTTTCCCAGGCCATAGCAGAGAGCTGGAACAGAAGTGGAGCAGCTGTAGCTGGGATTCGAACTGGTGCCCATATGGGATGCCAGCACTGTAGGCAGCAGCTTTACCCACTACACCACAATGCCAGCCTCCATATTATTTTTTTTTTTAAGATTTATTTTTTATTTATTTGAAAGGAAGAGTTACAGAGAGAAAAGGAGAGACAGAGATCTTCCATCCACAGGTTCACCCCCGAAATTGCCACAACGCCCAGGGCTGGGCCAGGCTGAAGCCAGAAGCCAGGAGCCCCTTCTGAGTCTCCCACTTGGGTACAGAGTGCCAAGCAGTCAGACCATCTTCCCCTGCTTTCCCAGGTGCATTAGCAGGGAGCTTGATTGGAGTGGAGCAGCCACGTCTTGAACTGGCACCCTTATTGGATGCCAGCATCACAGGCAGAGGCTTAACCTACTCTGCCACAATGCCAGCCCCTGACATTTTTTTTTTTTTTTTTTTTTTTAAGATTGATTTTGTTTGAAAGCATAGTTACAGAGATGCAGAGGCAGAGAGAGAGGGAGAGAGCAAGTCTTCCATCTGCTGGTTCACTCCCCAAATGGCCACAACAGCTGGAGCTTAGGAGATCCAAAGCCAGGAGCCAAGAACCTCTTCTGGGTCCCCAACGTGGGTGCAGGGCCCAAGAATTTTTGCTATCTTCTACTGCTTCCCAGGCCATAGCAGAGAGCTGGATCAGGAGTAGAGCAGCCAGGACTCGAACCGGTGCCCATATGTGATACTGGCACTGCTGGCAGTGGCTTTACTCACTACACCACAGTGCCAGCCCTGACATGTTCTTTTTAAAAAATATTTATTTATTTAATAAGCCAAATTTATATACATGGTATAGATATATAGATATAGATATATGAGGGGAGGACAGATGGAGAGAGATGAGAGAGACAGAAAGAGATCTTCCATTCACTGGTTACTCTCCAAATGGCAGCAATGGTTAAGCCTTGGCAAAACTGAAGCCAGGAACCGGAAACTCCATCCAGGTTTCCCATGTGCTGGCAGGGGCCCAAGTGATTGGACTGTTTCCCATTGCTTTCCCAGGTGCATTAGCAGGGAGTTGGATTACAAGCAGACCTGAGGGTCCGGCACTGTGCTGTAGCAGGTTAAGCCGCTGCCTGCAATGCCAGCATCCCATATTAGCGCTGATTTGAGACCGGGCTGCTCCACTTCCAATCCAGCTCTCTGCTAAGGCCTGGGAAAGCAGTAGAAGATGCCCCAAGCCCTTGGGCCCCTGTACCTGTGTGGGAGACCCGGAAGAAGCTCCTGGCTCCTCACTTCAGATCAGCGCAGCTCCAGCCATTGCAGCCAATTGGGGAATGAACCAGTGGATGAAAGACATCTCTCTCTCTCTCTCTCTCTCTCTCTCTCTCTCTCTCTTTCTCTTTCTCTTTCTCTTTCTCTTTTTGCCTCTCCTTCTCTCTCTGTGTAACTCTGACTTTCAAATAAATAAATCAATCTTAAAAGAAAAGCAGACCTGGCTGGCGCCGTGGCTCAGTAGGCTAATCCTCTGCCTGTGGCGCTGGCACACCAGGTTCTAGTCCCGGTTGGGGCACCGGATTCTGTCCCGGTTGCCCCTCTTCCAGGCCAGCTCTCTGCTGTGGCCAGGGAGTGCAGTGGAGGATGGTCCAAGTGCTTGGGCCCTGCACCCCATGGGAGTCCAGGAGAAGCACCTGGCTCCTGCCATCGGATCAACGCGGTACGCCAGCCGCAGCGTACCAGCCGCGGTGGCCATTGGAGGGTGAACCAACGGCAAAGGAAGACCTTTCTCTCTGTCTCTCTCTCTCACTGTCCACTCTGCCTGTCAAAAAAAAAAAAAAAAAAAAGCAGACCTGATATCAGATACCAGTGGTCACAGGCGGTAGCTTAACCCATTGCACCACAATGCTGGCCCCAAGTGGCATGTGCAAAGGCTGTTGTTTCCTTGTTCATTTTCTTCTCAGTGGTTCTGTCCATTATTGAAGTCTCTAACCATTGCTGAATTGTTGAATTGTCTATATTTACTTCAGTTATGTCAGTTTTGCTTCATATGAGAGCTTTTTGTTGTTTAAAAACACATAATATATGACCTACCCTCTTAATAAATTTCTAAGCATATAAAAGAGGTTTATTTTCTAATATTCAAGTTTCCTTCCTGTTTGCCATGAAGCCATGCTTCCTATAGTGTGTAGCAGGGTGGGTCAGCCTTGACGTGGGGTAGCTTCTTACTACCTGTTACCCCCAGGACTTGCATCTTCAGATCCCATGTGTTTGCCCAATTGGAGGGTGATAAAGAACTCTATCTGCCCAAGTGGGTGGATCTGACTGGTCAGCAGAGCAGAGGTTGGAAGGGGTCCTGATTTTGGTGAGTGTAGCTAGGGGATTCCTTGGTTTTATCAGTGGGCTCCTGGCATGTTAAGTGCCTGTGTACACTGTTGTGTTTTATTGGTCAGTGGCCACACTTTATACCCCCTTTTCTTCTCCCTTCTGATTGCTGTGCAGTCTTGCCATCTCTGTCTATCATGACCCTGTAGCCCTGGGTGAGCCTACTGTCTGAACTGTGTCTCACCATTTTTCCTTCTCTCTGTCTGGTGACCATCTTGCATGTGATTTGAAATCTGCATATATCTTTAAATAATATTTGAACACCAGATAATGCTTAATATTTCAACATCACCTACTATTTTGTAATCAGATTTTGCTGCAGTAGACACATCTTCACAATGCTGGGGTGTTACTAGTAGCTAACGTTCTGCTAAAACCCTTTGCAGATGACTGACTTGGAGACCCCAGCCATCCTCCCTCTACTGCACCCCATTTTGTGCCCTCATCTCTGTTGAGGTCTTCCCTGTTCTCTGGTCTGGTGGATCCCTATTCTGCTGGGCCAGCCCTTCCTCATCTGTACCTTTTCAGAAACCTGGTAATGACCTGGAGACCTTTCTAGGTATATCTGACATGCACTGTTGATGAAGGTCTTGCTCCTTCTGTTTCAGCTCTCACTAACTGACTTTTCTCTGCTTTCAGGTTCCCTGAGTAGTCTGAAGGATAAGCAGGTGAGGAACTGCAGAGTCCATTTGTCCGAGAAACCCTTTGTGTGTGGAGAGCCTGAGAAGGATGACCCAGTCCCCTTAGACCTCATCAAGCACCAGGCCACCCATACAGATGGGAAGCCACACAGCAGCACCGAGCACGGGCAAGCTCTCCCGCTCAGTTCCGATCGTGAGCAGCAGCACGTGGTGCACGATGCACAGAGCCCTTTCAAGTGCAGTGAATGTGGGAAGGTCTTCCGGAATACCTTTGCTCTCCTTGAGCACCTGATAAGTCACTCTGGAGGAAGACCCTTCAGATGCCCAGCAGGCAGAAGATCCTTCAGAAAGAATTCAACTTGTGTTAGTCACAGAAAAATTCAAATGGGAGAAACACCCCATGTGTGCAACGAGTGTGGGAAAGCCTTCAGTTACCCCTCTAAACTGAGGAAGCACCAGAAGGTTCACACGGGCGTAAAACCCTTCCAGTGTAGTGAGTGCGGGAAAACCTTCACCCGCAAAGATGCACTGACTCTGCACCAGAGGGTCCACACGGGAGAAAGGCCGTATGCGTGCAGCAAGTGTGGGAGAGCCTTCAGTGTCCTGTCCACCCTCATCCGGCACCGGAAGGTTCACGTTGGAGACAGGCCCTATGAGTGCAGGGAATGTGGGAAGCTTTTCAAATACAACAACAGCTTCATTCTGCACCAGAGGGTCCACACGGGAGAAAGGCCTTTTGAGTGCAAGCAGTGTGGTAAAACCTACGTGACCCGCTCTGGCTTGTATCAGCACTGGAAGCTGCACACTGGGGAGCGGCCCTATGAGTGCAGCCTGTGTGGAAAAACCTTCACGACCAGGTCCTACCGCAATCGCCACCAGCAGTTCCACACGGAAGAGAGGTCCTACAAATGTACAGCATGTGGGAAAGCCTTCAAACATAGTTCTACCCTCCTTCAGCACACCAAAGTCCACACTGGAGAAAGGCTTTAGAGCAGGGCATGTGGGAGAGCCTGTGGCTGACGTCTCCTTCCAGGAGGACATTGAGAGAGTGCCCTCTGAAAGAAGCTGAACCTTACGCCTTGCTCCCGTGCCTGCCAGGTGTGGGAAGTTTTGGGGAGCTATGTTGCACTCTCTGGCCTGCCCAAGGTGGTTCCGTCACTGCCAGTTTCTGTGACGGAAGCCGTCCCACCTCCATCACCTGGCAGTCACCATGATGTGTTCAGGGATGGCAGACCTCATGCTCCCTTCTTCTAAATAGGAGAGAATTGTGACTAGCTGAGCCTATAGGTGACCTTATTTTCTCCCCTCAACTGGTCTAGGAGAAAGCATGACCCAGTCTAAGGTGAGCTGAGCGAGTGTTTGGTGGGGGAAGGGTAGGAGTACTTCTAGGGAAGGTTTGCCATTATCACGGATACACGCAGTATTTGTCATGCTGTGGCACAGAACATGATTGCTCTGGCATGTGTAGTGATAAAGGCTTTATTGTTTAAGATACCTTTAATATTGGGGGTTCTAATCCCTTGGTGTTGCGGGATTGAGAACAGAGTTGGCCTCTGTCACCAGGCTTAGAGGGCCTAGATTTTGTGTGTTGGAAGGGTGTCTCTGACTTTTTCTTGACCTAGGACAGCAGGGTAGCAAAGACTAGGTGTAGTTAAGGTTGACCTAGTTTGCGCTGGTGTCTGTCCTTGGGAAGGGCCGGTAGGCTGGATGTCAGGTTGTCCTTCAAGGTCCTGAGAAAGAAGATCCTGTAGTCCTGGGACATGGCGTTTGTAAGCCAGCCCCTACCTCTGGTGTCTGTGGGCAGTGTGTTCTTTATTGTTGTCTAGCTTTTGCTGCCACCCTCTGAAACTCAGTGTGTGGGTCCAGATTTGATTTGTTGGACCCTTTGATTTTAAAGATTTTGGAAACTATTTCCCTAAAAGGCAAATTGTCAGTTCAGCAAAACTTGTATGTTGGATGTCACTGTGTCTCTGGTCCCTGAGGAGAACATTTCCTGGGAGACATGTCTGGGGTGAAAGCAGGAGATCCCAGATGGAGAGGCTTCGGACCATAGTGATCAGTTTGTGTATTGGGAGGCAGCTGCTGCTGCCTCTGCCCAGAGTGATTCTTGCTCATTCTATTGATGACCACACCCAGACAAGCAGGCTTACAGGCAGGGGAGTTTGGGGCCAGTCTGCTCCATTTCTCCCCAGCACCATAAAAATACATGCCTACCCCTAGTCTTGCTTTGGTCTTCCTTAGGTGTAATAATTATCTACTGCCAACCTGGGGGTCTGTGTGGGAGCAGAATTAAAGTCCAACTGAGCCGTGTAGGGTGTAGGGTAGACCCTGGTCATTACAGCTCAATCCTTTGTACCATATATGATTAGCTGTGGTTAGATATCATAAAATGCCTCCCCTACCCCAGTATATGGGTTATGGGTCCTCTCCACCTCCCATGAAGCTGCTGCCTTGTGTCCTGCTGGGCTACATATAAGCAGCCAACCTTCCCAGGAGAAGGTGGAGGGTAATGTTTCCCTTGTAGAAGAAAGCTAGAACAAAGCCTGGTGACTGGCCCTTTTACCTGCCTAGGGTGCCAGTTTGGGTGGGGTTAATTAATTTTATCACTTTCAGCTCAGACTTCTTCAATTAGGGATTCAAAACTGGAATTTTGAGAGGACACAAATGAAAACAATTCCCTTGATGTGGAAGATTTTCAGCTCTAAAGCCAAACTCTATAATCATCATTACCTATCATAATAAATTAGCAGCCATAATCATTAATGACCAGGGTTGGTGGGAAAAGTGGAAAAAAGCCTGAGAAAGACTTTGCTAGTAACTGGAAAAGGAAGTATATTCATTAGTTGCTCATGCATCTACTTGTTTGTTCATCAAGTGCTGATCAGGCACATGCCTCAGGCCTGGTCATCATAGTATTCAAGCTGAAGCTGTAATGATGGGGCCGTGGGTGTTCATGTGACCTGAGCTATGCTAATGAGAGTCAAAGGACTTGCTGGAGTTATGAAGAAAGCTGCCATCTTGGCCCCAGGAGTTCATGTACCAGATTTGGGAGTTGTATCTTCAGCAACTGTCTTTCCTCTTCAAAGACAGATCAGCCTGCAAAACAAACCAAAACAGACAGGTGAGTGACAGCAAGGCATTCCTTAGGTTGGACATTGGGCACAGCAGTTAAGACACTACTTGAGATGTCTGCATTTTGTATCAAAGTATCTGGTTCCAGTCCTTTCTTCTCTGCTTCCAGTTCTAGCTTCCTGGCAATGCGAGTTCTTTCTCTTCTGCTTCCAATTCCAGCTTCCTGCTAATGTGCACCCTGGGAGGTGGCAGATAATGCTTCAAGTGTGTGGGTCCCTGCCACTCACACAGGAAACCTGGATTGAGTTCCAGGCTCCTGGCTTCAGTGTGGCCCAGCCCCAGTTGTGCGGGCATTTGTGAAGTGAACAAAATAATGTAAGTCTGTGTCTCTGCCTCTGTCTTTCAAATAAAGTGAAAATAAAATTTTAAAGATTGCTTTTCATCTCATTTAACCCTGGGTCCATTTTGCCTGTAGGTGTCACTTGTTGAGTGAGTGAGTGGCTACTCTGCATAACCTGTGCTGGGCTGAGACCACAGCCCCATCATCAGAGGTAACCGGCAAGGGAGAAAGAAGGGCACCTAGAGAAAGAGGGTTAGCAAATGCTCTCCCTGTGCTTGAGCAAATAAAAATTGCTGCTGTGTGAGGCGGGTGCTGAGGAGTAACAGGTAAAGCCACCATCTGCAGTGCCAGCATCCCATGTGGGCGCCAGCTCCCTGCTAATGCACCTGGGAAAGCAGAAGATGGTCCAAGTCCTTGGACCCCTGTACACACATGGGAGATCCAGAAGCAGCTCCTGGCTCCTAGCTTTGGTTTGCCTCAGCTCTTGCTGTTGCGGCCATTTGGGGAGTGAACCAGAGGATGGAAGATCTTTCTGTCTGCCTCTGCCTCTCTCTAACTCTGCCTTTCAAATAAATAAATAAATCGTTAAAAAAAATTGCTGCTGTGTGCTGGAGACTGAACTGCCGCAGCAGAGATAAAGTGCACAGGGGACCTCCCTCCCTCCCTCATGGAGCTGCATCCTACTGCGCAGACAAGCATTCCTTAGGAAACCGCTCAGTTGGCAGTCCTAGTAAGAGCTATGAATGGGTATCCTTGCAGGTGTTGACTGAAGCCCTTCTCAATTCCTTTCCAGCATTGTCAGAACTCAGCCGGGCCTGTGTGTACATGTTTTCCTGTTTTCCACTGAACTATATGTCTATCCCTAATGCCAGTTAAGCAGCTTGCCTCAGGTCCGGCATTGTGCTATAGCAGGTTAAGCCTCCACCTGCCACACCAGCATCCCATATGGGTTCCAGGTCAAGTTTCTGGTGCTCCACTTCGAATCCAGCTCCCTGCTAATGCTCCTGGGAAAGCAGCAGCAGATGACTCAAATGTTTGGGTTACTGCATCCACGTGGGAGACCCAGAAGCAGCTATGGGCTCCTGCCTTTGGCCTGACCCAGCCCTGGCTATTGCAGCCATTTGAAGAGTGAACCAGTGGACAGAAGATCTCTCAATCTGTCTCTCCCTCTTGCTCTATCTCTCCCTCTCTCTTGAACTCTACCTTTCAAATAAATAAATACATCTTAAAAAAAAAAAAAAAAAAAAGCGGCAGCAGCTTGCCTTCCACATCAGAGTATCTGGGTTTGATTCCTGGCTCTGGCTGCTAGCTCCAGCTTCCTTTTATGAAATGCCCTGAGAGGCAGCAGTAATGGCTCAAATACTTGGGCCCCTGCCACCCACATGGGAGACAGATTGAGTTCCCAGCTCCTGTCTTCAGCCTTACCCACTCCTAGCCATCATGAGCATTTGGGGCATGAACTAGCAGATGGAAGTGTACTCTATCTGCATCTCAAAAAGTACCATGAAATATCAAGTACTAAGAAAGATATATTTGAAATATATGCAATACATACATGTGTACATATATTGAATAATATAAAGCATTTGCTGAGAGAATTTAAAATATGGAAGAAGTGTGGGCTGGCACCATGACACACTGGGTTAAGCTGCCGCCTGTTACACTAGCATCCCATATGCTGGTTTGAGTCCTGGCTGCTATGCTTCTGATCTAGCTCCCTCCTAATGCACCTTTGAAAACAGTGGAGGATGGCTCAAGTACTTGGGCCCCTGCCACACACCAGGGTTCATGCAAGAACTCTGAGCAGAAAACCTCTTAATTTGTGAGGCACTGAACAGGGTATATGGACAAATTCTGCCTTGGTATTGGGTTGCACTGTGTTCTTTTTTCTTTTTTTTTTTTTTTTAAATTTATTTTATTTGAAAGGCAGAGTTACAGAGGGGCAGGGAGGGGAGCGAGGAAGAAAGAGAGAGGTCTTTCACCCACTGGTTCACTCCCCAAATAGCTGCAATGGCCAGAGCTGCACTGATACAAAGTGAGGAGCCCGGAGCTTCTTCCAGGTCTCCCGTGTAGGTGCAGGGGCCCAAGGACTTGGGCCATCTTCCACTGCTTTCCCAGACCATAAGCAGAGAGCTAGATTGGAAGTGGAGCAGCAGGCACATGAACCGGCGCCCACTGAGATGCGTGACACTACAGGCGGCAGCTTTACCTGCTATGCCACAGCACTGGCCCCTGCACTGTTCTAACTGAACCTGTGCAAGCCCACGCCCAGCATCCTCATCCTCAGTACAATACATGCCGGAAGATTCCCCAGCTCTCCAGGACTCTGGGGTGCCCTCCAACCTGGAGAGGAAGAACTTTGAATTGGAGCTGGTGCAGTGGAGTGTGGGTAAAGCCGGTGTCTGCAGTGCCACATCCCGTATGGGCACCGGTTTGGATCCTAGCTGCTCCACTTCAAACTAGCTGCTCCAACTCCCTGCGAGTGTGCCTGAGAAAGCAATAGAAGATGGCCCAAGTACTCAGGCCCCTGCACCTGCTTTGGAGACCTGGAAGAAGCTCTTTGCTCCTGGCTTCAGACTGACCCTGCTCCAGCCATTATAGCCATTTGGGGGAGTGAACCAGTGGATGGAAGACCTCTCTCTCTGTGTTTTTCCCTCTTTTTCTGTAACTCTGATTGGCTTTAAATTAAAATAAGCTAAAAGAAGTGAATGGATCCTCTGCTTACAGGAGGATACTTCTCTAAAAAATAAATTAGAGGGGCTGGCCCTGTGGCATAATGGGTAAAGCCACTGCCTGCAGTGCTGGAATCCCATGTGGGCACTGGTTCTAGTCCTGGCTGCTCCTCTTCTGATCCAGCTCTCTGCTATGGCCTGGGGAAGCAGTAGAAAATGGCCCAAGTCCTTGGACCCTGCACCGGCGTGGGAGACCTGGAGGAAGCTCCTGGCTCCTGGCTTCGGATCAGTGCATCTCTTCATTGCAGTCAACTGGGGAGTGAACCAGCAGATGGAAGACCTCTCTCTCTGTGTCTCTCCTTCTCTCTGTGTGTAACTCTGACTTTCAAATAAATATTTTAAAAATAAATTATAAAAGTTAATAAGCTGGTTATAAAAGTTAATATTTGAAAATAATTCAGACATTTAATAATCTTTTCACAGGTTCAATCCCAGCCCACTGGCGGATCGCGTCATAGAGCTACAGGTGATTTTTACAGGTGATTGAACCTTTCTGGGGTTCAGTGGCAGGCAAAGGTCTGCACTAAAAGGCTGGCAACCCTGCACTTGATCTGTTCTGAGATCACCAGGAAAATACCACTCCTCTCTCTTTTTTTTTTTTTTTTAAGCCTTATTTTTATTTATTTGAAGGACAGTTACAGAGAGAAAGAGAGGTCTTCCATCTGCTAGTTCACTCCCCAGATGACCACAACGGCCAGAGCTGAGCCAACCCGAAGCCAGGAGCCAGGAACTTCTTCCAAGTCTCCCACGCCGGTGCAGGGGCCCAAGCACTTGGGCCATCTCCCACTGCTTTCCCAAGCCATAGCAGAGAGCTGGATCAGAAGTGGAGCAGCCAGGACTCGTACTAGTGCTCATATGGGACGCTGGCACTGCAGGCTGGGGCTTTAACCCACTGCACCACAGTGCCAGCCCCCACTCCCTTCTTAATGTAGATCTTGAGCAGAGAGAGTACAAAATTACTTTCTAGCAGATGGAAGATCTCTGTCACTCAAATTATTTTTTTTTTTTTTTTTTTTTTAAGATTTGAAAGAGTGACAGGGGAAGATCTTCAATTTGCTGGTTCACTCCCCAAATGACTGGGACAGCCAGGTTTGGGCCAGGCTGAGGCCAGGAGCCAGCAACTCCATCTAAGTCCCCATATGGGTGGCAGAGCCCAGGCCCTTGGGCCATCCCCTGCTGCTTCCCCAGACCATTAGCAGTAGCTGGATTGGAATTAGAGCAGCCAGGACTTCACTGGCACTCAGATGGGATGCAGGCCCCACAGCTGGCACTTACCCTGCTGCACCACGACTCTGGCCCTGACTCTATCATGCCTCTGAAGTACATGCTTCAGGGCCAGCGCTGTGGTGATGCAGGTAAAGCTGTTGCCTGCAGCGCCGGCATCCCATATGGACACCAGTTCTAGTCCCGGCTGCTCCACTTCCAATCCAGCTCTCTGCTATGACCTGGGAAAGCAGTAGAAGATGGTACAAGTGCTCGGGCCCCTGCACCCGTGTGGGAAACCTGGATGAAGCTACTGGCTCAGGGCTTTGGGTCAGCGTACCTCCAGCCATTGAGGCCATTTGGGAAGTGAACTGGCATATGGAAGACTTCTCTCTCTGCCTCTGGCTCTCTGTGATTCTGCTTTTCAGGTAAGAGAAAGAAGAAAAGAAAAAGAGCCGGCGCCGCAGCTCACTAGGCTAATCCTCCGCCTTGCAGCGCCAGCACACCGGGTTCTAGTCCCGGTCAGGGCGCCGGATTCTGTCCCAGTTGCCCCTCTTCCAGGCCAGTTCTCTGCTGTGGCCAGGGAGTGCAGTGGAGGATGGCCCAAGTGCTTGGGCCCTGCACCCCATGGGAGACCAGAAGTACCTGGCTCCTGCCATTGGATCAGCGCGGTGCGCTGGCCGCAGCGCGCTGGCCGCAGCAGCCATTGGAGGGTGAACCAACGGCAAAAGGAAGACCTTTCTCTCTGTCTCTCTCTCTCTCACTGTCCACTCTGCCTGTCAAAAAAAAAAAAAAAAAAAAGAGAAAAGAAAGAAACACACACACACTCTTCACATCAGCTTCCACATCCAAAAGACTCAGGGCCAACCTTGTTATCTGCATTTTTCTCACTGCTCCACACCAGGTAATCTAGTTGGCACAACTAAAGCAGATCCATAGCTAACCATTTCTTTCACCTGCCAGGTACCCCTCTGTTCAACTACCACAGGTGTACACTTGGGCTACTGCAGTCACCCTCCTCCTGGTCTTCCTGCCTCTACCTCCACCATGCTCTCAGTCTGTTCTCCAGCAGGCAACCAAGGGAACCTGTCAAGACCACACTCGGGGCCAGAACTGTGGCATAGCGGGTAATGCTGCCGCCGCCTGCAGTGCCGGCATCCCATATGGGTGCCAGTTCGAGTCCTGGCTGCTCCACTTCCTATCCAGTTCTCTGCTATGGCCTGGGAAAGAAGTAGATGGCCCAAGCCCTTGGGCCCCTGCACCTGTGTGGGAGACCTGGAAGAAACTCCTGGCTCCAGATCAGCGTAGCCGTGGCCATTGTGGCCATCTGGATAGAAGACGAATGGATGGAAGACCTCTCTCTCTCCTCTCTCTCTCTCCTCTCTCTCTCCTCTCTCTCTCTCTCTCTCTCTCTGACTTTCAAGTAAAATAAATACATCTTAAAAAGACCACACTCCCAGCACCTCCACCACCTCCTGCCTCCGCTTAGAACTTTCCACATCTCACACAATAGAGGCCCAGCTCAGCAGCCTGCCTTTGCCGGCCTAACTGGTCCCACTGCTGTTTCTAGCAGACTCCACAGACTTGAGCTTCCCTGAACGTTTCCACCTCGTCACATTCAAGGTATTCCCTGTGCCTGGGACAGCCGGCCCAGACTTCACTCCGCAGGCCTCACGAGACGGGACGCCATCGCCTCCCCGCAGCCCCTGGCCTGGATGCAGGGTGCTAGGGGGAAGCACCGCTCAGGGTCAAGGAAAGGAGACTAGGATTCCAAGATCGGGAGGGCTGGGATCCCAGTGGGTGGGAACCTGCGCCAGGTCCGTCAGCAACGCCGCGGCTCCGACGGAACCCGGGCGCCGGGCGGGGTGACTGCGGGCTGACGGCCACACTCGGCCTCAGTTTCTCCAGATATGAAATGTGCTCCAGGAGCAGACAGCGGGGATCGCGGAGAGTCACGGCGCTGGTCCGACATTTGGGGAAACCGAGGCAGAGCTATTAGCCGTGGGGAGCCTTCTCTCTTTTCCTCTCGTCGGGAACAAGCAGCGAACCGGCGGACAACCCGCCAGACACAATATGAGACCGCAGTGGCGGCGCCGGAAGTCCTACCGCGTCCAGGGCGGGAGACCCGGTCGGAGCCCCCAGCGGCTCGGTGCACGCCGCCGACCGCAACCCGGAGCCTGCCTGGGAGCCCCCTGCTCGTTGCCAAGGTGATCAGGAAACGCGCTCCCGCTGCCTGGCTCACACTGCGCCCAATGGGAACCCAGGATGGGCGCTTGTGGGCGGGCCTTACGGACTCTCGTCCAATGAAGGCCTAGGGGCGCGCCGGCGGGGGCGGGACTTCCAGCGTCGTTCGCTGACGGCTCCTTTGGCAATTCGCTGTTCTGTCAGCGCCTCCCTGAGCGACGGCCGGCGTGGAGGCGGCCCTCCCGGCCCACGGAAGCGCGAGCCGGGAAGGAGAGCCGGCGAGATCTCGCCCTCGTGACTGTCAGGTGCGCTGACTGCGGTGACTGTCTTGGGGAGCCCTCGGCGCGTCGGCGTCCTCCGGGGCCCGGGCTCGCGGCGCCCTGTCGTCGTCGCGCTGGGCGTTGTGTGGGAGAAGGAGGCTCAGAAAGCCGCCAGGTCCGAGGTCGCCGGTCCCCCACCACGTACCTGGGGAGGCTTTGACGTTCCTGCGGGTCCGTGAGCGCTCACCGGCGGGGGCACCATCTCAGAAGCCCGTGGGCGAGATGGAGGCAGGGAGCGGGGAGTAAACGCACAGGGAGCTGCCCGTGCCTGGCTTGCGGGTGAGACTGACCCAGGGCGTTCAGGAAGGTGCTCGCGGGAGCGCGAGAGGTTTCCGCTTCTGTCGGAAGCCTGAGGGTGCCGGGAACCATGGGCGATTCTGAGCAAAGATCTGAGTTAACGTTTTGAAAATGCCCCAGGGGCTGCAAAATGAACGGGCGGTGGGAGAAGGGTTGTGGCAGGGCAGGAAGCAGAGAGCCTCGTGGGGAGGGGAGAGGGGAGCCGTGCTAAGATTACCCAGCTAGAGCGGATGGGATAGCCTGTTGATTCAGACATGGGTGAAGGACCATTGATTATAGGAAGGACCAGGACGCTGCCCCTGGAGATCGAAGGTGGGCAGGAAGAGAATGCCTCAGTGGAGATTAGCGGTTGGCTTCTGCAGGTGTAAAGGTGGAGTTGTCTGCAAACATCTGAGTAGAGGTGTCGCATGGGCCCTTCGCCTCCCAAGGGTTCTGGTGTGGCCTCTGGAGAGCCAGCAGTGGTGTGCTGGTGGCCTGGACCAGGTACAGGCCTGAGGATGGGATTTGGGAAGTCTTAGACTGTAGTTACAGATGGGTCTTGAGGTGAGTAGGTCAAGGCTTGGACCAGTGGCTGGTTGGAGGATGTGGGTACAGAAAAATATATATATTTACTTATTTACTTGAAAGTCAGAGTTACACAGAGAGAGGAAGACACACACACACACACACAGAATGAGAGAGAGATCAATCTTGCATCTGCTGGTTCACTCCTCAAATGGCTGCAATGGCCAGGGTTGAGCCAGGCCAAAGCCTGGAGTCAGCAGTTTCTTCTGGATCTCCCACATGAGTGTAGGGGCCCAAGCACTTGGGCCTTCTTCCGCTGCTTTTCCACGTGCATTAGCAGGGAGCTGGATCAGAAGTGGAGCAGCAGGTCTGGAGCTGGATGTCAGTATCGCAGGCAGTGGCTTTATCTGTTACGCCACAACACCGGCCCTGGGCGCGGAAAAATTAGTGCAGCCCTGCCTAAGACCAGTGGGCCTGGGGAGAGTACACATCCAGGGTAAGTCTCTACTCTCATATGAAGGGGTGAGCAAGTCTATCAGGGATCAAGATCTGGGAGACATAAATGGGAGGTGGTTGGCAAAATGGGGACCAGCCTTATGTCCAGTGCTTAGGTCTGTTAGAAAAAGTGGGACTTTCTACTGAGGCCTAGTGGGGCTTCCCCAGTGACACACTGCTGCAGTTTGTACTCCTGCTTGACTAGGTCAGGTCTTTGTGTCCCCTTTTCCCCCCTGTACCGGAAATGTAGATTTTTTTTCCCTCTGCTTTTCCTATGATCACCATGGGAAGTGCTGCTAACCCTGGTACAAGCCTAGGTCCTGCTACCTTCTCTCATGGCTGCTGCATGAACAACCCCCATACCTTCTGCTCTAAGTCCTTGACAGCCATGGTTCACTGTAAGTATTCTCACAACCCATGTAACTTACTGTGTCTAGCTGAGTCATTTTTTGATCAAGTAACCCTGTGAAAATCTGTGGCTTTTCTATCCCCTTTGCTGTACTCCCTTACTTCAGCCAAAGTTTTCTGCCGACTGCCTTTGCTAATATGCCTGCCAGCATCATGGGCCCTGACATGATCTTTGATTATGGAGCCATCAAGTTTTTCTAGTGAGATCTTCCCTGGGTGTTGGTTTCACGAGATTGGTTCAGTTCTTCTCAGCTATACAAGTGCGTAGATGTTCTTCACTTACTGTGGATTGCCATGGGCTGAATTACTTAGACCTAGGGTGACCTCTCGCAAAACACATCATCCTCCATAGGAATCACTGCCTCCACCCATGTGGTCACCCAGCCAGAACCAGTGAGGAGACTTGGTTGGTAGACAGCTCAAATCAGGTAATGGCCAGAGAGGCCTCATGTGGGGATTGATCTGGGGAGTTCAAGACAGGTATGAAAGGGTCACTAACAGTGGGCATGTGGTTCACCTGGTACCTGATGTGTGCCCTCTGTTGTCCTGGTGCCAAGGTGAATAGCCAGTCCCCTTTTAAAATCTTCCTGACCCTCTCCTGATGCTGCATCCTACTTCTCCCCTGACTCTGTCCCCTGGCTGCCCCTCTGTTCTCCAGTTATCATCCTTTCCCCTTCTTCCCCCTATAGCCAGATCTTCCACCACTGGTCTCCTGCTAGCCTATGCTGACCTGATGCATATCATTAAGTGGTCTTGAAAACCTGTTCTGAGAGACTGGCTTATTGTACTCCTCTAAGGAATATGGGCACTTTTGTTGATTCCTTGAGGCATGATTTTCCCTCATTGCACAGCGTTTGTCTATCGTCAGACACTGAAGCCCTTCCAGCTCCACGTTTTGCAGAACGTAAAGAGGACTGACACCGAAGAGACACCTGAAAAAATGTACAGCGTATGGAAAGGCATTCAAAGAGAAAAAACTCTTTATCCCTACCAAAAAACTTCAGAACAGTTAAAAATTCTCAAGTGCATTGTGAACATGGGAAGGATTTTACCTTTGTATTCATTTTGATAAAGTTCAAGTACATCCATACCTTCAAATGGCCCTACAAATGTGTTAACATGAGAAAGCCCCTACCCAGAGCTCCACCCCTCTTTGAGAACCAGAATGTTCTCTTCACAGAGAAAGACCTTACAAAGGCGGGACGTAAGGCCTAGCCTTAAGCAAAAGTTTGCAATATTCTTTCCTGTACCAACCATGTTCATATTTTACAAAGTACTCATAAGTGTTTGAAATGTGGGGCACTTGCATTCAGAGCTCTGCTCTCATTAGCAACAGCAAATTCATGGCAGGGAATGACTATACAAATGTAGTAACTGCATGGAAGCTTTCAGTAAGATATAAAACCGTATTCTTCAGAATTTATATCAGAGACAGGCCTAACAAGTGCAGCTACGTTGGAAAGCCTCTTCTCACAGGTTAAATTCAATTTAGCTCAAGCAAGTTACTACATTGTGAATGTAGTGTGCAGGAGAGAGAAAGAGAAAAGCTGCAGCTCCTACTTGTGCATAAAAAGATTGATACTGGTGCTGGCATGGTGCAGTGGGTTAAGATGCTGCCTGCAATGCCAGCATCCCATATTGGTGCCAGTTCAAGTCCCGATGGCTCCATTTCTGATCTAGCTCCCTGCTGGTTTGCTGGGGAAGGTAGTAGAGAATGACCCAAGTCCAAGGGCCCCAATACCCAGGTGGGATACCTGAATGGTATTCTGGGCTCCTGGCTTTGGTCTGGCCCAGCCTGCCCACTGTGGCCAATTGCAGAGTGAGGCAGTGGATGAAAGATCTCGCTCTAACTCTGCCTTTCAAATAAATAAATAAATCTTTAAAAATATATTGATACTAATTTATGCTGTTAGTGCAGTTGTAGTAGTACCAGCCAAGTATGCAGGCAACATAGCTAAGGACATTCTAGACATCTCCTCAGTTCATTTCTCAGGCTCATCTTTTTGTTGTTGGGTTGCTGTTTTTTTTTTTTTTTTTTTTTTTTTTTTTTTTTTTTGACAGGCAGAGTGGACAGTGGGAGAGAGAGAGACAGAGAGAAAGGTCTTCCTTTGCCGTTGGTTCACCCTCCAGTGGCCGCTGCGGCCAGCGCGCTGCGGCCGGCGCACTGCACCTATCCAAAGGCAGGAGCCAGGTGCTTCTCCTTGTCTCCCATGGGGTGCAGGGCCCAAGCACTTGGGCCATCCTCCACTGCACTCCCTAGCCACAGCAGAGAGCTGGCCTGGAAGAGGGGCAACCGGGACAGAATCCGGTGCCCCAACAGGGACTAGAACCCAGTGTGCCGGCGCCGCAGGCAGAGGATTAGCCTACTGAGCCGCGGCGCCGGCCCATTGTTGTTGAATGATCCTAATAATAAGCAATTTAACAATTTTGTGGGGAAAATGTTGATAATGGAGAGAGCCCCTATGTGTGCAGTCAGCATAGGAAAGCAGTCAACCACATCTCCTTACTTGCTTGGTACCAGAAACTTCTCTTTGGGAAAAAAAAAAACCTTCCAAGCACAGTCAATATAGGAAAGTCTTCAACTGCCTTTTAAAAAGTTTCAGTCTTCTCTTTTACCTCATTGAGTATAAAAGAATTAATATCCAAGAGAGATGCTACGTGAATATCCTCAGTCACAGGTATAGCCACACCTGGAAGTTCAACGACTACCCTGCACACGAGGAAAGCCAAGGGAACCATGTAGTACTTTGTGACCTACTGGAGAGCTTTGACAGAGGTGTCACAGCACTGGGTCCTGTGACAGAAACCCTCCTGTGTTTGGTGGTCTTCGGTTGCTCAGTGTGAACAGCCCCTGTGTTCCCTGCTTATACTATTCTGAAGGGAGGGTGGTGATCCTGTACCATTGTGATGGCATCATAGCTGGGTTAGCAGGAAATGATCCTACTGTGAGCAAGGAGCTTGATGTAGGAGTTTCTGGGGAGCTTCTGGGTAAGTTTTCTTTTGTCTCTGAAAATTGGGTCATCTTCTACTGCTTCCCCAGACCATTAGCAGAGAGTTGGACCGGAAGTGGAACAGCAGGGACTCTAACCAGCTCAGATACGGGATGCCAGCACTGCAGGCAGCAGCTTTCTCCCCAGTATGCCACAGTGCTGGTATGGCCTAGAAACTCTCCAGGAGGTAGCTGTAGGCAATCATAGTGCTCATCTTTTATTTCCCTTCTCAGGGTTCTCTGGTCTATGCAGTCTGTTGCAGTGTTTGAAAAGCATTGTTTCTTGTTTTTCTGGTTGTTTTATTGTTTCAGGTGAAAGGGCAGATCTGGTCCCTATCACTCCATCTTGCCTGAGAGCAGTTTTATAATTTATATTTGTGTGATTTCTTCCCCCCTCCCACAATGAATACTTGACTCTTCAATAGAATGTCAACTCTACAGGAGAGTCTTTGTGTATTTTGTTTACTACTATAGTAGTGTAGTCTCCAACACACAATAGTTGCTCAATTGGCAGGGGTTAAATAAGTGAATTAGCAGACTCAGGTTCCCTAAGTGCAAAGGATACGTTATGGAGTATGATCTGATGTGAAGGAGGATTCCCCACAGGGAAGGTGCTCACTTTTCGCCAGGCCCTTTGCTGAGTCCTTTGGTAAACAAAGGCATGAGGTGATACAGCACACATGGCCTTCACCTAGAGTTGTCTCCTAATGGGGAATATAGAGATATAGTGTATAAGCAGAGAAAATTGCAGGGTAATTCCTGATGTCATTTTTGATAGAGCACTGAGAGAAACAAAACAGAGAGGTAACGGAGAGCAGTGGAAGCCAATTCATATTAGTAGTCAGAAAGACTTCTCTGAGAAGGTGACTACAGAGTTTTTCACCCAGAAACAACTGCATTGTAGATGCCCTAGGCAGTAATAAGCAGGTACATTTGAGGAACCAGATCATGCTAGCCTTGCAAGCTGGGGGAAGTTTACATTTTCTTCCAAGTAGGATGGGAATCCACAAATCAAGTTAGTTGCTGTGAGGGAGACCGGGGATATAAGGGGTCAGATGGGCTGAGGCTGAATTTTGGATGCATGGAAGACAACTGAGAAGAAAGGAGCTTCGACAGCATCTAAGCCCACTGCAGCCGCTGCTGCTGCTGTCTTCCAGATCCAGGATCACTTCTGACCTTTTCCAAGGAACTGGTAGAAAATTCTGGGCTGGGCTCTAAGCAGTTCAACTCTGGTACTGCTTCTCCAGTAGCTAAAAGGGGTGGCTGATGTTGTGGGCACAGCTGCAAAGGGAGAACTCTCCCAGGTGTCATATACCTCACTCTGAGGAGTTTCAGCAAAAAGGCATTATCTGTTGGTTCATGGAAACCAGTAAGTCCGTTTGGCGTCTGGCTTTAGGCACTACAAAGATCTGGGGTTCAAGTGATATCAAAAGGGCTGTCTTCAGCAGTCACTCTACAGTGCTTTGCTATGTGGCGGTTCACAGGAAGGTCTTTTGAGATTCAAGATGAATGTCAGCAGCCCCAACTCATAGATGTCTTGAGCCATGTGAGCTTTGCTTCAGACATTCTGGCACATATACCCACTCACACATGCACCCACATGGCAGGCCACATGCCTCGCACAGAGCCCTACTGAGAAGACCTGAAAGCAAATATAAAGACTAGTCAGGTATTCTTTACCAATGGGGACAGCATCCTTTTACATGGCCTACCTATAACTCATCATTCAGGATTCAAAGAACTGAGCTCTGGCAACAAATACCTGCCCTACCTTGAAGTCCACGCGGCTCAACTGAACTTTCTCATCCCAAGCAGCCCTACCATGTGGGTGGAGGACAACAGAAAGGAAAAGGATGGCCTGAGATTAGGTGCTGTCCTCCTACCTCAGAACTCTGGGAAGAACTCATGCAGACCTGCCACAAGCTTGCTGAGCACAGGCCTTCCTGGGTGCTGGTCTTAAGGAGGTTAGCGTCTCTCTCCACTCCAAGATCCTGGGGGAGAGTCGTTCTGGATGAAGTGGCAACAGCGCCATTAATGCTGCTACATGCCACTGTAGACATTTTCAGCCAAATTGGGTAGCATGTCTGGAGATCACAAGGCTCCTTTGGGCCTGATTTGCTTCCTGATAGTCAGAACTATCAGGCCCAGGAACACATGTGTAGACCTACGTACATGGGTTCTTATGAGACGACTTTGTATAGAAGTTTTCAGGAATGGTTGCCAACATTTATAAAATCAAAGGCCTCCACATAAAAATGTGCCTCTATCCCTTGGGAACCAAGAAAATGGGGCAAGCATATGTTTATCCCACCATCTCTGTCTTTTGTGCCCTGAGACAGCTCTTCCTCAGGGGCAGTAAAACCAGCAGATGAAGGTAATGGCCACGTTCCGGGACTAGAGGATCCCCCTTCTCTCAGTCCTGGAGTTCCTGCCCACACAGGATGGTCCTGAAATGAACACCCCAGAGGTGTTGCAGGGCACCGAATCTTCAGATTATCTGCTCTGCCGGTGCCCAGCATGCTGCCCACTCTAAAGAGGCGCTTGCATTTTTTTTTTTTTTTTTTTTTTTTTTTACTGGCAGAGTGGACAGTGAGAGAGAGAGAGACAGGGAGAAAGGTCTTCCTTTGCCGTTGGCTCACCCTCCAATGGCCGCCGCGGCCGGCGCACCGTGCTGATCTGGAGGCAGGAGCCAGGTGCTTCTCCTGGTCTCCCATGGGGTGTAGGGCCCAAGCACTTGGGCCATCCTCCACTGCACTCCCGGGCCACAGCAGAGAGCTGGCCTGGAAGAGGGGCAACCGGAACAGAATCTGGCGCCCCGACCGGGACTAGAACCCGGTGTGCCGGTGCCACTAGGCGGAGGATTAGCCTGTTGAGCCGCAGCGCCGGCCTTGCATTTGTTCTTAAGAACATGGTTGTGCAAGACCTCTCAGGTTCTGCAGAGCTGAGTCTCCTGTGACCAAGTTCACTATCACATGTGACAAATTTGGGTGACAGGGGCTCAAGCACTTAAGCCATCATCTGCTGCTTTCCCAGGAACATTAGCAGGAAGTTAGATCAGAAGCAGAGCAACCAGTCCTCGAACCATTGCTCCAATTTGGGATGCCAGTGTGGCAAGCTGTGCTTAATCTTGTGTGCCACAGTGCCAGCCCCCAGCGAGGCCTTTATTGTCACACACTGGAGGCAGGCAGTTCCAAAGCTGGGTGACATTAAGGCTCAACAAGTGCACTGCAGGTGTCAAGCTCAACAAGGACCAAGAAAAAGGGAAATTCCTGGAAGTCCACAGCCTCGTTGAAAACTAGGTTAGGGCAATGCCAAAGCACTGGAGAAAGGGGAAAGGTGAAAATGAGATGACCCCAAAAGGTGCCCACCACTCGTAGTTCTTTCTGCCACATGAGAGAGTTCAGAGGTCTGACTTCCCTGAGTATGACAAGTACACTGGAGGCCTGCCAGCTGGTAGAAGTGAGATTGTAGCCGGCAGTGGTATAATCTGACAAACGCACTAGACAGGATGAAAGATGTGACCTAGTGCTGAAAGCTTCCATATACCTGACACTCACAGGTTAGTCTCCCCAGGGGTGCTGTGGCACACAAGATTCCATTTTTGGCTGCTGCTTCACAAAGATTCCTTCCACAGAAGTGTTCTCACGAGTTCTTTTATGGTTAATAAGGAGAAGCTCCAGCTAAATCCTTTCCCACACTGACCAGGTGCTGGGTAAGACTGGCTTTGGCTGCAGGCATTCTCCTACCTCCTGTATTTAGGTGGCCCTAGTCCAGCATGACTTTTCTGGTGCTGAGAACGGTTAGAGCTGTAGCGGAAAGCTTTTCCAAATCTGTTGCACTCATAAGGCTTTTCTCCAGTGTGAACTCTCTGGTGCTGATTGAGGATGGAGCTTTCACTGAAGGATTTCCCACACTGGCTGCACTCATAAGGCCTCTTTCCAGTGTGAACCTCCGGTGCTTAACAGGGTTAGAACTACAGCTGAAGGCTTTCCCACATTCATTGCACTCATAAGGTCTTTCTCGAGTATGAACTTTCTGGTGCTGAATGAGGGCAGAGCTTTGACTGAAGGCTTTCCCACACGCTGAGCATTTGTAAGGCTTTTCTCCAGTATGAATTCGCTGGTGTGGAACAAGGTTAGAGGCAACTGAAGGCCTTCCCACAGTGGTTGCACTTACAAGGTCTTTCCCCAGTATGGCTCCTTGGGTGCAGAACAAGTTTGGACGTTTGCCATAAGGCTTTCCCACATTCTCTGCACTCAAAAGGCCTTTCTGTGTTATGAACTTTCTGTTGTTGAACAAGATGAGAGCTGTTAATGAAGGCCTTCCCACATTCCCTGCATTCATACGGTCCTTCTCCATTGTGTATTTTCTGGTGCTCAGTGAAGCTGGAAATACAGCTAAAGACTCGCGGCACTGTCTGCATTCATGTGGCCTTTCTGTGTTGTGAACTTTCTGGTGCCGAACAATGTGGAAACTGCAAGTGAAGGCTTTGCCACACTGACACACTTATAAGGCCTTTCTCCAGTGTGGACTCTCTGGTGCTGAACTAGCGAGTGTTTGCGGGTAAAGCCTTTCCCGCGTTCACAGCAACTATGATGTATTTTCCCAGCGTGAATTTTCTGATGCAACCTCAGTTTAAACAGGTGGCTAAAGGCCTTCCCACATTCCTTACACACATGCGATGCTTCCCCAGTATGTAATTTTTGGTGATTAACATGGATTGAGTTCTCCCTGGGGGCATTTCCACCTGTGGGGCATCTGAAGCGTCTCTCTTCAGAGTGAGTTATCAGGTGGTCAAGGAGAGCAAAGGCCTTCAGGAAGGCCCTCCCACACTCACTGCACTTGAAAGGCTTCTGTGTGACCTGCTCAAGACTGCAGCTGGGTGGAAAGGCTGCCCTATGTGCAGTGCTTCCATGTAGCTTCCCCTCTCTGGTGGTGGCCTGGCTGTGGCTATCCAGGACGTTCTTCCCACCACCTTGGCCCTTGAAGGGCTTCTTGCCACTGTGTTCTTTCTGGGGCTGCTGAAGCTTCATGCTGATCCAGAAGCCTCTCACACATGACTCACACATGTAGGGTTTGTGCCCAGGGTATGGTACCTGGTGCTCAGCCATGTCCAAAGTATCTTTCAAGATTAGGTCACACATGTCACAGATATTGGCATACTGGGTAGAAGGACCTGCCTCGGGTGCCCCAAACTGGAACACTCCTTCTACAGAAACACTCTGCTTGGGAGAAGCTTCGTCTGCTCCAGGCCAGCAACCTGAAAGCACAGAAGTGCTGGTGAAAAAGTACACATGGACTTTATTGGAAGGGGCCAGCCTCTTCACAGATGTGCCTGACGTATGCAGGAATGAAGGCAGGGTAAGCAAGATCTAGCAGTGCAGGGCTGGGCCTGCGTAGGCACAGAAGGAGGGCACTCACCAGATGGGAGAACACGGGATAGGGTCAGGCAAGGAGAAGAGGCAGGGACTCCAACTCACACCTCAGCTCTCAGCAGGACCTGATACAGGCAGCTCAAGAAGACCTCTGATAGCAAGAGGAAATCTCGGGGTGAGCACAAACCCAGGAAAGTCCAGCTGCAACTGGGCATCTGGTTCTCAGAATCTACATAAAGATAAGTGCACAATCCATAGTAAGTGTAGGCTAATGCCATTGTAGGTTAATGCAGGCAAGCCTACAAAGGAATAGTGGAGGGGACCAGAGAAGACATGGAGGTCAGGGCAGTAGGATCATCCACCATCCACGGGGCAAAAAGTCAAAGCAGAAATGGCAAGAAGGTGAAATGGGCTCTTGGTGGATGCAGAACACATTTCTCACATAATGGAACTTTAACCCTGATATAACCCATGCCACCAGCTCCACTCACCAAGTCTAGGCTCCCATTTGGCCTCTCTTGTGACTGGACACAGATTTACCCTGTCGGGTACCCAAGGCACTTTACCCTGCTCCAGGTAGGCAACCACAAAGGATTTGGAAGATACAAGACCTAAGAAAAAAGTAGAACATGACCAGCGCCGCGGCTCACTAGGCTAATCCTCTGCCTGTGGCGCCGGCACCCCGGGTTCTAGTCCCGGTCGGGGCGCCAGATTCTGTCCCAGTTGCTCCTCTTCCAGTCCAGCACTCTGCTGTGGCCCGGGAGCAGTGGAGGATGGCCCAGGTCCTTGGGCCCTGCACCCGCGTGGGAGACCAGGAGGAAAGACCTGGCTCCTGGCTTCGGATCAGCGCAGCACACCGGCCGCAACACACCGGCCGTAGTAGCCACTTAGTGGGGTGAACCAACAGAAAAAGGAAGACCTTTCTCTCTGTCTCTCTCTCTCTCTCACTGTCTAACTCTGCCTGACAAAAAAAGAAAAAAGTAGAACAGGTAATTGGCTGGCCCTAAAGCAGGGCAACCCACGTGATGACCGACCAAAGAGAACTCATCTCATTTTTGCAAATGGGAAGAAAACTCACTGTTAGAAATAAACCTTTGAGGAGCACCTCACAAGAACAGCACAATGGTCCCCACAAGCAGTGACCATGTTGGTGCCCATGGTCCCCGGCATAGTCAGGCTCCTGGAAATGTTTGATTAAAAGAAAAAGTGGCGGGGGGGACACCCTGTAGAACAGAGGTGCCATTGCCATGGACAGACTCGGGCAGCTGACCCTGGGTGCTTCCCTGCAGTGCAGACAGCGTCAGGACTTCTCAGGGAGAAGAGGAGGTCATGCTCCACACACAAAGCAGTCAGTCCACAGCTCCCATGCTCCAGCTGTGGGAAAACAGCTGCTCTTGGGAAAAACGGGAAAGGATGCTGGGGTGGGTCCTTACCCAGAGAGGCCACAAGCGCAAAGTTCTCCAGCATCACATCACGGTACAGGTGCTTCTGAGCCTCATCCAGGAGCCCCCAGTCCTCCCAGGAGAAGTGCACGAACACGTCCTCAAAGGTCACCTGGCCCTGCCATGATGGTGACAGCTAAGTCAACCAGACCAACAGATGGCAGAAAAAATGGAAAATGTCCCATTGACCTGCCCCTCAAAAACAGGCAGGTGGACAGATAGATGATACCTAAGTTCTGGGTCCCCCAATTCTGTCTCCAGAAACACCAAGCTGGTGCTCACCTTCTTTATTTAGGTTCTGACCCACTGGTTCACACTTTTTCTGATATGCACATCACTCATTGAACCTTCCATCTCCAGACCCCACACAACCAGCACTTCCCTGCCTTTCCACACGCCTCTGCAAACAGCGTCCAGAGCCTGGCTGCTCCTGCACCAGACCTCTGAAAGTCCCAACTGTCAGGAGAGGCAGCACTCAGCCTCTTCTTCATGGATTTCCACTTGGTCCTGCTCATACATTCAACCCTGTTTTCCAGAGCCACACACAGATCTTTAGGACCCGCAGGCTTCTCAGCCACAGTATACCTCTTTAAAAAAAGAAAATTATTTATTTATGTGAAAGGCAGAGAGAAAGAGAGAGGTCTTCCATCCACTGGTTCACTCCCCTAGAAAGCTGCAATGGCCAGAGTTGCACCGATCCAAAGCCAGGAGCTCTCCCACATGGGTGCAGGGGCACAAGCACCTGGGCCATCCTCCACTGCTCTCCCAGGCCATCACAGAGAGCTGGATCAGAAGTGGAGCAGCTGGGACTCAAACCAGCGCCCATATGGGACAGGTGGTGGCTTTATCTGCTACACCACAGCACCGGCCACCACAGTATACCTCTTAATGCATATTCAAAGCCAATCTCTACCACTCCCTGCCCCAAGCCTGGACGCTTATAACTCTCCTAATGGACCCTGTCTGCACTGATGTACTGTGCCAATCTAACTAAAACCCCAGGCCCACATAAACAGCCAAGAAAAATCTGTGATCTTATAGAGGGGTCAATATTCAATGCAGGTAACTTTTTGTTTTAACAATACGTATAATTACCTAATAAATATGTCAGATGTTGCATTTTTGTTTTAAGTTTTGTATTTATACATCTTTTATAATTGATTACAACTACAAATGAATAGGCGTAGCTTTTATATATTAACATTTGACGGGGCTTGATTTCAGAAAGTCACCCCTTGTGGACTTCGGCCCCAATCCCTGAGGAAAAAAGAACTATCATAACGGGCAAGGTAGAATGGGATGTTACATTCCTGTCATGGTTCTATACCAAATCAACCAAAAGTAAAACCAAAGTACACCAGCAAAGATATAACTGGTAAGTATTCGCTTTAAAAGTCCATAAAGATCTTGTAAGATGGAGGGTGAAAAAGCTCCAGCTCCAAAGCCAGACACTAAGAAGAAATCTCCAGCCAAGAAGGTGGATAATGCAGAGCTAAAAAGAAGAAACTCAAGGATAAAAAGACAAAGGGGAAGCCCCACTGCACCGAAACCTGTCCTGGCGAGAGGGACTGGCAGATACTCCCAGTCAGCCATGGATCCCAGGGAAGCCCTGTATAAGAGGAAGCACGTGGCTCCCAAATTCAGGATTGAAAAGAAGGTTCTTGCTGGTTTCACAAAACCAGCTGGTGGTGACAAGAATGGTGGCAGCAAGGTCATTAAGTTTGGCAAAATGCCCACACACTATCCCACCGAAGATGTGCCTTGAAAGCTGCTGAGCCACAGCAAAAAGGCCCTCAGTCATCACGTGAGGAAACTGGGGCCAGCATCGCCACTTGGGCCATTCTCCTCATCCTCACTGGGTGTCGCAGAGGCGAGAGCGGGGCTTTCCTGAAGCAGCTGAGTAGTGGTTTGCTGCTTGTGACTGGACCTCTTTCTAGAGGGGTCAATAAACACAAGTCCCAGCCCCACTGTCATCCTACCTCCACCTCAGTTTGTCCCAGCCGCCTCCTTGGGGACCTTAATCACCTTCTGGCCTTCCTTCTATTTCTTCTTTTCTCCCTCCCTCCCTCCTTTTTTTTTTTTTTTTTTTTTTTTTAAGGTTTATCCATCCATTTGAAAGGCAGAGTTACAGAGAGGAAAAGACAGAGATCTTCCATCTGCTGGCTCACCTCCCCCCAACATGGCCACAATAAGAATTTCCTCCTGGGTCTCCCACACGGGTACAGGGGCCCAGGTACTCAGGCCATCTGCTGCTGCTTTCCCAGGAGCATTAAGCAGGGAGATGGGTTGGAAGTAGAGCAGCTGGGACTTGAACTGGTGCCCATATGGGATGCTGGTGTTGCAGGTGGTGGCTTCACCCACTACACCACAATGCCAGCTCTGGACCCCTCTTTTCCACTTACCTTCCCTTGAGGCTGTTACTTCCTTTATCTGACTTTGTAATATACACAACCCATGACCAGATGCCCAGGCCAGTCACCTAGCCTCACGTGCTCCCACAGGGAATCCATTGCTGACGTAAGACGCCCTCTCCTAACCTCTGTTATAGCCTGGTTGCCACAAACCAAACACCTACAAGCTGAGTCCCTCAGCAGAACTCAGACCTGCATGTCCAGCAACCCATCTGACACCTCCACTCCAGAGTCTCCAGGACATCTCAGACTCACACAGCCAAAATCCACCTCCTGGTCTCTGAAACCTGCCCACCCACTGACTCCCCGTCTCTGGACTGCAGGCCAGCTGCTAGTTGCTGAGGTCAATTTCCATGGAGCCATCCCTACCTCCTCCCCCTCTTTCTCTCACTTTCCACATCTTAAAGTTAAAAAATCAGAACCAAAATCTAACCACTTCTTCCAGCTCCACAATCAGCACTCTGGCCAAGTCACCACCTGCATTCAGCCAATTTAAAATCAAATCCTTACGGGCCTCCCTCCTCTCACTCTGACTCCATCTTCTTTCCCTCTGCAGCCAGAGGGTGCCTGGGAACATCTGAGTCAGATCACATCCCTACTGTACTCGAAACAGTTGGCGGAGGCTGGCGCTGTGGCACAGTAGGTTAATCCTCTGTCTGCAGTGCTGGCATCCCATATGGGCTCTGGTTCTTGTCCCAGCTGGTCCTCTTCCAATCCAGCTCTCTGCTGTGGCCTGGGAAAGCAGTAAAAGATGGGTCAAGTGCTTGGGCCCCTGCACCCACATAGGAGACCTGGAAGAAGCTCATGGCTCCTGGGTTTGGATCAGCCCAGCTTTGGCTGTTGTGGCCGTTTGGGGAATGAACTAGCGGAAGGAAGACCTCTCTGTCTCCTCTCCCTCTCACGGTTTGTACTTCTCAAATAAATAAAATCTAAAAAAAAAAAAAAAAAAAAAAAGAAGAAGAAGAAAGAATGAATCAGCGGATCTCACCACACTCAGATGACAGACCGTGCTCTTCAGGCTGCCTCTCAGGGCAACTCCAGCCAACCTGCCCCCTTTTTCCCAAGACATAAGGAAGATCTGCCATTCCTTGAATACTCACAGCTCAGCTGCACTTTCTTTCTTTCTTTCTTTTTTTTTTTTAAGAAAGCTTTTATTTAATAAATTTCATATGTACAGCTTTAGGAATATAGTGGTTCTTTCCCCCTTACCCACCCTCAGACCCCCACTCCTAGTCCCTCTCCCATCCCATTATTCATTAAGATTCACTTTTAATTATATACAGAAGACCAACTCTATACTGAGTAAAGATTTCAACAGTTTGCACACCCACACAAAGTATGAAGTACTGTTTGAAGATTGCTTTTACTGTTAATTCTCATAGTACAACTCGTTAAGGACAGAGGTCCTACATGGGGAGCAAGTGCACAGTGACTCCTGTTGATTGAACAATTGACACTCTTATTTATGACGTCAGAGGTCACCTGAGGCTCTGGTCTTGTCAGCCTCACTTTCCAGCATTCACACGTCATCCTGATTTCTAGGACTGAAACCGCTTTGTACACGTCAATGGATTTCAGAAGTGGGAACCCTTCCTTATAGCCCATGGCCACGGCCGAAGATACCCCTAGGGTTCCCAGTGGCAGGGCAGGAGAGCGAAGGGGGCGAAGTCTGGGGACGCTCCCTCCCCAGGAAGGGGCTCCAGGACGTTGTGTGGGGCGGGGGAGCTACCAGTGAGGGTCAGCGGGCACCCTTCACTCACCCGCGCCAGGTCAGTCGGCGCTGCTGCCGCCATCGGACCCAGGAGGACCCCTGGAGCTCGGAGACCACACTCCACTGGCCTGGGTGACCGCGGGCCGACTGTCGAGCTCGGAGCCTCAGTCTGCACCGTGTATGTGTGTCCAGGGCCCTGGGCGCCGCCTCTGGGCTGCAGGAACAGGAGCGAGTGCGTGTATGAGGTCCCGGAGGCGGTCCCGAGGAAGCGCCTGGGAAGCGGTCCCCAAGGACGGTACGGGACGACCGGTCCAGAGCAGAGCAAACCTGCAGTAAAGCGGCGCGGGAGGTCCCTGCCCCACCGGCTGAGCGCGGCAGCAGCCGGCCCGCTGGGTCTTCTGGTTTACCTAGTTTCTACCGTGTGTCCAGCGGGGCAGGCGCGCTCTGATCTCCATGGCAACGTCCAGGCGGCACCGCGAGGACCTATGGGAACTGGAGTCCCCCCACCCTTTTTTAAAGCGGCGTGGGGGTGGGGGCGTGCCTGGCTTATCTTCCTCTTACAGGAGCTGCTCTCGGATTTCCTCCGTTAGAGACGTCCACTTAGTAACTGGTGTCCCAGGCTCCTGGCCGCAGACCTGGTGAGGCCCTACAGAACGACTTCTGCGAGGATGTGAAAGAGCGTGAATGCCTTCCTTGTGGTGTCTCTCTGACGTCCCTCTGAGTCAGTGGTCCCTGAGCCAGTAGCATCAGCCTCACTGGGGAAACTGCTAGAAACGCAAGTTTCCCCATTACAGAAGCTCTGGCATGGGATCTCTGTGCTTTCAGGAGCCCTGCTGGGGCTCTGATTCCCACTCAGAGTTAGCTGCTGTTCAGAGTCCAGTAACACATGTTTGCATAACACTACAGCCTTCCTTCTGAGAGAGAACATGAGAAGTGCTCAGCACAGGGAGAAGCGCATAGTACTGAACATGTGAGAGTACTGAACAACATTCAAGATCCCACGTCTCTCTCACTGCTATGGACGGTCTCCTTGCTCTCTACCCTCTGCCTCTGAAATATAAATAAGCAATGCCATTTTAAACATGCTTTAAGTGTTGGCAAGGTTGTGGAGACACTAGAACACTCAGACCTTGCTGTTAACTGCTTATGTAAGATAATGCAAGTTGGGGAAATAGTAGTCAGTTTCTCATGAAGTCAGACATGTACTTTCCATAGTACACAACAATTTTCCTTCAGTTTTTACCTGGGAAGAATATAAACCTATGTCTAGGGGCCAGCATTGAGGCACAACAAGTTGAACCACCCTGTGCAATGCCAGCATCCCTGTTTTAGTCCCAGCTGCTCCACTTCTGATCCAGCTCCCTGCTGATGTCCTTGGAGGGCAGCAGAGGATGGCCCAGGTTCTTGGGCTCCTGCCACCCATGTGGGACACCAGGATGGATTTCCTGTTCCCGGCTTTGACTTGGCCCAGACCTGGCTGTTGCAACCATTTGGGTAGTGAAACAATGGATAAAAGATCTCTCTCTCTCTCTGCCACTGTCTTTCAAGTAAATAAATGAATAAATATATTTTAAAAAAAAGATGAGAAGTCAATAAATTGGACTACATCAAAAATTTAAATTTGAAAAATATGTCTAAACCAAAGTTTTACATAAATGTTCACAGTGATTTTATTTAATGGCTAAAATTGAAAACAGCCCACATGTCCACCAGGAGGATGGAAAAATTAACCTCTACACTCATACAATGAAATACTACCCAGCAATAAAACTGAATGTGCAGCAATGTTGGATAACTCTAATTATGAACAAAACGATGTACAAAAGAAATGTGCATTTGGTATATAACAATTAAGACACCACTTGGAATAACTGCATCCTATCTCAGAGTGTCCGAGTTTAAGTCTGCCCCCAATTCCAGCTTCCTACTTATGTGAACCCCGGGATGATAATGGCTCACATTGTTGGTTTCTCCTACTCACATGGGAAACACGGACTGAGTTCCTGGCTCCAGCTTTTGCCTGTCCCAGCCCTGGCTGTTGTGGGCATTCGTAGAGTGAATGAGCAAATGGGAGACCTGTCCCTCTGATTCTCTCTCTCTCCCTCCATTTTTTCTGTTTCTCTGCCTTTCAAATAAAATTAAATAATTTTTTTAAATTCATTTTTGAAAGAAAGAAATCAGGAAATGGCATCACGGCACAGTGGGTTAAGCCGCTGCCTGCAACACCAGCATCCCACGTGAGTGCTGATTTGAGCCCCAGCTGCTCCACTTCTGATCCAGCTCCTTGCTAATGCATCTAGGAAAGCAGCAGAGGATAATCCAAGTACTTGGACCCCTGCACCTACGTGGGAGACCCGAAGGAAGCTCCGGGATCCTGGTTTTGGCCTGGCCCAGTCATGACTTTTGGAGCCATTTGGCAAGGGAACCAGTGGATATAAGATCTCTCTCTTTCTCTTTCAAATAAATAAATTAATTAAAATTCCATTAGATCTAAAGAGCCAGTTTTTCAATGACGTACGCATCCATCCTGACAACTAAACAGCCATGATTTCCTTCTGGGGCAAAGGAAACAGACTATAGAGGGGTACCAGGGAACTTTTGGGGGAGTTTGAAATGCTCTATATCCTGATGCACTCAAGCAAGTAGCTCACGCCCATGTATTCACTTACTTAACCCATACTGCTTGAGCACCTACTGTGTGCTGGGCAGTGCAACAACCCATTGGTAAACCAAATACACAAGGATCTTCCCCCCATGAAGCTGGCAGTCACTAAGGCAAACACGTGCAGAACAGCCCCACCCTAGGGCCCTGGTGACCCACCTGTGTCCATACAGACCGTGCTTACCTGAATCCTAGCAGAATGCCTTCTGATCCTCCCAAGTCAGGAGACAATGGGAAGCCATCTCCCACTTGTCTGCTTGTCTCCCCCGTGGAGCCGTCATGCTACCGTTTATATTTGCCTCCCATTTTCTCATGGGGGAAGAGGTTTCCTGCCTCAGTCCTGCTACCTCAGGTTACAACTGCAGATAACAAAGCTGTTTTCAGGTGAGGCTGGCATTGTGCCACAGCAGGCTAAGCTGCTGCCTGTGGGACCAGCATTATGGTACAGTGGGTTAAGCCACTGCCTGCAACCATATGGGTGCTGACTCGATTCCCATGTGGCTGCAGTCCCAGAAGCTGCTCCACTTCTGATCCAGCACCCTCCTAATGCACTGGGAAAGCAGCGGAAGATGGCCCACGTCCTTGGGCCCCTGCACCCATGTGGGAGACCAGGAACAAGCTCCTGGCTCCTGGCTTTGGCCTGGCCCATTCCTGCTGTTGCAGCCATTGAGGAGTGAACCAGCAGGTGGAAGATATCTTTGTCTCTTTTTCTGTAACTCTGCCTTTCAAATAAATAGATAAATATTTTTTAAAGAAAGTTCTCCCTCATTCTCAGCCTCTTTCATGAGGTGGTGGGAGGGTCTTAGTATGCATGAAGACATCTGGGATTTTTTTTTTTTTTTAGATTTATTTATTTGAAAGGCAGAGTTTTAGAGAAAGAGAGAGAGAGAGAGGGAAACAGAGCGAGCTTCCATCTGCTAGTTTTCTACCCAAATGGCCACAATGGCTGGAGCTGGGCTAATCCGAAGCCAGGAGCCAGGAGCTTCTTACAGGTCTCCCATGCAGGTGCAGAGGCCAGAGTACTGGGCCATTCTCCACTGCTTTTCCAGGTGCATTAGCAGGGAGCTGGATTGGAAGTAGAGGAGCCGGGACTTGAACTGGCACCCATATGGGATGCTGGTGCCACAGGCAATGGCTTTACCCACTATGCCACTGTGCCAGCCCCCATCTGGAATTTTTCGACACTTCCACATGGGGTTTAATATCCATGTGGTCATTATGGCATCTGCTCTTTCCTGGTCCCGGATGAGGCACTGGTGCATCCTGGGAAGGTGAGTGTTTTAGAATGATATATAGAGATAACATTATATTGCAGGGCTAGTAAGAATTCCAGCCACCTAAGTAGTTGCCTGCCTTTTCACACTAAATAACTTCCACCTACTGAATCATTTCCCAAATGCCCACAATAGCTAAGGCTGGGCCAGGCCAAGATCAGGAGCCCAGAACTGAATCGGGGTCTTCAGTGTGGATGGCAGGGACCCAAGTACTTAAGTCATGATCTGCTACCTTCCTCGGAAGCACATTAGCAGGAAGCTGGGTCAGAGTGGAATAGCTGGGACTTGAACTCATGGATAGGCCGGCAGCTTGATAGGTCTGAGTGAGCTAGAATCCTCATAGCTCTACATATTATCTCTTTATCTGCCAAAGATGCCCATTTTCCCAAGATGTGTTTCATCTGGGACCTAGAAGTGGGAGAAACCATGAGAATACTGACATTCAGTGCCACACGAAGATTATGGAGGTGTCATAAACTTCCCAAACAGCTTCATGCACCACCCCCACCTCATAAAATGAACTGAATATGGGGGAGAGCTCTCTCTTTTACAACACACCACAATTGGAGATGCTACTCACGTTTTTTCTCTCCCCTGCCATTGGTCAATCCTCTGTCCTACTCAAAGGTATTTCTCCATGTGCAGCAGCCCACATTCATATGTAAAATGTATGTTTTCTCTCTCCCTGTTAAGTAAATCCTGTTCCTTCCTGTGTATGCTACTATGTCTCCGCTTAGGATTTTTATCTCTGTGTGAGACAAGGACCTGAAATAAAAATTAATATGCTCATGCTCACATCAGAACCAGGCACTCTGGGGCCGGCGCTGTGGCTCACTTGATTAATCCTCCGCCTGCGGCACTGGCATCCCATATGGGCGCCAGGTTCTAGTCCCGGTTGCTCCTCTTCTAGTCCAGCTCTCTGCTGTGGCCCGGGAGTGCAGTGGAGGATGGCCCAAGTCCTTGGACCCTGCACCCGCATGGGAGACCAGGAGGAAGCACCTGGTTCCTGGCTTCGGATCGGTGCAGCGTGCTGGCATTGGTGGCCATTTGGGGGGTAACCAACAGAAGGAAGACCTTTCTCTCTGTCTCTCTCTCACTGTCTATAACTCTACCTGTCAAATAAGTAAAAAAAAAAAAAAAAAAAAAAAAAAAAGAACCAGGCCTTCTAAGTGTGGATGTGGGTATCCCAAGTGGTGATTTAAGGCACTGCAACAAATGCCTCCCTCACTTTTTTGTCCTTTTTGGTGTGAGTGGGACCAAGTATTACAGGGAGCTGGCATCTTTAGCAATGTTTTTCTTTCTTTCTGAGCCTATGTAAGTTATTATGGGTTAAGTAAGACTCATCTCATCAACACTCATGCAGATTTTTTAAACTCTGGTGTCATGTTCATGGTTGATGAATTAAGGGGTGGAGAGCTAATCTAATTATGACATTTTCGAGGGAGGTCTCCTGAGAGGTCTGTGTGTGACTAGAGGCATGTCCTTGGAGGGTGTGCCGGCCTGCAGCACAATGAACCGGGTTTCCTGAAACAGAGAGTGGGAATGCGGGGGCAAGGATGCAAAGAATGGAGCCAAGACAAGTCCTGATCAAGGCTCCTTTATTCAACAAATCCAGTAGTATTTAAACATGACCAGTTGTTTACAAGAAGGAGCACAAAAGATTTACATATCAAAAAGGCTTTTAAGGTTACAAAGAGTTCCCCATAAGGTTCTTAACTATTGATTACAAGGGTACAATAAAACACTTAGGTGATAAATGCAGGTTTCAGGTGTGACTGATTATCTATATCATCTCTTGTGAGAGGTTTAGCAGTGAGATAAGGTTCTTCCTGCCTTTTCCCGGAATCTCCTTAGTCTCTATCCATATGTTTAAGTGTAAACAAAGGGAGCGACTGCCTGTGGCTGCCCACATCTCTGTCTCTCTCACTGTCTGTAACTCTCCTGTCAAATAAATTTAAAAAAAGAAAGAGAAGAAAAGAGAGAAATCTTCTATCTACTGACTCATACCCCAAATGGCTGCAATGACCCGGGGTGGGCCAGGTGCCAAGAACTTCATCCAGGTCTCCCACATGGGTGCAGGAGCCCAAGCATTTGGGCCATCTTCTGCTGCTTTCCTAGGCGCACTAGCAGGGAGCTAGATTGGAAGTGGAGCAGCCAGGACTTGAACCGGTCCCATAGGGGAAGCTGGCAGCTTAACCCACTCCACCACAATGCAGGCCTCAAGATGGTGGGAATTTCAAAGCAGCAAAGTGTTCAGGCTGCAGCAGGGGTGTTAATGGCTGCTTTGAATAAGTTTAACAGTGAGAGTCAGGAGCAAAAGGAAACAGAGCAGGGATCTGGAAAATTGGCAACTCTGCCAGAGAAGGATGAACACAAAGCAGCGTGTTTGAGACAGGAAACGAAGCCATGGGTATTTGCTAAAGAGATTTGTTGGGCAAAGGGAGCTGTGTGTCAATGAGCAAGACAGTGGGAGAAAGATCCTGAAGGTGGTAGGTAGCTAGACAGACACTAGCCTGTATGTTTAAAGAGGGCCAAAGGAAACGGGAATGGGAAGAAGATGGGAAATTCTCAGAAACTGGATTGTCCTGCACTGAAATGAGGAAACAAGCCCTATGAGCAGATCAGCCACTACACCTAAAGTAGTGGCTCCTGTTCCAACACTGTTAGATGTGTTCCAGCCCTTTCCATGGGGCAGCTCAGGGGAATCCCCCCTGCCCTGCATGAACAGGGCTAGTGAGCCCAATAACCGTGCTGATAAAGTCATAGGGGGAGTTTTGGCAATAGCACATCCAGAAAACCCCCACCCACAATTCTCAGAAGAGGGAGATAGAGAGGAAAAATGGGAGAGCCATACTCATTCCATAAAAACTCCAGTCTGGGGACCGGCGCTGTGGTGCAGTGGGTTAACACCTGGCCTGAAGCATCAGCATCCCACATGGGCACCAGTTCGAGGCCCAGCTGCTCCACTTCCGATCCAGCTCTCTGCTATGGCCTGGGAAAGCAGTAGAAGAAGGCCCAAGTCCTTGGGTCCCTGCACCTGCGTGGGAGACACAGAAGAAGCACCTGGCTCCTGGCTTCGGATCAGCACAGCTCCGGCCACTGTGGCCATCTGGGGAGTGAAGCAGCAGATGGAAGACCTTCTGTCTCTACCTCTCTTTGTAAATCTATCTTTCAAATAAATAAAATAAATATTTTTTTTTTTTTTGACAGGCAGAGTGGACAGTGAGAGAGAGAGACAGAGAGAAAGGTCTTCCTTTGCCGTTGGTTCACCCTCCAATGGCCGCCGCGGCCAGCGTGCTGCGGCCGGCGCACCGCGCTGATCTGATGGCAGGAGCCAGGAGCCAGGTGCTTTTCCTGGTCTCCCATGGGGTGCAGGGCCCAAGCACCTGGGCCATCCTCCACTGCACTCCCTGGCCTCAGCAGAGGGCTGGCCTGGAAGAGGGGCAACCAGGACAGAATCCGGCGCCCCAACCGGGACTAGAACCCGGTGTGCCGGCGCCGCTAGGCGGAGGATTAGCCTAGTGAGCGGCGCCGGCCAATAAAATAAATCTTAAAAACAAAACAAAACAAAACAAAACAAAACAAAACAAAAACCTCCAGTCTGAATATAGCCTGGGCTCTTGGTCCTTTCCTGAGCTGCCCACCTGCTCTGTCGTGGCCAGTCTCAACGCGGGCTGGGCACTCAGTGCTTTTCTGGTCTGTCAGGTGTGTTTCCCCTCGTTGAACGTGCTACCTTTCTTACCACTACCCTCTGTCTCCTATCTGAATTTTTCTTGCACAAGACATTTCAAAGATCCTCTAGGCATACCCTTCCGTTACGGTTGCTTCAGAAGCACAGAAGTGCAGACATATTTCAAAGATCTTCCAGGTGGGGTCCTTTCACGGAGGAACTCCAGGCCAAGCTCCAGCTGCTGGCAGATCTGGGCATTATCCACGTGGTACTAACTTTGCAGACGTATGGAATGCAAAAGTTTGGGGTCACGGAAGCCTCCACCGAGATTTCAATGGAAAGCCGGGGAGGCCAGGCAGAATGGTGCTACAGGGCTCCAGCCCTTGTGTGGGGCCTTGTGTAGTAATGAAGCTGTGGAGTGGTGCTGTAGAGGAAACCCCAAAATAGTAGAGGGGTCAGTGATGTGGGATATCTGCAAACAGAAACAGACCACGAAATAAACAAAAGAACAAACTAAGTGGTGTGGCAGGCCCGCTGGGGAAGCTGCGGACCTCAGAGAGCAGAAATGTGGGTGAAACACCAACAGAGCCGAGGCAGGAGACAGCTGAGTTCATTAGGGAAGCTGACAGAAAAGAATTCCCAGACCTTAAAAACTTTAATTGCTGGTTTGTTTGATGATAAGCTGGTTAAGAAACTGGTTAAAATACCACTTGCTTAAAACCTATGGGTGGGTCGGTGCCGCGGCTCACTTGGCTAATCCTCTGCCCATGGCGCCAGCACCCCAGGTTCTAGTCCCAGTTGGGGCGCCGGATTCTGTCCCGGTTGCTCCTATTCTGTGGCCAGGGAGTGCAGTGGAGGATGGCCCAAGTGCTTGGGCCCTGCACCCGCATGGGAGACCAGGAGGAAGCACCTGGCTCCTGGCTTCGGATTGGTGCAGTGCGCCAGCCATAACGGCCATTTGGGGGGTGAACCAACGGAAGACCTTTCTCTCTCACTGTCTAACTCTGCCTGTCAAAAAAAACAACAGCCACCTATGGGTTTGAACAACAGCCAAACTGAGGGGGCGGGGAAGCCCCTGTGTTTACACAGAGATGTTTCACAGAAGCCACACAACAAAGGTCAAAGGCAAATGGCCCAAGTGAGATTGAGAAAGGGACAATTTAGTTCTTGGAAAGCCACATCAAAAAAGAACAAGCCTCCTGGTGGGAGTTTCTGTGGCAACACCCCTTCCCCCCTCAGGAGGGGCCTCTTTAAAACCCCAAACAATGGTGCCCCAGACCCTTCCTCAGCCAGTGGCCAGCTCCTCTTGTTCTCAAGCACGTTGTCACAATAACCCTTTGCTGCCCTTCCTTGCTATGTGTGTGACGAGAGGGTCCAAGAACCCAACTGTCAACTGGGCCGTGGACACATTGAGGCCCCCACCTAGGTGTCAAAGGGCATTCATTGACTGGCATCTGTGGAGGCTGGTCATGGTAAGAGAGGAAGCGGCTCCCGGCAGGTGAGCCAGCAGGCAGAGACAAGAGTGAGGCAGGACTTGAACTGGGATAATCACCCCTCGTGAAAGCCACCCTCTGACAGCGGAAGCCTCATCATGGGTGCTCGTGTCGTGCAGCCCGACTAATCACACGTATCTCCCTGCATTTGCACTGACTCGTCCTGGACTTTGAGAGCTGGAGGAGTATCTGTGATTACTGCAGTGCCGAGAACAACCCCTCTCCCCTGGACACCCCCGTGGTCAGGGAGTCGTTCTCATCTACTCTGTGTTGCAGCCCAAGGGGCCTTCCCAGAAAGGAGCTAGCCTTCCAGCCTGTGGTGTCTGTTGCCCTCAGGACGGGACCTTTTCAGCCCTGGAGCCCCGTCTCCAACGGGGCATCCTGGGAATCTAGCACCAGCCAGAGGGCAAGACAGTCAAGACTTCCCACAGGATTCACTAAAAATACGGGCTAGACATTTGGCCTAGTGGTTGACACACTGGCAGGTATGCTTGCATGCCACATCGGAATGCTGGGTTTGAGTATCCGCTCCACCAGCTTCCTGCTCATGTGGACCCTGGGAGCCCTTGGTGACAGCTCAAGTACATGGGTTCCTGCCACGCATGTGAGAGACTTGAACTACGTTCCCAGCTTTCAACAGAATCAGCTCTAAATCTCTCTCTCTGCCTCTAAGGTAAACAAAAATAAATCTGTAAATACATTTTAAAAGAATTATTAAAAATAAATACATAATTTAGAAGACAAATCCATTGCTACCATCTGAAAGCTGGGCAATTTCCCAATGGCCCTGGAACTGGGTATGAAGCCAAGGAACTTTTAAAATTCTTTTGTATTTTTTCTTCTTTTTGAAATCAAGACACTCAGACATCAAATGCCAGCATTTTTTAAAAGATTTATTTATTAAGCCGGCGCCGCGGCTCACTAGGCTAATCCTCCGCCTAGAGGCCCCGGCACACCGGGTTCTAGTCCCAGTCAGGGCGCTGGATTCTGTCCCAGTTGCCCCTCTTCCAGGCCAGCTCTCTGCTGTGGCCAGGGAGTGCAGTGGAGGATGGCCCAGGTGCTTGGGCCCTGCACCCCATGGGAGACCAGGAAAAGCACCTGGCTCCTGGCTCCTGCCATCGGATCAGCGCGGTGCGCCGGCCGCAGCGCGCCGGCCGCGGCGGCCATTGGAGGGTGAACCAACGGCAAAGGAAGACCTTTCTCTCTGTCTCTCTCTCTCACTGTCCACTCTGCCTGTCAAAAAATAAAAAAATTTAAAAAAAAATTTATTTATTTATTTATTTAAAAAGTAGAGAGAGAGACAGATAAAGATATCTTCCTTCCACGGTTCACTCCCCAAATGGCTGTAATGGCAGGAACTGGGCTGATCTGAAACCAGGAGCCAGGAGCTTCTTCCGGGTCTCCCATGTGGATGTGTTAGGTAGGAAAGTCAGTTATGAGCTTATGTGTGTGTGACATAAAGGCCCAAAGAGAAGACATCTATGTCCAGCATATGCTGCATCTCAAGGTCATCCCGATGGTGTTTCAGGGGCAGCCCGGTGTTCACATCCTGCCCTGCCCTGCCCCCTTCCACCTGATAACCTGGCAGGTGGGGGTCCCCACCCCTTCTGCCTGACAAATCTTCCACAATCTCCCAGGTGCAGCCCAGTATCTGCACCTCAAACCCCCTGCTCCCTTCCTCCAGTCTGATAACATCTGCATCCATAAAGCCCTTTGTTTCAGACCTTCAAGAGAGAAGTTTTTCTATTTGCATCCAAAAAGCCCTTTGTTCCAAGAGGAGCAGAGGTGGTGAGCAAGACCCATCTCCTTAAAAACCCCGTGCCTCCACGGGACAGGGCGCTCAGCCGTCTGCCTCTCTGCTGAGCCGCCTGCCTGGTCTGGCCAGGTGTACTCTCTCTACTACCCCCCCCCCCAAGTCCGAGTGACTGCGCACTCTCTCTCAGGTCCTGTCTGGAGAGGTGCCCATCCGTTCTTGCGGATGTCCCTTCCCTAGTAAACTTTGCTGCTTTCACCTCCCACTACTCTCTGTCTCACGCCTGAATTCTTTCTTGCGTGAAGACAGGAACCCTGCAGTTTCTCCGGTAACAGATGCAGGGGTCCAAGGACTTCAGCCATCTTCTGCTTTCTCAGGCCATCAGCAGAGAGCTGGATCAGAAGTGGAGCAGCTGGGATTTGAACTGGCACCCATACAGGATGCCAGTCACACAGAAGACAGCTTTACCCACTATGCCACAGCGCCGGCCCCTCAATCAGCATCCTAACTCATTGGCTAATGCCCACCCCAAATGAAGAGTTTGGGGCAGGCATTGTGGCTCAGCAGTTTAAACTGTCATTTGGGACATTCCCATCTCATATCGAAGTGCCCAGTTTCATGCTGATGTGTACCCTGGGAGGAAGCAAATGATGGTCCAAGTGGCTGAATTCCTGCCATCTGGAGTTCCTAGCTCCCGTCGGTGTGTTAGGTGGGAAATAGAAATTAGCCTATGTGTGTGAAGGGGGCCTAAGAATGTTACTGGAGAAGCAAGGGTTCTTGTCTTCATGCAGGAAAGAATTCAGGTGTGAGATAGAGAGTAGTGGAAAGCAACACAGCAAGGTTTATTAGGGAAGGGACATCGTAAGAATGGATGGGCACCTCTCCAGACAGGACCTGGGAGAGAGTGCCCAGTCTCAGGGGGAGAGCGGGCTTACACCTGGCCAGGCTCAGCAGGGAGGCAGAGGGCTGGGCATGCAGTCCAGTTGAGACGGGGTGGGGAGTTGGGGAGGGTTTAAGGGGATGGACCTTGCCTCTGCTCCCCCTGGAACAAAGGACTTTTTGGATGTTAATATGAAAAATTCCTTTCTGAGTTTGCCCCCTGATGTTATCAGAAGGGGGGAGCCTGGCTGGCACCGCCCCCCTGTTAGAGGAAGCATGGTTATCCGTGGTTATCCAGTAGAAGGACGTTTGAAGTGCAGATGCCGGGCTGCACCTGGAAGGCATTTGTGATGGAAGTGGTTGTCCAAGCCTTAGGCCTTTGTCACACACACACAAGCTCATTTCTGACTTCCGACCTAACAAGACAAAGAGGAAAGGAACACATTGGAAGCAGACCAGTATTTCCACACTACAAAGTCCTGCCTGTACCCGGCCTTCTCACCAAGGAAAGCACCCCAGGAGAATCCTCTCTGTTGGGAGGAATTTCACCCATTTGATACCCAGCAAAGCTTTGTCCAGGATTACAGGGTGGGAGGGGGAAGAAGTGGATCCTACACCGTTGCAAACCCTGCTCTGAATGTAGACTGTGCACTTCTCAGATCGGTCCGGAAGGATGCCCAGCTTTCTGCGGACGCACTGCCCCCTTAAATCTTGCTGCTAGGGGCCGCGCTGTGGCTTAGCAGATGAGGCCGCCGCCTGCAGAGCCAGCATCCCAAGTGGGCACTGGTTTGAGTCCGGGCTGCTCCACTTCTGATCCAGCTCTCTGCTATGGCCTGGGAAAGCAGTAGAAGATAGCCCAAGTCCTTAGGCCCCTGCACCCACGTGGGAGACCAGGAAGAAGCTCCTGGCTCCAGGCTTCGGTTCAGCTCAGCTACTGTCACTGCGGCCATCTGGGGAGTGGACTAGCGGATGGAAGACCTTTCTGTCTCTGCCTCTCTCTGTCTAACGCTACCGCTACCTCTCAAATAAATACATAAATAAATAAAATCTTTAAAACAAAAAACCCCTCGCCCCAAGCCGCATAGCTAGGATTTGAGCATCGGGCTCTGAGCTAAAGCTCCTTTGCCTCATTTCCTGCCATTCCCATTAAGTATTCTCTATTGTGTTTGCGGCTAGGGTGGCTTCCAGGAACTTCCGTCTAGCCTCAGGCCTGGTGTGGACTCCAGGACCCTTAGTCGCACCTGGGGGACAGCAGCGAGACTACATTTCCCAGAGCTCCGTGCGGCAAGACGGTCGTTGCCATGGAGATTGGAAGAGGGCCGCCTACTGCTCGGGAAGTCAGGAGGGAACTACATCACCCAGAAGGCTCTGCGCGTACGTCCGCAGCGTGCATTGGGCCAATGGGAGTTGGGGAGACTCGACTTCCGGCGCCCGAGACTGTCACTTTGCTGCCCGGCGTCGAGCCGCACGGGCGTTTGGGAGCGGGTCGCGTGGCTCCGGGTTCTTATTTCCAGGAGGTTCTGGAGACCCGAGGTGAGGTGGGTGAGGAAGGCGTGGGCGGAGGGCCTTCTTTGTGCCCGCGCCTGTTCACGCGTAGGGACCACGGGCTGATGCCTCCCCCTGCCCCCCAGCCTCGGCCTCCGTGTTGCACGGGTGACCGTGTGGGGCGGTGGGCCGCGCCCCGCGCCCCTTGCTCTCTAGCCCCTGCTGCAGCCCGCAGTCAGCTCCCTGAGTACTCGACTGACTGGGGAGCTGAGCAGCGAGAGGCTGGGACCGGCGTCCCCGGGCCGTCCGCTTCTCTGCCACACCCCGGCTGCAGGTTCCGATGGCGGCGGCGGCGCTAAGCGACCTGCTACCGGTGAGTAGGAGGACTCCTTCCATGGAAACGAGCCCTTCCTGGGAGAAGGACATGGCCCAGCGGCTTGCCCTTCCTCTGTCGCTGCCCTGGGCATTCCGAACTCCGGTGTCCAGCCTCGTGCGCACGTGCGGCCCTCCCTGCTGACGCCGGGGGAAGGTCCGGCACGTGCAGGAGTGGGGGAGGGATGAGCATTCCTGAGGTGGAGCGCAGGGAGTGGAGATTTGTGGATCTGGTAAGTGTCCGGGGAGTTGGAACTTGATCCTGAGGGCATCGGAACCGTGGAAAGAAGGCTTCGGATAGAAATTGGGCGCTCGGGATTTTTTTTAAAGATTTATTTATTTATTTATTTGAAAGGGCAGCGTGAAAGAGAGAGGGAGAGGCAGAGAGAGGGGTCTTCCATCCACTGGTTCACTCCCTGTTAGGAAACTGACGCAGTTGGCCGCATGGCCCAGCTGCCTGAGCCAGGCTCCACCCCCATCCTAATGGGATTGGCTGCTCCTGCTTCCCTGCCCGCCCTCAGGCAAAGTTTTAAAAGGGCCTGTTCCTGAACACGTGCTCTCTTGCCCCTTCTCTCCTGCTCGCTCTCTCCGGTTCCTCTCTCCAGCCTCCTCCTCTGGTCTCTTGGCTCTGCTCTCCTCTCTCCTCTTCTCTGCTTTATCTTCTCTCCTTGCTAGCTCTTCTCTCTCTCTCTCTCTTACAGTCTCCCTCCCTTTTTTCCTTCGCCGCCCCTTCACTCCGGTCTGCAGGATGTCCCTCAATAAACCCTTTCCCTTACTCCGGTGTCTGGTGTGCTTTGCAATGGCTAACATTAAGATATAACACTCCCCAAATGGCCACAGTGGCCAGAGCTGGGCCAGGCAGAAGCCAGGAGCTTTTTCCCGGTCTCCCATGTGGCTGCAGAGGCCCAAGTACTTCGGCCATCTACTGCTGTCCCGGGCCATAGCAGGGAGCTGGGTCAGAAGTGGAGCAGCCGGGACTAGAACCAGCGCCCATATGGGATGTCAGCACTGCATGAGGAGGCTTAACCCTCTACGCCAGCCACAGTGACACTCGGGATTTTAAAAACATCCAACTGGTGGCTGGGTACAGACATGCAGGGGGGAGTCGGTCTGAAGGAAGGAGCTACTGCCGCAGTCCAGCTGAGCTGTGGTGGCGCCAAGATGGGGCAGTAGTAACGGGAAAGGTGACTTAATTCCGGGTAGATCTGATGTATCAGGAATGGGGTGTGAGCTAGTGTTGTGTTTGGAGAAACGACCTGTAGAATGGAGCTGCTGTAGACAACCAAGATTTGGAAGGGAAAACAGGTTCCTTCAGGGAAATAGCAGGATTCTGCAGTGTTGCAGAGTCAAGGACCGCAAGGTGTAGATGTCTAATGGACAGGGTCCTGCTGTCCTTGGCCAAAGCAGGACCTGGGAGTTGGGTGGGGGAGGACTCGGCCAGGTTTGGGCAGTTCTGGCTTGCGGGGACCTGGCGCTGTGCAGGGAAGAGTCTGGCAGGGGCAGAGGGAGGGGAGGCCGGGGGAGGCCAAGGAAAGGAAGCAGTCGGCACCACTGTGAGGAGAGGAGGGGATTAACTTCCTGAGTGTCCACCAGGTCCTTGGGGTCATTCCACGGGGGCACCCGGGGCATCTTCCAGATCCTCAGGCTGGAGGGTCAGCCTTGAAATGTGTGGCGAGCCCAGGGGGAGGGTCCCAGCGATGGGCATGTCCGCGGGGGTCTGCAGCTGGGAACGACACAGGCGCAAGCCCAGGAGGGGCATCTGGGATGGGTGGAGTGCCTGCTTGTGCTGGGGCTGCCCTTGGATGGTCCTGGGGCTTAGCTTGCTTGGTAAAGTGACCACTGCAGAGGCTGAGGAGGCACCCGTGGCCTGGACAGGGATGGGGGAGGGGAGGGACATGTCAGGTAAAGACAGGCCTGGGGCAGAACTTGAGGAAGGAGGAGACGTGTCTGAGACCATCAGAGGAGGTGGCTGTTGGGATGGAAAGTTGGGTGCTGGGTCACAGAGCCTTACCTCAGACTGTCTCCTCCTACCCACTGTTGCAGGGCCTGATGGCGTTCGAGGACGTGGCCGTGTACTTCTCCCAGGAGGAGTGGGGGCTCCTGGACGCAGTCCAGAGGGCCCTGTATCGTCATGTGATGCTGGAGAATTTCGCACTTGTGGCCTCACTGGGTAAGGCCATGGAAGCATAGCTGGTGCCAGGTTGGCCCCGCAGGCCTGCCTTCTCACCTCCCTAGGGGCCCAGGAGCAGACTCACCTGCCAGGGGCCTCTGAGGTAGGGCTTGGGGCCAGGAAGTCTGCAATCTGATTGGCTCACCCCTCCCCATTAGCTCTGGTGGCTGGCTGTGGTCTCCGTGCCTGGGCTCAGTGCACTCCTTTTCCCACTGCGGCCACAGTTGCTCCTGGGGAGTGTGGACTGGTCCTGTGAGCCCCTGTGATCGGACCTTCGGGTTTTCCTGACGCGGAGACGGCATCATCTTGTCAGGAAGCCCTGACCCCAGCTGTCTGTGGGGAGGTAAACGGCTCCTTTGCTTCCCTTCTCACACAGGGCTGTCTGCTTCCCCACCTCATGTGGTCATCCAGCTTCAGCGTGGTGAGGAGCCCTGGGTTCCCAGTGGGCTGGACATGACCTCAGCCAGGAACGGACACAGAAGACCCAGCCTCAGTGAGTTCGGGCTCAGGGTGGGGTGAGCTTGGGACTGGTGGCAAGCGTGTTTCCCCGTTCAGGCTACCCAGACATAGCCTTCTTTCCTGCCTCCCATTCTGAGCTTCTGGAGGTGGTAGACTTGGTTGCCCTTAAAAGGAGAACTCCTGGGGCCAGCATTGTGGCATAGCGAGTTAGGTCGTTGCCTGCGGTGTCGGCATCTTATCGGTGCCAGTTCGTGTCCCTGCTACTCCATTTCTGATCCAGCTCCCTGCTAATGGCCAGGGAAAAGCAGCAGAAGATAGCCTGAGTAACTTGGGCCCCTGCTACCCACATGGGAGACTAGGATGGAACTCCTGGCTCCTGGCTTGGGCCTGGCCCAGCCCTTGTTATTGAGGCCATCAGGGGAATGAACCAGCAGATGGAAGGTCTCTCTCTTTCTGTAGTTCTTTCAAATAATTTTTTTTTAAAGGAGAGCCTCAAGGGGACAGGAGCTGGGTTGACACAGGGCACTTCCAGGCTGTGTAGGACCCGCTCCAAGTCCTGCCCTCAGCTCAGACTCTGCCTGTCTGGCTGTCACATTTGTTGGGTCATTCCCCCTCCCCTTCATTCATGTACTCCAGTGTTCCTGAGCACTCACCATGGCCACACCCACTCTCGGCAGCCGCACACAACCACACAACCACAGCCTTGACCAGAGTGCTTTAGGTTCTTTGTGGTGCTGATGCTGGGGACAGAGCATCTTGTGAACAGGATTCGTGAGTAAAACATGGAAATCAGTGCAAGAAGCAAAAGCAGGCCTGGGAGTGTGCCGTTGCAGGGTGTGTGTGGGAGACTGACACAGCGTCCCTCACCGTCACATTCTAGGTGTCTTGACCAGGGGGCGGTCCCCGATACTGTAAATGCCATACTTGTTCTTTTTTCTTTTTTTTTTTTATATAGATTTCTTTTTTTTTTTTTTTTTTTTTTTGACAGGCAGAGTGGACAGTGAGAGAGAGACAGAGAGAAAGGTCTTCCTTTGCCGTTGGTTCACCCTCCAATGGCCGCCGCGGCCGGCGCACCGCGCTGATCCGAAGCCAGGAGCCAGGTGCTTCTCCTGGTCTCCCATGGGGTGCAGGGCCCAAGGACTTGGGCCATCCTCCACTGCACTCCCTGGCCACAGCAGAGAGCTGGCCTGGAAGAGGGGCAACCGGGATAGAATCCGGTGCCCCGACCGGGACTAGAACCCGGTGTGCCGGCGCCGCAAGGTGGAGGATTAGCCTAGTGAGTCACGGTGCCGGCCTTTTTATATAGATTTCATTCATTTATTTGAGAGGTAGAGTTACAGACAGTGAGAGGGAGAGACAGAAAGGTCTTCCTTCTGTTGGTTCACTCCCCAAATAGCTGCAACAGCTGAAGCTGAGAAAATCCGAAGCCAGGATCCAGGAGCTTCTTCCAGGTCTCCCATGCAGGTGCAGGGCCTAAGCACTTGGGCCATCTTCTACTGCTTTCCCAGGCCACAGCAGAGAGCTGGATTGGAAAAGGAGCAGCCGGGACTAGAATCAACGCCCATATGGGATGCTGGCGCGGCAGGTGGAGGATTAACCTACTGTGCCACCGCGCCGGCCCGTCCACACTTGTTAAGACAGATGCTTCCCACTCCAGCAGGACCAACCTAGAGCTCTGCTTTCCTCCCTCCCCTTCTATACCCAGTCTCTGGGAGCTTCCCGCCCCCTCCTCGTCTGCCCACTCAGACAACCACCTTTTGTCTGCCTTCAGGTTCCCGGCGCCTGGCGGAGAGCAGAGATGTTTCTGGAAAAGCAGCGTCGCCAGCAGCCTTCCTGGACAGCTCCTCTGGGAACTCTGCTAGTGTCCTCCCTACTGCTGCTGCCTGCCACGCTGCCGAACACCTGGAGGGACGACGAGCTGCCCCCCTGTCTCAGGAGAGGAAACCCACGGGCGTGTCGGTGATCTACTGGGAGAGGCTTCTGCTAGGCTCCGGCAGTGGCGAGGGGAGTGTCAGCCTGCGACTGACTTCAGCCCTGAGGGCCCCTGAAGGCAGCCCGTCCACGGCGAAGGCCCTCACGGCCAGCGCCACACCAGCGAAGCCGCCGAGGGCCTCCGAACGGCAGAAGGCATGCACGCGGGAAGGCTCCGGGAGAACCTTCGCAGGTGTCCCAGACCTCGATGCTGTGCGTGCTAGAGGGGAACGCAGGGTGGTGGGTGCAGCTTGGCACGAGCTTCGGAGGCTCCCGAGTGGCCAGGACCCCCCAGCCTGGAATGAGCTGGGCGAGGCCCTCCACACCGGCTCCGGTGCCCTCCCTGGAGACAAGCCTTTTGAATGCCGTGCGTGCAGCAAAGTGTTCGTGAAGAGTTCAGACCTTCTCAAGCACCTGCGTACACATACCGGGGAGCGGCCCTACGAGTGTGCCCAGTGCGGCAAGGCCTTCAGCCAGACATCCCACCTGACACAGCATCAGCGCATCCACAGTGGTGAGACGCCCTACGCGTGCCCAGCGTGCGGCAAGGCCTTCCGGCACAGCTCCTCCCTGGTGCGGCACCAGCGCATCCACACGGCCGAGAAGTCCTTCCGCTGCAGCGAGTGCGGCAAGGCCTTCAGCCACGGCTCCAACCTCAGCCAACACCGCAAGATCCACGCAGGCGGACGGCCCTATGCCTGCGCGCAGTGTGGCCGCCGCTTCTGCCGCAACTCGCACCTGATCCAGCACGAGCGCACACACACGGGCGAGAAGCCCTACGCGTGCGCACTGTGCGGCGCTGCCTTCAGCCAGGGCTCCTCACTCTTCAAGCATCAGCGTGTGCACACCGGCGAGAAGCCCTTCTCCTGCGGCCAGTGCGGCCGGGCCTTCAGCCACAGCTCCAACCTGACGCAGCACCAGCTGCTGCACACTGGCGAGCGGCCCTTCCGCTGCGGAGACTGCGGCAAGGCCTTTGCCAAGGGCGCTGTGCTGCTCAGCCACCGGCGCATCCACACCGGGGAGAAGCCCTTTGTGTGTACGCAGTGCGGCCGCGCCTTCCGCGAACGCCCAGCCCTCTTCCACCACCAGAGGATCCACACGGGCGAGAAGGCCGCGCGGCGGCCCAGGGGCGGCCTGCGCGCCCAGGCCAGGCCTCCTCCGGGGGTGTCGTCTGACAGTGTATCCAGGAAAGAAGCTGAGGCCACTCCCTCCTCGGGCCCCCCCGCCGCTCCAAAGCCAGCTGAGACCTGAGGGCGCAGCACCAGTCTGCCCTGTGAATCCCTTCCGTGCCTAGTTGGCAAATGTCCTCTGCAAATCCACCGTGGAAAGAAGCCTTGCACACATGAGCCTGGGGTGAGAGAGACTCTGGCTGTAGATCCTTTTTCACGCTGTGAGAGGACTTGTCATTCTGGCCACAGGTCACACCTCCATCTCCAGGGAGGTCATTCTGCTGAAACTTCAAGGCCGTGCACCTGGCCGCTGGGGCTTTGGAGGGGAGACTGCAGTCAGAGCCCTGCTTCATGGTGCCGCTGCAGACATTATGACTGGATGCTAAGGTAAGGAGGGGATGCCAGCACAGAGAAGGGGCAACCCAGAGGAATTTCTGACACTTCCACACAAACACTGAGCAGGAAATCGGGGATATTCCTCTCGGGCCTCTGTTCATCCAAGGCTCCCTGGGGGCCAGCCCAGGAGACAGGAGGCCCCAGGGGAATGCAGGTCGGGGGCAAGCCTGGTGCAAGGAGCTGGGCTCTGAGCCTTGGCTTCCTCCTCTGAGAAGGAGATGTGAGCTCACCAAGCGTATTGGCAGACACCCTGCTGGGTAGGCTGCTATTAAGGGCCAAACGTGTTTGCTGCAGCCCCTGTTGACTTCTGGGCATCTCCTCCTAACAGCCCTGGGAGGTGGCTGCTGTGGCTGTGTATCTCCAATTCCAAGAGGAGGAAACAGGCACAGAGAAGGGAGGGGAGGAGCCTAAGTGGACTGGCCCAGCATCTGGAAGCCTCGTCCCCCACTCCTTGAGTCTGCCAGGTATGAGACCCTGGCCTGGCTCCCCACAGACTCAACAGAGGTGGAGGCCCGCGAGGGGACATGTGACTCTTCGGCATTGGAAAGGCAAATCCAGAATGACGGCTTCAGTAGCGCTGATGCACATTTTCATGCGTGCGTCTGTGATGGACAAGCCCTTATCCTACCTCTTGTTGCCAAAGTCAGTGTTACGAGGAACCTTGACATCCAAGGTGTTGATTGCAGCCTCGGAGGAGACAAGGTAAAGCTGCTCATCACTGCTGGGTTTGGTGGCCACGTGCCCATCTGTGCTCCCAGCTGAACTGGAAGATGGACGGAGCTGCACAAGGAGGACGTGCCGTTACCTAAGACCCTGTGCAATACCCCTCTGGGATGCCCCCGTGTAAGGCTTCCAGATTAGGGAACAGAAGAATGGAGTAGGGTCCAGGTTGCTTCCTGTGGCCTTTAGCTCACCAAGCCCCATCCCAACTTGGGGCCTCACCTCCAGGGAAGGTAATGGTTTTACTGGACAAAAATCTAGCATTTACAACGGGGAATGGAGGTAAGTTGTAATTTCTTGCAGCAGCATGGAAATCTGTAGCTTCCTCTCTGAACTCCAGGGTTTGGTCCAGATTCTCACAAGAATTCAAAGAGGCTCTCTGATAAATATCTGTTGTTAAAGATTTCTGTGAACAGTAATAGTCTGTAGCCCGTTACACTCTAATACAATGCAGATAATATTAAATGAATGTATGCAGATATGCCATCCGGGTGTTGTTACAGACATTTGGGTCCCTTCAAGAGGCCTGATGAGGGACTGGGGCACCTGCATCTGATGGCCAGCATGTGGTGCGACCAGGAGACCTGGGTGGAGCATGCAGACTGGGGCTCCCCCCAGGCAGCAGCTCTGCTAGGAGATGAGCCTTTGTGGATCTAAGCCACGGGGGAGTGGTAGGTGGGGAAGCCAAAACAAGGCTGTGTACCACCTGCTGCTGGGGTGGAGTGGGCATGACCACATGCAGTGACCTGCCAAAGCTGAGGCCAGCCTAGCGGGGGCTTCACTGCCGTCACCTCCAAGACTTTGCAGCCATTTCCCATAGGGAAATCCAGCACAGATATGTATTTGGTCCGCTGGGACCAAATTAATCATCTGCCCCTTGCGCCACAGAAGTTCATGCAAGGTAGGCTTCTCACGACTCTGCAAAGGCAGGTCCTCCAAGCCAGGCCTCCTAATAGCCTGCAGGCCCTGAACCACGGTCCACCTTTCTTGCACATTCAGTCTGCAGAGTTGTGAAATGCAGACAGATTCCCTGTCCTGCCCGACAGAGGACTTTTCTGGGGAGTCTGGGAGTCAGGAGAACAAGGGGGGACCCGGAGTCACATGGGACTCTCACACAGGCCTTGACCAGAAGCTCCAGAGCCGTTTCTGAGCCCTCAGGCTGAGCGCGATGCCGTGTACGCCTTCCCCACCAGCCTGCCTCCATCGAGCTACTTCCCACCTGTGCTTTTGCCACTGATGGCAGCTGGGCTCCTCCACTGTCCAGATCTGCCCAGGCCCCAACCTGGGCTCCATCCTCCTGTGGCTTGTCCTCTCCTTTCCCTATCCCAACCTCTCTAGTCAGGTTGGGCTAGCTGCTCTGCTCTTAATCCTGAAGTAGCCCTGATGGTAAAAGTGTTCCTAAGTTTTCTGCGCCAAAATGTTGAACAAAGGCTGGGTGTTTGGCTTAGCAGTAAAGACACACATAGATGCCCTTAAATTAGAGTACCTGGGTTCAATTCCTGATTCCAGCTTCCTGCTGATATCCTGAGAGGTGGCAGTGATGGCTCCAACAGTTGAGGTACTGCGATCCAGGGGAGAGACCTGGACTGCGTTCCCAGCTCCCAGCTTCATCTCAAGCCATGACTATAGTAGGCATTTCAGGAGCGAGCCAGCAGATGGGGTCTCTCTCTCTCTCTGCCTCCCTCCTTCCCTGTCTCTCCTCCTCTCCTCTATCTCTCAAATAAATTAATTTTAAAAAGTGTTGGACCAGAGACATGCATCTCCCTTGGCTTGGAAATCCTCTGAAACCACAGAGATGTGTTAGTAAGAAGGTGGTGAGGGACCAGTGTTGAGGTGCAGCAGGTTAAACCTCTGCCTGTGACGCAGGCATCCCATATGGGTGCTGGTTCGAGAACTGACTACTCTGCTTCTGATCCACCTGCTAACATGCCTGGGAAAGTGGTGGGAAGTGCAAGATGGCTCTAGTACTTGGGCCCCAAGACCCAGGTGGTAGGCCCAGAAGCAGCTCCTGGCTCCTAGCTTCATCCTGGCCCGGCCCTGGCTGTTGCAGCCACTTGGGGAGTGAACCAGCAGATGGAAGATCTCTGTCTCCTCCTTTCTCTCTGGCTATCAAATAATAAATAAAAAGAGAATCTTTAAAAAAGTGGGAAAAGGCTGGCGCCGTGGCTCACTAGGCTAATCCTCTGCCTTGCGGCACCGGCACACCAGGTTCTAGTCCCGGTTGGGGCGCCGGATTCTGTCCCGGTTGCCCCTCTTCCAGGCCAGCTCTCTGCTATGGCCAGGGAGTGCAGTGGAGGATGGCGCAAGTGCTTGGGCCCTGCACCCCATGGGAGACCAGGATAAGTACCTGGCTCCTGGCTTCGGATCAGTGCGGTGCGCCAGCCGCGGTGGCCATTGGAGGGTGAACCAACGGCAAAGGAAGACCATTCTCTCTGTCTCTCTCTCACTGTCCACTCTGCCTGTCAAAAAAAAAAAAATTAAAAAAGTGGGAAAAGAGGAGTTAATGGTAATAACACTTCGGGGGAACTGAGTTAGTACTGGAGGTAATGAGAGGTCCACCAGGCTAAGCCTGCAGAACATCAGAGGGCATGAGAACTAACAGCCCAGGGAGAGACCTATAACAAAGTTGCCTGGGGAAGACGATTATTGGAGAAACCATTAAAGCCCTAGCACTGGGGGTCCGCATTGTGGCACAGCTGGTTAAGCTGCCGCCTGTGATGCTGACATCCCATATGAGTTCCACTCCAATGCAGCTCCCTGCTAATGCATCTGGAAGACAGACGGATTACTTGGCCCCTGCTACCTACGTGGAGACCTGGATGGAGTTCCAAACTCCTGGCTTTGGCCTGATCTTCGCAGGCATTTGAGGGGGTGAATCAGTGGATGGAAGCGGTCTCTATATGTATCTTCCTCTCTCTAATTCTACCTTTCACTTTAAAAAAAAAATTTTTTTTTTTTGAGTGGCAGAGAGAGAGAAAGGTCTTACATCTGCTGGTTCATTCTTTAGATGGCCGCAATGGCCGGAGCTGAGCCAATCCGAAGCCAGGAGTTTCTGGGTCTCCCACGCAGGCGCAGGGGCCCAAGGACTTGGGCCATTTTCTACTGCTTTTCCAGGCCACAGCAGAGAGCTGGCTCCAAATGGAGCAGTTGGGACTCGAACCAGCATCCATGTAGGATACTGGCACTGCAGGAGGCAGCTTTACTCACTACTCCACAACACCCTAACTGCCTTTGAAATAAATTATGTGGGGCCGGTGCTATGGCACACTAGGTTAATCCTCTGCCTGTGGCACCGGCATCCTATATGGGCGCCAGTTCTAGTCCCTGCTGCTCCTCTTCCAGTCCAGCTCTCTGCTGTGGCCTGGGAAAGCAGTAGAAGATGCCCCAAGTCCTTGGGCCTCTGTACCCACATGGGAGACCAGGAAGAAGCTCATGGCTCCTCGCTTCGGATCACTGCAGCTCCGGCCATGGCAGCCATTTCGAGGAGTGAACCAATGGAAGGAAGACCTTTCTCTAACTCTGTCAAATAAATAAAAATCTTTTTTTTTTTAAATAATGTTTTTAAAAGCCCCAGCACTTTCCCACCCTGGTAGATGGTGAATCATTTCTAGGTAATCTACACTGTCTTAAAGGAGAAGACCTAGCAGCACAACCTGAGGAAGCCATTGTTTAGCTCAGAGTTTAACGCCCACATGTTCAGAGCTACCACTGCTCTTCATCCAGGGCAGGCAGGCTCGCAGGAATTCCCAAGCATCAGAAGAAACCAGGGGGCTGGCGCTGTGGTGCAGCTGGTTAAGCCACCAGGCCTGCAGTGCTCGCATCCCATATGGGTGCCAACTGCTCCACTTTCGACCCAGCTCCCTGCTAACGCGCCTCGGAAAGCAGCAGAAGATGGCCCAACTGTTTGGGCCACCCACATGGGAGACCCGGATGAAACTCCTGACTCCTGGCTTTGGCCTGGCCCTTGTGCCCATTTGGGGAATGAGTGAGTAGATGGAAGATCACTCTCTAGTTCTGGCTTTCTAATAAATAAATCTTAAAACAGGGGCTGGCTTCCCATTCGGGTGCTGGGTTGTGCCTCGGCTGCTGCACTTCCAATCCAACTCGCCACCAATGGCCTGGGAAAAGCAGCAGATGGGCAAGTGTTTGGGCCCCCACCACCTACATGTGAGACCTGGGTGAAGCTCCTGGCTTCCATTTGGCCCAGACAAATGCAATTTAGGATTTTTTTTTTTTTTTTTTTTTTTTTTTTTTTTTTGACAGAGTGGACAGAGAGAGAGACAGAGAGAAAGGTCTTCCTTTTGCTGTTGGTTCACCCTCCAGTGGCCACCACGGCCGGCGCACGGCGCTGATCCGAAGCCAGGAGCCAGGTACTTATCCTGGTCTCCCATGGGGTGCAGGGCCCAAGCACTTGCGCCATCCTCCTCTGCACTTCTGGGCCACAGCAGAGAGCTGGCCTGGAAGAGGGGCAACCGGGACAGAATCCGGAGCCCTGACCGGGACTAGAACCCGGTGTGCCGGCGCCGCTAGGCGGAGGATTAGCCTAGTGAGCCGCGGCGCCGGCCAACAATTTAGGATTGAATTAGGTGTGTGGGAGCCCATTTGAGCTCCCACAGATCTACGGAACAGTAACACTGCCCATTGGGAGAAATTAAATACAGGTCACCCTGTGTGGTAAGACGTCGAACACCTCCATCTTGCTTTTCGGTGCTGATGTCTAAAGGCATGTAAGAGGGTAGTTATGAGAATTACCTTTTCAATAGATGGGTGCCCACCCGAGTGCCCTGTATTTCCGCAGGGGGCTTAACCGAGGGCCCCAGAGCCTTCCTCGCGGGATTAGTACCCCGGGGTGGCCAAGAAAGCCCACGGGTCAGGCCAGTCTTCCCTGCACCTCCCAGGATCACTGGCGGTCAATATCGCTCCAACTGCACCACGGAGCCGCTACTTCCGGCCTCTGCACAGGGCCGGCCCACGCCTTCTGTTGCCGTGGAAACAGCTGGAGGCCGGCGGATGTGCTCCAGCTGTTGCCTAGGGGACGGTTGGCCGCCGGGGCGGTCCTCGGCGGAGCTCCGCCTCAGATTGGCCGAAAGATCTTACGCCCCGCCCCTCCCCTCTGCCCAATAGGAACTAGACCCGCTGTGCACATGCGCAGGCTCCTAGCGCGCTGTCCGCCCAGGTAGTGGGTGAGTCCTGTGGCCGGAGGGGAGGGGGCCGTCAAATCCACGCCACGGCGGATTCCTCTAAGAGCAAAGGAGCGCCCCTCCGTCGTGAGAAGCCGGGGTCGTGCCTGCCCTTGCTCCTTGGGGCTCATGGGAAACGTAGTCCGAAGGGCGTGGCGATGCGCTCGGCGCAGGCGCGGGGCGGGCCTGGGCGGTGTCGTCAGGGCAACGCGCGGGGGAGCTGGCGCATCCCGCGGAGGCTGGCGGGGCGGCGGCGCGTCACTTCCGGAAGTGGCCTCGCGGCGCCGGGCGACGGCGTAGAGCGCGAGCCTGGCGGGGCGAGCCGCGGCGAGGCCTTTTCCGCCCCTTGGGGCGTGGAGTCGCCTTCCGGAACCCGGCCCGCCCTGTCGTCCTTCTCAGGAGCTCTGGTCCCCCAACCGCCGGGTCTGCACAGGTCTCTGCTCCCTCCCGGTGCCCAGGCCCTGCCACACCTGCCCTGTCCCTTCGTTGTTTGGGGGACAGACGCGGAGGTCCGAGGCCTCTGGACAGGCCGGCGTCAGGCCTGCTCCGTCGGGTCTGACAGGTCCCGTGAGGACGTCTCACAGCGGACCCCCTTCCCCAGCCCACGACTCCACGCAGCCTGTGGTTGTTAGGTCCACGGGCCCAGGCGGTAGGAGGAGCGCCCGTCCGGAGAGCGCACCCAGGCCTCCAGCCCCTCCGGGTGTTCCCGCTCCGTCAGATGTCGCAGACTGGGTGCAGGTGTGCCCCGGCACAGCCCTCCCTGGCTCGCCTCTGCCTGCTGCTTACTGGGTCAGGGCCCCAGCTGCGGGACTGCGCACGCCCCTCGCTCCCGCGGCTTCGCAGGGTGACCCCGGAAGCCTCTGCTGCGTCCTCGCTCCCCTCCTAGCCATCATCTCCCGGCAGTCTCGGTTGCCCTGTGGACACCTTGCCTCCCAGCATTTGTCCCTAGATTCTGCTCTCGGTTCGCGTCAGCCGTCAGCTCCCATGACCCTGTACCTCACCTGCCCCTGGCCTCTGCCCCGAGGCTGGGCCCAGGAGCTGCTACCCTGATCTCTCCCTTTTCTGTAGGTCCCTCTCGGCGGCTCCAAGAAGACACCCTGCGACAAGATGCCATCCCCACTGGGTGCCCCGCCCCTGTCCCTCGCGAACCCTGACACCGCGCGTGAGGAGCCTGAGGCTGCACGCCTGCGCTTCCGGGGCTTCTGCTACCGGGAGGTGGCGGGTCCCCGAGAGGCCCTGGCCCGGCTCCGAGAGCTGTGTCGCCAGTGGCTGCAGCCGGATGTGCACTCCAAGGAGCAGATGCTGGAGCTGCTGGTGCTGGAGCAGCTCCTGGGCGCGCTGCCCCCCGAGATCCAGGCCTGGGTGCAGGCTCAGCGACCAGGCAGCCCCGAGGAGGCTGTGGCCCTGGTTGAGGGGCTGCAGCGTGACCCTGGGCAGCTGCTGGGCTGGGTGAGTGTGGCTGGCAGCCGCCCCTCGGAGCGGCAGATCGAGGCTGGAGCCCCTGTGACTTGCCTCTTCTCCTCAGATCACAGCCCACGTCCTGAAGCAGGAGCTGCTCCCTGCAGCCCAGAAGACAGAGGAGTCCTCGGGGAGCCCCCGCCCCTCAGGGACAGTGGAGCCCCCTGGGGCGGCCCTTGGGGAGGGTCCGCAGGACGCCAGGATGCAGAGGTCTGCCCAGCTCAGCCACAGTGTGAAGGAGGAGCCTGATGCCGATGGGCAGGAGCTGGGTGAGGGGGGGCCACCCAGGGCCAGGGGCCTCCTTGAGGGAGCGTGCACTTCCCTGGCCAGGGCAGGGGTCTCAGGAGTGGTTGCGCCAAGGCTGGGACCCCTGGAAGGAGTGTAGGTTCCCCAGCTGGGTGAGGACCCTAGAGGGACTGCAGGATCTCTAGGAGGCGAGCGTCAGGGGCTGACTGCCCCTGTGTCCCACAGCGGAAGAGGGCCAGGTCACAGCCGTGACACAGCGCCTCTTGTCGTGGCTCACGTGGGCGGCCCCTGACACCCCTTCCTGTCTGTCCCACGTCCCAGCACCCCACAGCACCCTGCTTCCAGCCCAGTCCCCTAAGGGGCACCTTGGACATGGAGAACAAGCCTCCACATCCAGGATTCAGGTGAGCAGCTCCGCCCCGGAAGGAGAGTGCAGGCCCAGGTGCAGGCGGGCGTGGCCTGCTCCTGCCTTCTGCTCTCCCAGGTCCTCAGCCAGTGGTCCAGGTGCAGGGGGGCGTGGCCTGCTCCTGCCCTCTGCTCTCCCAGGTTCTCAGCCAGTGGTCCAGGTGCAGGTGGGCGTGGCCTGCTCCTGCCCTCTGCTCTCCCAGGTTCTCAGCCAGTGGTCCAGGTGCAGGCGGGCGTGGCCTGCTCCTGCTCTCTGCTCTCCCAGGTCCTCAGCCAGTGGCCCAGGTGCAGGCGGGCGTGGCCTGCTCCTGCCCTCTGCTCTCCCAGGTCCTCAGCCAGTGGCCCAGGTGCAGGCGGGCGTGGCCTGCTCCTGCCCTCTGCTCTCCCAGGTCCTCAGCCAGTGGCCCAGGTGCAGGTGGGCGTGGCCTGCTCCTGCAGACTGCTCTCCCAGGTCCTCAGCCAGTGGCCCAGGTGCAGGTGGGCGTGGCCTGCTCCTGCCCTCTGCTCTCCCAGGTTCTCAGCCAGTGGCCCAGGTGCAGGCGGGCGTGGCCTGCTCCTGCCTTCTGCTCTCCCAGGTTCTCAGCCAGTGGTCCAGGTGCAGGTGAGCGTGGCCTGCTCCTGCCCTCTGCTCTCCCAGGTTCTCAGCCAGTGGTCCAGGTGCAGGTGGGCGTGGCCCGCTCCTGCCCTCTGCTCTCCCAGGTTCTCAGCCAGTGGCCCAGGTGCAGGCGGGCGTGGCCCGCTCCTGCCCTCTGCTCTCCCAGGTTCTCAGCCAGTGGCCCAGGTGCAGGCGGGCGTGGCCCGCTCCTGCCCTCTGCTCTCCCAGGTTCTCAGCCAGTGGCCCAGGTGCAGGCGGGCGTGGCCTGCTCCTGCCCTCTGCTCTCCCAGGTTCTCAGCCAGTGGCCCAGGTGCAGGCGGGCGTGGCCTGCTCCTGCCCTCTGCTCTCCCAGGTCCTCAGCCAGTGGTCCAGGTGCAGGCGGGCGTGGCCTGCTCCTGCCCTCTGCTCTCCCAGGTCCTCAGCCAGTGGTCCAGGTGCAGGGGGGCGTGGCCTGCTCCTGCCCTCTGCTCTCCCAGGTCCTCAGCCAGTGGTCCAGGTGCAGGGGGGCGTGGCCTGCTCCTGCCTTCTGCTCTCCCAGGTTCTCAGCCAGTGGTCCAGGTTAAGGCGGGCGTGGCCTGCTCCTGCCCTCTGCTCTCCCAGGTCCTCAGCCAGTGGTCCAGGTGCAGGTGGGCGTGGCCTGCTCCTGCCCTCTGCTCTCCCAGGTCCTCAGCCAGTGGCCCAGGTGCAGGCGGGCGTGGCCTGCTCCTGCCCTCTGCTCTCTCAGGTTCTCAGCCAGTGGCCCAGGTGCAGGCGGGCGTGGCCTGCTCCTGCCCTCTGCTCTCTCAGGTTCTCAGCCAGTGGTCCAGGTGCAGGCGGGCGTGGCCTGCTCCTGCCTCTGCTCTCCCAGGTCCTCAGCCAGTGGCCCAGGTGCAGGTGGGCGTGGCCTGCTCCTGCCTTCTGCTCTCCCAGGTCCTCAGCCAGTGGTCCAGGTGCAGGCGGGCGTGGCCTGCTCCTGCCCTCTGCTCTCTCAGGTTCTCAGCCAGTGGCCCAGGTGCAGGCGGGCGTGGCCTGCTCCTGCCCTCTGCTCTCTCAGGTTCTCAGCCAGTGGTCCAGGTGCAGGCGGGCGTGGCCTGCTCCTGCCTCTGCTCTCCCAGGTCCTCAGCCAGTGGTCCAGGTGCAGGTGGGCGTGGCCTGCTCCTGCCTTCTGCTCTCCCAGGTCCTCAGCCAGTGGTCCAGGTGCAGGCGGGCGTGGCCTGCTCCTGCCCTCTGCTCTCCCAGGTTCTCAGCCAGTGGCCCAGGTGCAGGCGGGCGTGGCCTGCTCCTGCCCTCTGCTCTCCCAGGTCCTCAGCCAGTGGTCCAGGTGCAGGTGGGCGTGGCCTGCTCCTGCCCTCTGCTCTCCCCGGTTCTCAGCCAGTGGCTCTTGTGCTGTTTGCTGCCCAGAAGTCAGGAGCAGCAGAACCCCCATTCCCCCCCACCCCAGTCCTAGAAGTAAAGAGGCGAGCACTGTGGAGGGTTCAGGCCTCAGCCCAGGGAAGCCCAGTTGAGTGGCTGGGACTGGTAGGCGTGGCTTCCTCAGCTCTGGAGAAGCCAGTCAGGAGGTCTGCGGCTCAGGGCTGGCACCCGGGGATTTGAATGTGCAGGTACAGGGGGCAGGGGACGTGGCAACCAGCTGCAACCTGACTCCCACACACCTGAGATCACAGTGGAGACATACGACTTGGGAGACCTGAGTCCTCTCTCTCCAGGGGCTGGCCTGTGAGCTCAGCTCTAGGCCTGTGCAACCTCAAGCTCTTGGATTCTGGAGATGGTCGTGGGGCCTTGTCCTCCCCCAGCTCCTCTGCTCTGAGCTGTTGCACCTAGGCGTCCCCAGCAGGGTTGCTGCTGACTTGGAGGCTGTGAAGGGCCTCCCCGTGGCCTGCTGGCAGTCAGCAGTGTGAAGTGGGCTGAGCAGGCGGCCCCTGCACAGCATCTGTGCGTCTGGACAGCACCCTCCCCGCCGGGGGTGAGCAGAGGCTGCTGCCTCTGAGCCTGCTCCAGTTTCTCCAGAATTATTTTTGTCAACCCAGCAGGTCCCAGGGTGATAGGAGTTGGGACCTGCAGAAAAGCGGACCTCCTGGGGAGGAAGTCCCACTGCTCGGTGAAGGCAGTGCAGGTGCCCCCAAGCTCACTCGGTCCAGGCCCCGGCCAAAGCTGCGCACAGGAGCCGGCAGCACTGACCCCTGCACCGCCTCTGCCCCCACTGTCACTCCTCTCCCGTGAGGCCCAGGGTGCCTTGTTGCGCCTCCTAATCTGGGCCTCCAGGAAGGACGTTCCTGTAGCCAGAGCTGTGACTGGATCTGTGGCCGTCCCCTGGCCTTTTGCTCTCCCTCAGCACCCACTGTCCAGGGCACAATGGCCACGTTCCCTGCCAGGCCTCCCCAGGGCCCACCCGCAGTTTCAGTGTGTTGAGCCAGAATGTGGGGTGGAGCAGCGGAGGGGGCGGGGGCTGCTGGGCGATAAGCATGTCGCCGGCACCCACAAGTACCCATCCGACTTCTCCTTTTGCTTGCCTGGTAACGAGTGAGGACGTGGTGACGGGCAGCGTCCCTGCAGGAGTGGGGGCTGCTGGGTGATAAGCATGTCGCCAGCGCCCAGAAGTACCCATCCGACTTCTCCTGCTTGCCTGGTAACGAGTGAGGACGTGGGGGTAGGTGGGCAGGACGTGCCCGTGGTGACGGGCAGCGTCCCTGCAGGAGTGGGGGCTGCTGGACCCTCTGCAGAAGGAGCTGTACTGGGATGTGATGCTGGAGAAGTACGGCACTGTGGTCTCGCTGGGTGAGGAACGCCCCTGCCCTCCCCGCCCCCGCCTCCCCCCCCTGCCTGGCGGTGCATCCGCAGTGCAGCCATTTGCTGTGCCCTGTTGTGTCCTCCCTCCTTCCAAAGGGGCACCCACGTCACCAGAGCCCCCTCCCCTCCCAACCCTCCCTCGGGCCAGCCCATCGCCCAGTGCCTGACCAGCCCCTACCCTGCACCGGCAGGATTACCGCCTCCCCAGCCTGGGCCGCAGCACCTGGAGTCAGAGGTCCGTGGAAGCCACCGCCCAGGTGAGCAGTCCTGCCTGCAGGAGGGGAGGAGCTTGTGCCACTCCACAGGTCTGGAGGAGAGGTAAGCCCACATCACAGGTGCCAGGGCTCACCCGGCTCTGCCCGTTTCTCCTTCCCTTAGCCAGTGAGAGTCAGAGCCTCCGTGAGGATCCGCCTGGCTGCCCAGAGGCCCAGCTGCCCCAGGGCCCGTCCGGGGCCACCACATCTACCCAGTTCTCTGGGCCCAGCCCAGGGACACCCCCCGCATGCCCCCCACCCACAGCCCCAGGAGCCAGCGTAGAGCCAGGTGCTCCTCAGAGGAAGCCCTACACGTGCGAGCAGTGTGGCCGCAGCTTCGACTGGAAGTCGGTGTTTGTCATCCACCACCGGTCACACGCCAGCGAGCAGAGCACAGAGAAGCTGCCTCAGGTGCCCCGGGAGCCCACTGCCCCACGCCTCCTGCGGCGCACTCTCACCGGTCCCCGGAGCTACGCGTGTGAGGAGTGTGGACGCAGCTTCAGCTGGAAGTCGCAGCTGGTCATCCATCGCAAGAACCATGCTGGCCAGCGGCGCCATGTCTGTGGTGACTGTGGCCGTGGCTTTGACTGGAAGTCACAGCTGGTCATGCACAGGAAGAGCCACCGGCAGGAGGTCCCCTGAGCCATGCAAAAGGTTGGCCCTGCCTTGGGGGCCTCAGAGTCCACTGGGCCTAGCTGCAGCTCCCAGCACCAGCTGCCCATCCTGTCTGCCTCAGCGTGGGAGACTCTGGAGTCAGCAGGGCCACCAGAGGAACCCAGGGTCCCAAAAGGGTTCCCTCCCCCACGATCAACCTTTCCTGAAAGGCCGTCTGGGTGTGAGGGAAAAACCTGCTCCCTGCCTTCCGGGGTGAGGCCTGGGTTGGACTCAGTGGCTGCCAGTGACCATGTAGTTAGTGCAGGCTCCCCACCTGTGTGGTGGCCTGGGCCCGGCAGTGCACAGTATGACTTTCCTGTTAGACCCCGTCTTGTTGCCTGTCCAGCTCCCGGAGGGTGCCCATACCCAAAGCCAGCACTGTGTGGTCAGGGCTTTGTTGGGCTTCTCTCTGGCTCTGATCCTGCCTCCTCCTCTTAGGACATTGGTAGTTACATTGAGGCCCTACCTGGCATCTCATAGTGATCCCCCATCTCAAGACTCTTAAGCTTAACCGTACCTGCAGAGTCTCTTTGGCAGTGTGAAACACTTGTCAGAGGACTGGGTGGGGATCTTCAGGGGCTGTTTCAGGAAAGCTCCATGGATGAGAACTGGCAGAGACTGAAGACACGCGGTAAATCCAGGATCATACCAAGTGCAGTTTATATGGGGGACTTAGGGACAAAAGCATGTTCTTGGGCAGCAGGCAGCCAGAAAACATTAATTTCCACACAGCAGAAAAATCTTCATCGACAACGTAGCCTGTGTCTATGGCATGCACCTGCACTTTTCCAAGAAATGCTGATGTTGTAAGAGATGATCCGTTAGAAAACAGATAGGTTATCTTTACTTTTTAGGCCACAGGGCCTGGGATGACCGTGGCTGGCAGGCAGCCAGAAAACACGACTCTCCACTCAGCAGAAAATGGCTTCATAGGTGGGTAGGCTGTGGTTAACTGGAATGCACCGGACTTTTCCAGTAAATATTGACATTGTAAGAGGCATTGCATCAGATAACAGGCAGGTTATCTTAACTCTGTTTAGCCCACAGGGCTTGGGGTGCGCTCCAGGGTTGCCAAGAGGGCATGCTAGCAGGTACTGGGGATGGCAGAGCAGTACCCACAGGCTCAAGTCCAGGCCCTCACCCCAGCAGCGAGAGCTGAGGTGTGAAAGGCACCATATGCTAGACCACGTGGAAGGCTAGAGACAGGAAGCGCTGGGCTGAGGGAGTGGACAGCTTTTAAATGAGGTTTTTCATATTTGAGTGTAGTTTGTTAGCTTAGAACAACTTGGAATATATAAGAGAAGAAAGATGAAGAGGACCGTAATGCTAGTGTGTCTAGCAGTGCTCGTTCCAGGTTTCACGTTTACAGATATCTGAGTATAACGTTTCTTAGGAGGCTGTGTTCTTCCAAGTCATGCTCTTTTCACTCCCTCATTCTCCAATGCTATTAAAATTTTAGCATGTTTTTAAGTGCTTAGATGAATTCCATTTTCTGTATGAGACTGTCATTTATTAAAAAAAAAAAAAAAAAGGAAAAAAGGGAGGGGAAGAGACAGAAAGGTCTTCCACTGCTGGTTCACTCTCCAAATAGCCGCAAAAGCCAGAGTTATCTGATCCGAAGCCCAGAGCCAGGAGCTTCTTCCAGGTCTCCCACATGGTCCAAGCACTTGGGCCATCTTCTGTTGCTTTCCCAGGTCATCAGCAGAGAGCTGGATCGGAAGAGCAGCAGCTAGGACTGGAACTGGTGCCCTTATGGGATGCTGGCACCACAGGTGGAGGCTTAACCTGCTCCACAGCAGCGGCCCTGCACTGTTTCTTCCAAGCCCCTGTGGTGTGTCAGTGTTGTGATAAATAGCTCAGTTTAGGAGCCAGAGCTGGGCATGGACACTACACACTCCAATGCAGGACACAGGCATCTTTTGTTATGTTATTGTGAGTTTTTGTTTGTTTGTTTGTTTACTTATCTGACAGTTACAAAGAAAGGGAGAGACAGAGCAAGCTTCCATACACTGGTTCACTCCCCAAGTGACTGCAACAGCCGGGGCTGGGCCAGACTAAAGCCAGGAGCCTGGAGCTTCCTCTGGGTCTCCCATGTCGATGCGAGGACCCAAGTACCTGAGCCATCATCTGCCTGCCTAGGGCATTGACTCAGACCAGCACTCCTGGGATGCCAGTGTCACAAGCAACAGCTTAAAACTGTTGTACCATGCCAGCCTGTCTCCTAGAGTTTAAGTAAGAAAGGAAACCCTAACAGCTCCTTTATTGTTTTTAAAATGTTGTTACTAACTGCTTGAAAGAGTTTCGATCTGCTGATTCGCTCCCCAAATGCCTGCAGTAGCCAGGGCTAAGCCTGGCTGAAGCTAGGAACCAGGGACTCCAACCAGGTCTCCCATGTGGGTGGGGGTGGCCCAAGCACTGCAGCCATCACCTGCTGCCTCTCAGGATGTATCAGCAGGAAGCTGGATCAGCAGCAGAGCAGCTGGGACACAGGCCAGCACTCTGACAGGGAGTGTAGTCTTCCCAGCAGAGACGTAATCCACTGAGCCACAGCCCCCACCTCCAACCAGAAGGTTTCCTTCCTTCCTTCCTTCCTTCCTTCCTTCCTTCCTTCCTTCCCTCCCTCCCTCCCTCCCTCCCTCCCTGTCTTTTTTTCTGTCTTTCTTTCTGTCTTTTTCTTTCTTTTTTTCTCTTTCTGTCTTTCTTTTTTTCTGTCTTTCTTTCTGATTCATTTACTTATTTGAGAGACAAATAGGTCTTCCATCTGCTGGCTCACTCCCCAAATGATTGCAACAGCCAGAGCTGCGCTGATCTGAAGCCAGGAGCCTGCAGCGCTGCAGACCAGGACTTTAACCCGCTATGCCAGAGCGCCGCCCCTGAGAATGTATTTTCAAAAGAATGACTACAGTACTTCCTATGGAAAGAAGTGATAGGCAGGGACAGGCATTTGGTACAGCATTTAGGACAAGACACGTGCTTATGTACCAGAGTGCCTGGTTCAAGGCCTGGGTCTGCTGTCAATTCAGTCTTCCCAGTAGACATCCTGGGAAGCAATAGGTGATGGCTCAAGTGAGGGGGTCTCTGCCATCCGTGCGTTCCCGGACCCTGGTTCCAGCAGGGTCTTTGCTATACTAAAGTGTTTTCCACTAATTTTACATGCATACGTATTTATAAGGAAATGTGAATTTGGTGGATTTATTCTATTGGTATAAAGGCATCTGATATTTTAGATGTACCCGTGTTTATAAAAATGTAGAGCACAATTATGCTGGAAGTCTCAAATAATATTTTTTCCTATTTTATACTCATGGAAGAGAGAAACTAAAGAGAGGACAATAGTGAGAAATGTTGGTGTGCTTTTCTAAGCATTTAAAACAGAATTGCCAAACAAAATCCTAAGTATGTTTACATACTGTTAAGGCAGGATTCTTGTAACGATCTCAGATCAGTTCTAAGTGGGCTGGGTTTGCAGTCTGTGTAGTGCACGTCCTGGTGTTCCTGTGTTCTTGGTGAAATGCACAGGGGTGAGCCCTGGCTGACTGCTTAGTGCATTATAAAGAGAGAGTGAAGGCATGTAGCACAGGGTCACCTGACTGCCTGTTTTTTTGGCTTAGATCAATATTTGAAGTAGAAGTTTTATTAAAGTGTGTTTGTGTTGTAGCTGGTGTTTGTATTGTGTTTATGAACATGTACAGTCCAAAAATATTTTCATTATACATGAAATTCAACTTTCCAAATAAAAGCCCAACTTAACGTACTATAAAAAAAAAAAAGCAGCTCTCACTGTTGCAGGTATTTGAGGAGTGATCAGTGGATGAGCAATCTCTGTCTCTGTTCCTTTCAAATAATTAGTAACCTTTAGTGACAGTCTGCATGTATCACAGCACGGAACACACCAAACCCGGCACTTACGAGCTGTGGCCAGTGCTCATGGGTCATAATGCAGTATAAGGAGTCTGTCTTACCCCAGTTCCCCCAAGGCTAACTTACAGATCAAATCATAATTTTTTTCATGTATGTAATCCAGTAAATGATTCTAAAATCTAAAGAATTGCTAAGAGAAGACAGTATGGTGCATGAGTGAACAAGTAGATCTATACAAGAACAGATCTTTTGGTCTGTGAAAATGACTCAGTCAGTAAAGGCAAGGTGGACTTTCATAAAAGATTAGAACACTTGGCTTCCCACAGAGTAGAATCGATTCTCACCTCACACATGCTCAAAAATACATTCCAGATTTATTAAAGAATAGGGTGGACCCGCACTGTGGCTTGAGAGGTAGGTGATTCTAGGGACTTGCCTTAGTCACACTGTAAGTGGCTACCTCTTGGGCTGGCAATGTGGCATGGTGGGTTAAGCCACTGCCTGCATAGCAACATCCAATATGGCGGTCAGTTTCAGTCCGAGCTGCCCCACTTCTGATCCAGCTCCTTGCTAATGTGCCTGGAGAAGCACTGGAAGAGTTCTCTAACTGCCTTTTTTTTTTTTTTTTTTTTTTGACAGGCAGAGTGGACAGTGTGAGAGAGAGACAGAGAGAAAGGTCTTCCTTTTGCCGTTGGTTCACCCTCCAATGGCCGCCGCGGCCGGCGCGCTGCGGCCAGTGAACTGCGCTGATCCGATGGCAGGAGCCAGGAGCCAGGTGCTTTTCCTGGTTTCCCATGGGGTGCAGGGCCCAAGCACTTGGGCCATCCTCCACTGCACTCCCTGGCCTCAGCAGAGAGCTGGCCTGGAAGAGGGGCAACCGGGACAGAATCCGGCGCCCCGACCGGGACTAGAACCCGGTGTGCCGGCGCCGCTAGGCGGAGGATTAGCCTAGTGAGCCGCGGCGCCGGCCTCTAACTGCCTTTTAAATAAAATAAATCTTAAAAAAAATGGCTACCTCTCTGTTGCAAATTCTGGGACCCAAAGACCCAGGTTTGAATTCCCACTTTCCCCTAATCTCCAGAAAATCAGGATACTTTTTTTATCTGTATTTATTTTTATTTTGACAGGCAGAATTGGACAGTGAGAGACAGAAAGGTCTTCCTTTTTCCATTGGTTCACCCCCCAAATGGCTGCTACAGCCGGCGCTGCACCGATCTGAAGCCAGGAGCCAGGTGTAGGGCCCAAGCACTTGGGGCATTCTCCACTGCCTTCCCGGGCCACAGCAGAGAGCTGGACTGGAAGAGGAGCAACCAGGACAGAATCCAGTGCCCCGACTGGGACTAAAACCTCGGGGTGCTGGCAGTGCAAGCAGAGGATTAGCATAGTGAGCCACGGCGCCGGCAGGATACTTTTTTTTTAATATAAACATTTATGTTATTTGAAAGACAGAGTCACAGAGTGAGTGAAAGACAGAGATACCTTCCTTCTGCTGGTTAACTTCCCAGCAGAAACTGGCAGGGCTGGGCCAGACCAAAGCCAGCAACCAGAACTCCAGTCAGGTCTCACACAGGTGAGGGAGGCTCAAGCACTTAGGCCATTCTCCACTGCTTTTCCCGGGTGCATTTCAGGGAGCTGGATTGGAAGTGGAGCAGCTTGGACTCAAACCGACACTCATGGGTTGCTGGGTGTTGCAGGTTGTGGCTCAACCTGATGCGCCACAATGCCGGCCCAAGGTACTTTTTAATAAAAGATTGATATATTTATTTGAAATAATTACAGAGAGGGGCCAGCACCTGCAGTGCTGGCATCCCATATGGGCGCCAGTTCGAGTCCTGGCTGCTCCACTTCAGATCCAGCTCTCTGCTATGGCCTGAGAAAGCAGTAGAAGATGGCCCAAGTGCTTGGGACTCTGCACCCGCGTGGGAGACCTGGAGGAGACTCCTGGCTCTTGGCTCCGGATCGGTGCAGCTCCGGCCAGTGTGGCCAGTTGGGGAGTGAACCAGCAGATGGGGGACACCTCTTTCTCTCTCTCTCTCTGCCTCTCCTTTTCTCTCTGTGTAACTATGACCTTCAAATAAATAAATAAATTTTTAAAAGAAAATTACAGAGAGAGGGAGAGACAGAGAAAGATCTTCTATCTGCTGGTCCGTTCCCCAGGTAGCTGCAACAGCGAGGGCTGGAGTAGGCAGGAGCCAGGAGCTTCATCCAGATCTTCATGTGGTGGCAGGGACCCAAACACTTGGGCCACTAGCAGGGAGCTGGATCAGAAGTGAGGCAGCCATCCCACTCCTTGGAATTTGCCCAAAGGAAATTAAATTGGCAAATAAAAGAGCTGTCTGCACCTCAATGTTTATTGCAGCTCAATTCACAATAGCTAAGACATGGAATCAACCTAAATGCCCATCAACAGTAGACTGGGTAAAGAAATTATGGGACATGTACTCTATAGAATACTATATAGCAGTAAAAAAAAAAAAAAAACTGAAATCCAGTCATTGGCAATGAAATGGAGGAATCTGGAAAACATGCTGAATGAAATAAGCCAATCCCAAAGGGACAAGTATCATAAGTTCTCCCTGATCGGTGACAACTAACTGAGCACCTAAAAGGAAACCTGTAGAAGTGAAACGGACACTATGAGAAACAGTGACTTGATCAGCCCTTTTGCCGACTGTCGAGGAACACTTACTACTTTATTCCTTTTAGTATTTTTTTTTTTTTGTTCTACTTAATACTATTGATTGAACTCTTTAACACACAATTATTCTTAGGTGTTTAAATTTAACTGAAAAGTCATCCCTGTTAAATATAAGAGTGGGAATAAGAGAGGGAGGAGATGTACAGTTTGGCACATGCTCAATCTTACTTGCCCCAAACGGTAGAGTTAGAAACGTGCCAGGGAATTCCAATTCAATCCCATCAAACTGGCATGTGCCAATGCCATCTTACTAAAGTGATCAGTTTCAGTTTATAATTGATCATAACTATAGGATTAAGTGTCAAAACGATTACATAAATAAGACCAGTGTCTGCTAATACTAACTGATAGAATTAAAAAGGAGAGAACAATCCAACATGGGAAGCGGGATACACAGCAGACTCATGGAATGGCAAATGCCCTGAACAGCACTCTGGCCTCAGAATCAGCCCTTAAGGCATTCGGATCCAGGTAAAAAGCCTGTGAGAGTTTCTCAGGCATGGAAAGCCAAGACACTCTGGCAAAAAAAAAAAACCACCAACCAAACAAACAAACAAAAAAACACAAACCCTAAGTGAATGATCTCTGTGAGTGAGATTCCAGTGGAAAGAACAGGGCCATCAAAGAAGGAGGTACCTTCCTCTGAAGGGAGGAAGAAATTCCACTTTGACGATGGCCTTGTCTAAATAAGATCAGAGTTGGCGAACTCGAGAGGCTTCCATAGCCTTGGCAGCTCATGACAAGAGCCTAGAGCGACTACTGACATCATAAATAAGAGTGTCAATTGTTAAATCAACAACAGGCGTCACTGTGCCCTTATTCCTCATGTAGGATCTCTGTCCTTAATGTGTTGTACTATGTGAATTAACAGTATAACTTGTACTCAAACAGTACTTTACACTTTGTGTATCTGTGTGAGTACAAGCTGTTGAAATCTTTACTTAGTATATACTAAATTGATCTGTACATAAAGATAATTGAAAATGAATCTTAATGAAGAATGGGATGGGAGAGGGAGTGGGAGATGGGATGGTTGTGGGTGGGAGGGAGGTTATAGGGGGAAATCCGCTATAATCCAAAAGTTGTACTTGGTAAATTTATATTTATTAAATAAAAGTTAAAAAAAGAAGTGGGGCAGTGGGGATGCAAACCAGTGCCCTAAGGGATGCTGTCATCACAGGCAGCGGTTTTACCCACTATACCACAACACCAGCCCCTAAAAGTCCTTTATTTATGTATTTTTATCTGAAAGGCACAGCAACAGTGAGAGAAACAAAGTGAGGAGCCAGCATGTGGACCAGCGAGTTAAACTGCTGCCTGTGATGCTGGCATCCCTTATCAGAGCACTGGTGCAAATCCAGCTCCCTATTAATACGCCTGGAACAGCAGTGGAGGATGGCCCAAGTGAAGTGCTTGGGCCCCTGCAGCCACATGGGAGACCTGGATGGAGTTCCAGGCTCCCAGCTTCAGCCACTTCAGTCATCTGAGGAGTGAGCCAGCAGATGGAAGGTCTTTCTTTTCCCTTCTGTCACTCTGCCTTTCAAATGAATTTTTCGAACTTTAAAACGCCCCCCCCCCCCATTACCTGATGGCTCACTACCCAAATGCCTCAACAGCCAGGTTGGGCCAGACCAAAGTTCTGGGCCCAGAGCTCCATCCAGATCTCTCATGTTGGTGACAGGTACCCAACTGTTTGAGCCATCATCATCTGCCTCCCAAGCTGCACGTTAGCAGGAAGCTGGATTGGAAGTGGAGGCAAGACCCAGTGCCAGGCATGCTGATAGTAGGCTGTAGGCACCCCAAGTGGTGGCTTAGCCCACAAAGGAGCCACAGTATCTGCCCCCAAAGTAACTCGTTGACAGAGTGGAGTCCGTTAGCCCACATCCTAGTTGCTGGCTTTGCCTGACAGTGCCACCGCCTCTCTGGCCAAACTGGGCACCATAGGAGTGCAGCCTTCCTCACAGGGGCATGGCCAACACGGCACCGCTGCCACCGAAGATGAACAGATGCTCGTGGTGGGACCCAACCTCGAAACAGGCGACCTGGAGGGGCAGTGTCCACCCGGGGTTGCAGCTCTGAGACTCCGTTCCTACCAAAGCCAAGCCAAGCATCAGCGGCTCCCCGAGGACCTTGGCGAGGGCTGTGTGGGCGCGGCCTATCCAGGTGCTACTACCGTGGGTGACATCGTCACCACGTCCCCAGTGGTGCGACCAGACTCACAGCGGGACTGACAGCAGCCCAGCTGGCCTGCGAGCACTGCCTCGTGTGTGGCTCCCACGGTGACGAGAGCAGTACTGCCGCTCCTGAGCCGGCTCAAACTACACTTTCCAGTTCGCGCGTCGACTACAGCTCCCTTAAGGCACTGAGAGGCACTTCCGCCCGAGTCTGCGCAGACTGCAGTTCTCAGTGGCGCGGGGACCAGCTCGGTCCCGGACTACAACTCCCACAATGCATTGGGAGGCACTTCCGCCCGAGTCTGCGCAGACTACAGTTCCCAGCGGCCTTGGGACCCGCTCGCTCCTGGGCTGCGGCTCCCGCAAAGCCGTGAGCTGCGCTTCGTCCCCGGGGCCGGCACCGACTGCTCCGAGGCTTGGTGTCCGTGCGCGCTTCTACGTTTCCGCTTTGCTGCAGACTCCGTTTCCCGGCCAGCTGGGCGTCCGCAAGCCCCTGCCTGCGTTGTAGCCACGACGCTCGCGGAGGCCGTCAGCCCCCGAGGCAGTGCGGGGACCGTAAGTGAACCGCGTGCCCGGCCCGGCTCCGCTCGCTGGCTGCGCGACTGGGCACGCCTCCCCCGTGCGCCCCTCCTGGGAAGTAAGAAACACACGCACCCCTCTCCCACAGAACTGTCGGAGGCGGAAAGTGAGGCAGACCGCCCATGGCCCCCGCCTGCCAGGCGTCTCCCCGTGACCTTCCGACCCCGGCCCAGCCGCCCCCGAGGCCACGAGACGCGCGTGGAGGCACAGTCTCCTCTCCGGCCAGCTCCTGCGGCGCCCTTGGCCTTGCCCGCACGGCCACGCCCTCGCGGTGGTGAGGTCCTGGCAGGGAGACAGCGCGCCCTGGGGCACTGGACCGCGCGCCCCTGTCGTGTCTCCACGCAGGCAAACAATGTTTGTGTACACACGCAAGTTTATTGTCGCGCTGCCAACGGCCTCAGTGTCATTTACCTGCCGCTGGGGACGTGGCCAGGCCGGATGCCCGGTGACCCCGGGCAGATTCGCGGCGGCCCCTGCGCTCCGGGGTCAGAGCTTCCAGGTTCCCTCGCACACAGCCCGGTACGTGTCTGCCGTCAGGGGCCGGAAGTCCTGCGCCCGGTTGTCCAGGATAAACAGGGGGTCAGTGATGACCCCCACGTCGAAGCCTTCACGCACCAGCCGAGACTTCATCAGTTTGAACGTGCTGGTGATCTCCAGGCTGTCCTGCAGGGCAGTGACGTCAGCCCAGGCGGCGCCCCCGCCCCCGCGCCGCCCCCGCGCCGCCGCGCGCTCACCTGGATGCGGATGAAGTGGGGGACGGCGTAGGCTGGAAGCCACGTGCGGGCGTGCTGGTACAGCTCCTGCCCGCTGAAGGCCCGGCCGGGGGCCAGCTGCACGGCAGCCATGCCCACCTTGCCCTCACACCCTGTGGGGCACACCGGTCACTCGTGGCTCACCCACCTCGCAGCGCCACAGCCGCCCCTTCCCGCCCGGCCCAGCGGCAGGCGCGTCTCTCCCCAACGCAGCTGTCGGAGGCGGAAAAGGGGGCACACCCTCCTCACCTGGCACAGCCACGCCATAGACGTTCACTTCCTGCAGAAAGTCCACCGAGGACAACACGCCCTCCACCTCCCGGGTAGACACGTTCTCCCCCTTCCAGCTGCGAAGGTGGAGCCAGACGGTGGCCACGCCCCCGCGGGAGCGCGCCCTGGAACCCAGGCCACCCAGCCCCGCCTCTTCAGCCCGGCCCCCGCGAGGGTCTGGAAGCGCCCTGAGCCCCGCCCGAGGCCAGCCCGAGACACCCCGCCCCGCACCGGAAGGTGTCCCCGAGGCGGTCGCGGAAGTACAGGAATCCTTCCTCATCCATGGCCAGGACGTCGCCTGTGTTGTAGTAGACGTCGCCTTCGCGCCGCACGCGCCGCACCAGCTTCTGTTCGGACTGCTTTCGGGGTCCGCGGTAGCCCAGGAAGGGGTTGCGGCCTAGCACTTGGGTCAGCAGCAGCCCCGCTTCCCCTGGAGTAGGAGCAGGGTATGAATGATGAGCAAGCGCCCCAGGAGCCTGCCAGGCCTCTGTTGGAGGTTTCCAACATGGTGGGCTGGTGACCCAGCAGCCTGCCAGAGGCCGAAACCAGAGAGAAAGAGGCGGAGACCTTGGGAGCCAGGGACAGGGAGACAGAAATCAGCAACGCAGGAGAAGAGAATGTGACAGCAGGAGCCTAGGATAAGAATGGAGGAGGAACAGACAAAGGCTGGATACAGCTAGACCCTGCCAGGTCCCAGGAGAAGCGAATACAGGACAAGGGGCTGATCCCTGGGAGGCTGCGACCCCACAGAAAGTTCGGGAGAACTCAGGTGGACACCCAGAGACCTGGCAGATTACAGCAAGAGGGGAGGCGGGGGAGCTGGGCAGAGTCAAGACGCTGGGAGACGGTTGCCAGAGAGCCGTCAAACAGGCCCGGGGCTGGGTTCCAGACGGGGGCTGTGGAGACCCTCATTGGTCACCACTCCCGTTGTCGTGCACTGAGGGTCTCTACCCCTCCCACACCCAGGGAAGTGCCCCGGCCTCCTACCTGGCCTCACAGGGATGCAGAATCCCTGACTGTCCCTCACGGGCTCCTCTGCCTCCGTGTCAAACTGTACGAGCTCAAAGGGCAACAGCAACTAGAGTGGAGGAGGGCGGGGAGCATTGGCAGAGGTCCGGTGGGCCCAGACTCAGGACCGGCGCCAGCCGGGCAGCCCACCCACTCACGCGAAGGAAGCAGCTCATCTTGCCCAAGGCCCCGCAGCGCCCTGGGTAGTTGATGAAGCCAACGTTGCCCTCTGTGGAGCCGTAGACTTCCCAGATCCGAATGGGCCCGAAGCGCTGCTGGAAGGCCTCCCAGACATCTGCCCGGAGCCCGTTGCCTATCGCCAGGCGCACCGAGTGTGTCCGGTCCTCTGGGTGCTGCAAGGACACCCCAAGGATGAGGACCAGAGCCCTTCCCTCAAGGAGGAGGGGCTTTCCCACCTTGGAGTTACCCTGGAGAGTTATGGGATCTAAGGGATCTACCTTAGATCTAAGGGATCCTTAGACGCCTAAGGGATCTTGGGTCGTAAGAGCAGTCAGTAGAGTCCTTAGCTGGAGGGCCACATGCAGAAGCTACCCAAGCGCCTGGCCCGGGGGAGTTACCTAGGGGAGAAGGAGACCTCATCTCCACTGGGACAGCTACCTGGAACTCTGACCTGGCTGCCTGCAGGCCTGACCTGGAAGGGTTATGTGGGGTGTTTTCCTGGAAGGCACCTGGAGATTCCTGCAGCCCTACCTTAAGGTGTTGCCCAAGGGCCTTACCTGGCGCTCTCCCTGCAGGGATACCGAGGACCTTCTCTGGGGACAGCACTTCACTGCTTTATAAAGACGAGATCAGCTCAGCTCTAGTGACTATCCTGAGTCATACCCTGTTCTAGTCACTTTACGTACATTTAACTCAGTTAGTTTTCATGTTACTCCTACAGAAAGTACCTGTTTCTATCCCTGTTTTCCAGAAGAGGACACTGAGGGTGAGAGATGTCACCTGCCCACAGTAACACAGCTGACCAAAGAAAACCTAATAGAGGGCTTGTGTGGAACTCCTTATCTGGGGTTCTTGGGTGGAGGACCTTGCTGGGGTTCTGAACTTGAATCGAGACCTTTACCTAGGTCACCTGGGATTTCATACCTGAGGTGTTCACCATGCAGCCCTCACCTGGGGAACATTGCACAGGTACCGCAGGACCTCGCCCACATACAGAATCACTGTCACACCGTGCTGCCGACAGTCATTCCAGAAGGCGGAGGCAGAGAACTTGGGGGCCAGGACACAGGTGGCTCCTGGGAGGAAGGAGAGGAGGGGCTCACAGGTTATGCCTCCACGGGGCTGTGAGAAGGCAGCTCATTGAAACACAAGCTGGGGAGAGCGCCTAGCACATCAGTTCAGGTGCTACTTGGGTTCCAGTCCTGGCTCCCCTTCTGATTCCAGCTTCCTGCTAAGGCACACACTGGGAGGCAACGGATGATGGCTCAGGCAGGTGGACCCCTGCCGCCCACCTGGGAGGCCAAGGTGGAGTTCTAGACTCCTGACTTCAGCCTGGCTCAGCCTGTTTGCATTTGGGGAGTAAAACAGCAGCTGGACGATTCTCTCGATCTCTCTCCCTCCCTCCCACCGTCTCCCTCTCCCGACCCATTTCTATCTGTCTCTCCACCCTTCTAACGAAGTGAAAAGGAAAAAAGCCGACTGCAGTGGAATGCTGAACTGTGCCCCTGGCCCTGATGAGAACACAGTCAGGCCTGTGTTAAAATCCTGTCTGCAGGATACACAGAAATCTCAGTGCCGTAGCAAAGTGAGCTCTGCTGAGTAAGAGCCGTGGATGCAATTTAAAAAGATTTATGTATTTATTTCAAGGCAGAAAGAGAGAAAGATCTTCCATCCTTTGGTTCATTCCCAAATGGCCACAACAGCCAGATCTGTGCCAGGAGCTAGAAACTCCATCTGGGTCTCCCACATGGGTGCCAGAGGCCCGAATACTTGGGCCGTCTTCTGCTGCCTCCTCAGGTGCATTCGCAGGAAGCTGGATCAGAAGGGGAGCAGCTGAACTGATATCAGCACTTTGATATGGAATGCCAGTGCTGCAAGCCGCGGCTCAATCAGCTGCACCATGGTGCCGGCCATAGGACTGTGAATGTTAAAATTCTTTTTTTTTTTTTTTTTGACAGGCAGAGTTAGACAGAGAGAGAGACAGAGAGAAAGGTCTTCCTTCCATTGGTTCACCCCCTAAATGGCCGCTACGGCTGGCGCGCTGCTCCAATCTGAAGCCAGGAGCCAGGTGCTTCCTCCTGGTCTCCCATGGGGTGCAGGGCCCAAGGACCTGGGCCATCCTCCACTGTACTCCCAGGCCACAGCAGAGAGCTGGCCTGGAAGAGGGGCAACCGGGACAGAATCCGGCGCCCCGACCAGGACTAGAACCCGGGGTGCCAGCACCGCAGGCAGAGGATTAGCTAAGTGAGCCGCGGCTCCGGCCAATGTTAAACATTCTTGAGTATGACAAATGAATACCCATCTGGGTAGGTGGGTGGAAAGGTGAGTGGGTGGGTGGACAGATCGGGTAGGTGAATTAGTGGATGGGTGGATGGTGGCATGGATGGTTAGATGGGTGAGAAGTTAGGTGAACAGATGGACGGGAGAACTGGTGGGTGGACACAGGGATTTAAGGCCCAGGGGCTGGCATTGTGACACAGTGTGTTAAGCCTGCTTGTGACACCAGCATCCCAAATTGGAGTGCTAGTTTGAGTCCTGGCTACTTCTGATCTGACTCCCTGCTGTGTGCCAGGGAAGACAGCAGAAGATGGTCCAAGTACTCGGATCCCTGCCACCCAAGTGGGAGACCAGGATGGCATTCTTGGCTCCTGCTTTCTGTTGGTCCAGCTCTGGTTGTTGTGGCCATTTGAGGAGTGAAGCAGCAAATGGAAGGTGGACCTCTTTCTCTCTCAAATTTAAGTAAATATTTTTTTTAAAAAACCCTGCCGGCGCTGTGGCTCAGTGGGTTAACGCCCTGAAGCGCCGACATCCCATATGGGCGCCGGTTCTAGTCCCGGCTGCTTCTCTTCCAATCCAGCTCTCTGCTATGGCCTGGGAAAGCAGTGGAAGATGGCCCAAGTCCTTGGGTGCCTGCACCCGCGTGGGAGACCCAGAGGAAGCTCCTGGCTCCTGGCTTCAGATCGGCACAGCTCCGACCATTGCGGCCAATTGGGGAGTGAACCATCGGATGGAAGACCTCTCTCTGCCTCTTCTCTCTTTGTGTAACTCTGACTTTCAAATAAATAAATAAATCTTTAAAAAAAAAAACAAAAACAAAAACAAAACAAAACCTAGTGAGCCGTGGCGCCGGCACACCGGGTTCTAGTCCCGGTCGGGGCGCCGGATTCTGTCCCGGTTGCCCCTCTTCCAGGCCAGCTCTCTGCTGTGGCCAGGGAGTGCAGTGGAGGATGGCCCAAGTGCTTGGGCCCTGCACCCCATGGGAGACCAGGATAAGTACCTGGCTCCTGCCATCGGATCAGTGCAGTGTGCCAGCCACGGCGGCCATTGGAGGGTGAACTAACGGCAAAGGAAGACCTTTCTCTCTGTCTCTCTCTCTCACTGTCCACTCTGCCTGTCAAAAAAAAAAAAAACAAAAAACAAAAAACAAAAAAAAACCTGCCAACTTAAATGTCAGTATCCCTGCACCCAAAGCAACATCTGCACATGTGCTTGGTGAGGCAACAAGTAGGCGTTCCCTTTGATGCTGTGTCTGCTTTTGGTGAGGAGATAACATGTAATGCCCTCCATGTGGAAATGAGCCCTAGGTCCTTGAAAGTGTCTGCTTTGTTTCTGATCTCTGTGGAGACATTTCCTTCACTGGGGAAGATCTTCAAGAGCTGCCCAGCTGGCACTGTGACACATGGGTTAAAGCCCCAGCCTGCAGCGCCAGCATCCCATGTTTGCACCAGTTTGAGTCCTGGCTACTCATCTTCCGATCCAGCTCTCTACTGTGGCCTGGAAGAGCAGTGGGGGATGGCCCAACTCCTTCAGCCCCTGCACCCACGTGGGAGACCCGGAGGAAGTTCCTGGCTCCTGGCTTGGGATCAGCTCAGCTCTGGCCATTGTGGTTATTTGGGGAGTAAACCAGAAGAATGGAAGACCTCTCTCTCTGGCTCTACCTCTCGCTGTAACTCTTTCAAATAAATAAATAAATAAATAAAATCTAAAAAAAAAAAAAAAAAAAAAAAAAAAAAAAAAAAAAAAAGAGCTGCTCAGACCAATAGGAGGAAGGTCAATGGGAAGCTTCCCTAATCAACATAGCCTCTCTGTGAACACAGAGTTCTTCCCAAGAACAGTAGAAACTGAATCTGACAACACCTCTATGAGGAATTTCCTTTATTTTATTTATTTATTTATTTATTTTTGACAGGCAGAATGGACAGTGAGAGAGAGAGACAGAGAGAAAGGTCTTCCTTTTGCTGTTGGTTCACCCTCCAATGGCTGCCGTGGCTGGTGCACTGCAGCAGGCGCATTGCGCTGATCCGAAGCCAGGAGCCAGGTGCTTCTTCTGGTCTCCCATGGGGTGCAGGGCCCAAGCACTTGGGCCATCCTCCACTGCACTCCCTGGCCACAGCAGAGAGCTGGCCTGGAAGAGGGGCAACCGGGACAGAATCCGGTGCCCCGACCCAGACTAGAACCCAGTGTGCTGGTGCTGCAAGGTGGAGGATTAGCCTGTTGAGCCACTGCGCCGGCCTCTATGAGGAATTTCCAATCTAACCAAAAATGCAAGGGGAAAAGGAGCAGAGACATGATAACAAAGAGAATGTGGAGGCTTTACAAAAAGACAGTGGGGTAATTGGAACATGAACTGGGTATCAAATGATCTTAGAGTTACTGTTAATTTTGTCTGGTGTGATAATCATTGCAGTTACAGCTTTCTTGTCCTTATATGTTAGAGGTACATACTGCAATATTTACAGTCAAAAAAACCTATTTCTAGGATTTGCTCTGAAATAATACAGAAAGAAGGGAATGCCTATGTAATAAACCGGCAACATGGTAACATCTGTTGAAACTGTAAGGTAACAAATGTATTGGGCCCGGCACCCTAGGCTAATCCTCCGCCTATGGCACCAACATCCCATATGGGTGCCAGATTCTGTCCCAGTTGCTCCTCTTCCAGTCCAGCTCTCTGCTGTGGCCCGGGAGGGCAGTGGAGGATGGCCCAAGTGCTTGGGCCCTGCACCTGCATGGGAGACCAGGAAGAGGCACCTGGCTCCTGGCTTCAGATCAGCACTGCGCCAGCGCAGCGGCCATTTGGGGGTGAACCAACACTGTCTCTCTCACTGTCTAACTCTGCCTGTCAAAATAAATAAATAAATGTATCTTCCCTTTCTTTTCACATTTTTAAAAAAGATTATTTATTTATTTATTTGAAAGTCAGTTACACAGCGGGAGAAGGAGAAGCAGAGAGACAGAAAGGTCTTCCATCTGCTGGTTCTGTTAAGTAGGAAGTCAGATATGAGCTTATATGTGTGACAAAGGCCTAAGGAGACATCTATGTCCAGCATATGCATCTCAAAGTCATCCCAATAACCTTCCAGGGCAGCCCAGTATCTACATCCTGCCCTGCCCCTTCTACCCGATAACCTGCCAGGTGAGGGTCCCCGTCCCTTCTGCCTGATAATCTTCCAGGTGCAGCCCAGTATCTGCACTTCAAATATCCTGCTCAGATCTTGATCCTCCAGGGGGTCCTGCCCATCCTTCCTCTAACCAGGGCGGTGCCAGCCAGGCTTCCCCTGTCTGATAACTTCAGGGGGAAAACTCAGATAGGAATTTTTCTATTTATATCCAAGAAGTCCTTTGTTCTAGGAGGAACAGAGGTGGGGAGGCAAAACCCCCAGCCTCAACCAGACTGCGTGCTCAGCCCTCTGCCTCTCTGCTGAGCCACCCGCCTGGCCTGCCCAGGTGCATTCTCTCCACTCAACCATGTAACCCTGCTCTCCCTGTCCGAGTGACTGGGCACTCTCTCCCAGGTCCTGTCTGGAGAGGTGCCCGTCTGTTCTTAGAGATGTCCCTTCCCTAATAAACCTTGCTGTGTTGCTTTCCACTACTCTCTATCTCACACCTGAATTCTTTCCTGCATGAAGACAAGAACCTTAGCATTCTCCAGTAACAGTTCAATTCCCAACTGACTGCAACAGCTGGAGCTGCGCCTATCCGAAGCCAGGAGCCAGGAGCTGCTTCTGTGTCTCCCACATAGGTGCAGGGGCCCAAGGGCTTGGGCCATCTCTACTGCTTTTCCAGGCCATAGCAGACAGCTGGATAGGAAGAGGAGCAGCTGGGACTTGAACCGACACCCCTGTGGGATGCTGGCAGTGCAGCAACAGCTTCGCCTGCTACGCCACAGCGCTGGTGCCTCTTTTCATATTTCAACTAAAACTACTAATCTTGTGATTTATCCCATGACTAATCTTGTGAGCCATCCAGATTCTGTTCAAACAGGAGAATAATGTTTGCCTAACAATTTCAGGAGCCAACTGCAAGGAAATGACTGGAATGGCAGACCTTACACCTCAGCTAAAGAAGGAATACACAACTACAAATGGCCAAGCTCCATATCAAAGAAACCTCCACCTGGGGTCCTCCATTGTGCCTGCAACACCAGGAGCCGGGCCAGGCTAAAGCCAAGAGCCAGGAACTGGGGCCAGCGCTATGGCAAAGTGGGTTAAGCTGCCGCCAGCAGTGCTGGCATCCCATATGACGATTGGAGTCCCAGCTGCTTCACTTCAATCCAGCTCTCTGCTGATGTGCCTGGGAAAGCAGTGGGAGATGGCCTAAGTGCTTGGGCCCCTGCAGCCACATGGGAGAGCAGGAAGAAGCTCCTGGCGCCTGGCTTGGGCTTGTCCCAGCCCTTGTGGCCATTTAGGGAGTGAACCAGTGGATGGATGACCTCTGTCTTCCTCTCTCTCTCTCTCTCTCTCTCTGTAACTCTGCCTTTCAAATTAAAAACAAACAAACAGAACAACCAGGAACTCCATCTGGGTCTCCCATATGGGCAACAAAGACCCAAGTACTTGAGCTATTACCATTTCTGCCATTAGTATCGCCAGGGTGCACATCAGCAAGAAGCTGGACTCAGTCCCAGGCACTCCGTATTCAAACTTGACCTTGGCCTCTCCTCACTGTGTTTAAGAGCAGGGTCTCTGGAGATACCCATTGCACCACAACAATGGCCACCGGGCTGAATTCTGAGTCAGGTGTCAAGGCAGACAGCCTCAAGGAGTGCATGGTGAGCATTCCTTCATCAGCTCCTGCTTGGGCTGTGCCACCAATCTGGCCCTGCCTCCTCACTGCCTCCCCGGATGCTCCTGTCAGCTCTCATCCAGGCCTGGGAATCGCTGCTGTCAGTCCCTTATCAAAAATTAGATCCCAGGGGTAGGCACTTGGCAGAACATTTAAACCATTGTTGGGATGCCTGCGTCCCATTTCAGATCGCCTAGCTTCAAGTCTGGGCTCTGCTCTCCATTCCAGTTTTCTGCTAATGTTCGTTCTGAGTGCTCAAGTACTTGGGTCCCTGCCGACCAAGTGGGAGACCAGGCTGAGTTCCTGGCTCAAGTTCTGGCTGCTCTACTTTCAGTTTAGCTTCTGCTAATGCTCTTGGGAAGGCAATATGATCCAGTAAGTAGCTGGGCCCCTGCCACCTGCACAGGAGACCTGGATGGAGTTCCTGGCTCATAGTTTCAGCCTGGCCTTACTCTGACTGTTGGAATGAACCAACAGTTGGGAGATTCATTCCCCCCTCCTCCCTTCTCTCCTTTTCTCCCTCTCTCCCTTTCTTTCTCTGCCTTTCAAATAAATTCTAAAAAAAATGTTAAGTGAACCCCAGTGTGCTGGGTAATTTATGGGGTGTTATTACTGTCACCATTCCCCAGCCCTAGTAGCCTTTGACATAGACTTACTGGGTCTCAGTATCTTTTCCTTACCTGGCAGTTTTTATTTGAAAGTCCTCTGGAAAGCGAAACTCATTAAGTCAAGGAAACAGCACAGTTTCCCCTAAGGCTAACACAGTCAACGCCTCAGGGCTGACCTCAGTTCTGAGAGCAGCAGGAACCCACAGGCAGAACTCCCAATCACAGACTTGAAATCTACTTGTCACCCCTATTGCTAACACCCCCCATGTTATACTTGAATTGAGATATTTCTAGGAACTGCAAGACTTGATCAAATAAAGGGATACCCAGACAGACAGGAACCTACCTTTTACTATTCTGAAAGAAACATGCTGTCCCCTAAACACTGACCCATCAAGGAAGGCCACACACTGAGGACCACCCTGAGACCCACACATGAGCTGATCATGCAGGGTGCATCTCAACTCCGGACTATAAGACTCACAGCCTTAACTCTTGGAGAGGCTGGGAATTCATCAGTAACTTCCCAGCTCCGCTCTTTCTTCCACCAGCCTGATGTCCACGATTGGCTTTCTGTGAGCTGGGCAAGCGGACCCCGTTCTGGGTTCTGTAGCAACTCCTCCAACGAACGTTGGGGTTGTGTTGCAGCATCACCTTGGCCACCTGCTGTAGTGGTCCCAATTGAAAGGATTCCCGGAGAATAGCTTACCAAGCTCTAAGCAGCCGAGGACCCCAAGGACAAGCCCCATCGTGTGGTACAGAGGCAGGACTACGTAGATGACATCGTCAGCTCTGGCCCCACACAAAGACAGCATTTTGCTCATCTGCAAGACCTTCTCCTGCGTGAGGATGGCCGGCTTTGGGAGCCCTGAGGGATGACAGAATGGGAGCTGAGAGGGTAAGGGGATTGCACAGAGGGGAGAGTGAGTGTCCGAGGGCCGTCAAGCATGGGGATCTGCGATTGGGTTCAGAGGCCAGATGCAGATGGAAAGTAACAGGTCAACACCAAAGGTCAGGAAGGGTTTCAGTAGCTGCTCACTGGGCAGAGGCAGGGTTCTGGCACTGGTCACTCAAGTCACGTTGTCAGTCAGAGGGCAGTGTGGGTTTCAGAGGTCATTTGAAGCACAGGACAAGGCTGGAGTTAGGTCGGGGTGAGAGTTCAAAGGCTGGGGCTGGGGCTGCTGGAACCCTTACCAGTGGTCCCTGAGGTGTAGATGAACATAGCAGGGCTTTTCCATGTGACCCCAGCACGTAGGTCAGCAGGCACTGGGCTGGAGGGCGCAGTGTCCAGGGCAGCTCCCAGAGCCCCCACCCCCGGTGTGGGGGAGCTGTGGCTAAGGTAGAAGCAGCAGATGTTCTCCTCCTGCAGCTTGGGAAGGACTTCCTGCAGGCTCTCCTGGAGGTCTGCAGGAATGGGGTAGAGAGGAAACTGAGGCAAGGTGCACCCTGGTCACGGGGCTGGGGGGGGGGCGCTGACCCAGAGCTAGGGCAGAGGAGTAGCTAGCAGAGACAAACTTGCGCATATTCTCTCAAAGAAGGATTGAAACAGCCCAGGTGAGGGGAGAAGACTGAGAGACTGGTGACCTCAGTACTACTTTCCCGTTACGTTTCAAGTCTAATCGCTTGTGGTGGTGGATGAGTGGGAGCAAAAGGCTCTGCCCAGCCCCCACCCCCACCCCGGACTCCTGTCCTGCAGTCCATCCCTTGCCCCGTTCACTTCCATCCTCTGCTGGCCCAGGGGCCCTTACCTGGGTCCACCAGCAGCACCCTGGCCCCCGAAGTCAGCACAGCATGCACCAGGGGGGCACCTCGGCCATGTGGGTTGATCCAGGCTACTGGGCAGCCCAGCTTGGTCAGCCCCAGATACAAACTCAGAGCAGGGATGGCGTGGGAGGTCAGCACCAGGAGGGCAACAGGCTCCCCAGGAGTTGGGCCACCATGGCTGCCCAGCTGAGCCTTCAGAGCCCACGCTGCCTGGCAGGCCCTGGCATCCAGCTCCTTGAAGGTGACAGAGCAGGCCCCAGGACCCGTCCAAACCAAAGATGTGTGGCCAGGCTGCGCTCGTGCTTGCCGCTCAAAGGCATCCACCAAGGTGTCAGGAGGCTGTCGATTCAAGCGTCTCTTGATCTTCAGTCCCAGGTGGATGAGCCTGACAAAGTAGGCGATGTCTGTGGGCAGCCAGCGCAGGCCCGGGGGCGGCCGTGAGGGTAGCATGGTCAGCATGAGGGCCGCAGCTGCAAGGCTCAGCCAGTGGGGCATCCAGGGGCTGAGCCAGGGTTGTGCCAGCACAGCCAGACCAAGCAGTACGCAGCACGTGGGGTCCCCCAGGAGCCAGCGTAGGGCCAGAGCCATTGCTGCTGGCCACAAGGGCTGCCCCAGGCCCCCCAGCAGAAATAACAGCAGCAGTAGAGAGGCGAGCTGCTGTCTTCCACCCATAGCCCCAGCTCTCTTCTGGACAAATGGCTGCAAATTCACAGGCTTATCTCTGTCCAGGGCTCCTGGCCGCAATGTCCAGCCCATCCACCCCGCCCTGGAGGCGGTGGCTCAGGCTCGGCTGGCAGTGGCTGCTCCGGTCTCCTGGTCTAGAACTCTGCCCCCAGCTCTTCTCCTGTTTTGCTGTTTATCTTCCTTATCAGCCCTGTCTTTCTCCAGAGGTCTTTCTCCTCCTTGGGCACCACCACCAGCCTGCCTGCTGTCCTGTTCGCCCAGTCCCCCCTCCCAGGGCTGGCAACTGCCTCCAACCGTGCCCGTTCTGTACAGGAACTTGAGAGACCGACTTTAGAGATGTTCCAGCAAGTCCAACAGGAAAGCAACAGGACAAGGTCGTCCTGGCCGCAGGCACCGCCTGATGCTCTGCCCTCCTCTGCACCCACCTGATGTGCGGAAGAGACCTGACCGGGCTACAGCCCTTCGTCCCCAGTGATGAGAAGTCTAACCTCCTTCCCGGGGCCAAGCACTGCTCATTTAAATGCAGCTCTGTTCCCTCCCACGTGCCTACTCTCTTTGCCCCACTTTTGGCATTGATGGAGATTCAGTCCTGGCCTTCACACGCAGAGCTGGACTGGGAAACCTTGTCCCCTCACCACTGGGAGGCAGTCAGAGAGAGATTTCAAAGGGGCCACCACTGGCCCATGAGCCCTCCAGGCTAGAGTCCCCTCTGTCCACTCCAAGTGCTTGGAATAGGGCACCTGGGTCAGGAGTTGCGAATGTGCTGGGGACAGATGGGGAGAATGGCTCCCCAGGGCTGAGCTGGTCAGGGAGCCCTGTGACACTGGCTCACAGCAGGGGTTGGGCGGCACAGCCGTCACTCACTGAGAAGCCACCTACTCTGGAACGTGGCCACCAATGGCCAGGGCAGGCTCTCCAAAGGTAACTTGCTCAACCATCATGCCCATCTGCAGGTGGCAGGGGAAGTTTTTTTTTGTTTTTTTTTTTTTTTTTGTTTTTTTTTTTTTTGACAGGCAGAGTGGACAGTGAGAGAGACAGAGAGAAAGGTCTTCCTTTGCCGTTGGTTCACCCTCCAATGGCCGCCGCGGCCGGCGCACCGTGCTGATCCGATGGCAGGAGCCAGGAGCCAGGTGCTTCTCCTGGTCTCCCATGGGGTGCAGGGCCCAAGCACCTGGGCCATCCTCCACTGCACTCCCTGGCCACAGCAGAGAGCTGGCCTGGAAGAGGGGCAACCGGGACAGAATCCGGCGCCCCGACCGGGACTAGAACCTGGTGTGCCGGCGCCGCTAGGCGCAGGATTAGCCTAGTGAGCCGCGGCGCCGGCTGGCAGGGGTTTTAAAGTCCAGATTCTGAGAGTCTGGTTGGAAGATTGAAACAGACTTGGTGAGCGACAGAGGGCTACAGGGTGACGGGTTTGTGGTCTCTCTCTCCAAGACCTATTTCTGCAGGAGCTGGCCTCTGCCCCTCCCACAGGACCAAGTGCTCCAAAAGAACTGAATGCCAGCCACACTCGTAGCGCGTCCCAGTACCCGGAACTGAGGCTCAGTTTACCTAAGTGGTGCCCAGGGAGGTGGGGGTGGCAGCAGGGGTACTGCCCAGGGCTGGGGACGTTGAGTCCCAATCATCACAGCTCAGCGCTGATCTCAGTGCACACAACGTCACGCACTCGTGCCCCATGGCTCATCATTGTTTATTACAGGGAGGGGAATCCTGAGGCCGGCCCCATGCCAGGGCAGGTCCACCTGGGCCTCCTTAAGCGCCCCAAGGGACAGGTAGAGCTCGGGATGGGGAGCCGGGGACTTCACCTCGCCAGACATGGGGGCAGGGAAGCAACCCAAATTCCACCTCACTACGACTAGTGCAGGGTGCGGACCGGGGTCAGACACACAAGTCCAGGGCCAGGTCCAAGGACCTCAGCGTCCAGCTCACGTGGGAGGGGCTCCAGTTCTCAGAAGCGGGAGCCCCTAACATCCCCTGCCCTGACCCGGCACGGCCCAGAGGATCCAGTGGGCTGGACCTCGAGGTCTGGCGTAGAGAAAGGGGTAGGGGAGGAGGAGAGCCTGCGCTGGGGGGAGGGCGTGGTGTACGGGCGGGAATATGGTCAAGGCGCTGCTGCTGCAGCAACCAGGCTCCACTGGACCGAGGCGACCGGCCACGCAGTGGGTGCAGCCAGTCCCCACCGAATCCTCAGGCCCTGGGCCCCCGTCAGGGCGCAGGATGCGTAGCCAGGTGGCGCTCCAGCAGCGCGCGGTGGGAAAAGACCTTGCCGCAGGCTGGGCAGGGCGCGCGCTCCGGCCGGTGCGTGCGCATGTGCACATTGAGGGAGCTCTTCTGCGTGAAGCGCTTGGCACAGACCGCGCACTGGAAGGCGCGCACTCCAGTGTGCGTGACCATATGCTTGAGCAAGTAGTCGCGTAGCGAGAAGGATCGCCAGCACACGGCACACTGGTGCGGCTTCTCCCCTGCGGATGACAGCGTGCGTCCGTTAGACCGCCCGGCTCTCCCAGGTAACTCGTGTCTGGCAGGGGCTTCCATCCCCTCCACAACCACCCACCATCCTGGGATCCCCTGCCCGACAGAACTCACACATACACACCCCGGTGCGTCTCCCTCCATGGGGGTGCCCTCTCCCAGACCCACACCGTCCCCGACTGGCAGCACCTCCCCACCCAATCTAACAGGCATGCTCCCAGCAGGGATCGCTGCCCATCTGGACTGCCCACGTGGGTCTCCCCTGACCGCCACCAGACCCACCGGCACCTGGAGACTCCCTGGGGCGCTGTTCCCCAGCCCAGCCACATCCCGGGCTCAAGACTCAGCGTCAGCTCTCCAAAGGCTCTGAGCACGTTCCTGCTCCCCAACCCAGCCTCAAGATGCCCCCTAAAAGGGAGGACCCCACTTCGGGGGTTTGCCTTGCCCACAAGCCTGGCACGTGGGGAATTCCATCTCCTGGCTCCCTGGCTCCCTCCACCTCCCGCCCCTGCTCACCCGAGTGGATGAACATGTGCTTGGTGTAGTTCTTCCTGGAGCTGAAGGTTTTCCGGCAGTGGCTGCACTCGTAGGCCGGCGGCTCCGCACCCGGAGCTCGAACAGGTGTGACTGGAGGGGCGGCAGCCGGAGCGGCAGGCTGAGCTGGGGCGTCCCCGAGCTGCACGCTGGGGGCAGCCTCTGGCTGGAGCGCGGGATAGAAAGCAGGGGGCGGGCCGGGGGCTGGTCCCGATGGGGTGGGAGGGGTAGGTGCGGGCGGCCCGGGGGCGCCCAGGTGGAAGGGGAAGAGAGGCACGGGCGGCCCTGGGGTCTTCACGCTGGGAGCATGGGGTGCAGCCAGGACGCAGTCGGGTGGGACCGGGGTCTCCGCAGCGGCGCTGTCCTCCTCGTGCCAGGCAGTCACGTAGCTCTCTGGGAACGCACCCTCAGCCACCGCGGCCCCTCGAAGGAAGTCCCTCCCAGCGCCGCCGTAGTCAGCGAGCCCGGTGGGTGCGGGCGGCTCCTCACGCGCTCTGTCGGCGGCGGCGGTGAGGAAGCCGGCAGCACAGTCCGGAAAGGAAGGGGGTGCCTGGCCCTCCCCCGGCCCGCCGCCTTCGCCATCGTCGCCATCACTGTCCTCGTCTGTCTCCTCCTCGTCCTCGTCATCGTCCCCTCGGTCGTCGGGGGCTGCAGGCAGCGCGGGGTCGGCGTCGGGTCCTTCCACCTTGGCTGGCGCCGGAGGCGCAGGCAGCTGCAGGCGTGCAGGCTGGCGCTGCTTGCGGCTGTGCGCGATGCCGGGGTGCCCCGGAGGGCGCGCTGCCAACAAATGGCGCAGGCGGTGGCGCAGCTGCGCCGGAGCAAGCGGTGGGGGCACGGGCGCGGGCAGGGGTGCAGGCGCTGGGGCGCCCGGGGCACGAGTGCGGGCAATGATCTGCGTGCATTCATCGATAACGGTCTGGATGCGGAGCACCGACGCCGCGGTGAGCACCTGCAGCGCCTCGCCCTGCGCCACCACGAGCGAGCCGCTGTACAGGAACTCCACGAGCTGGCGCACCGTTTGCGCGGGCACCACCGGCGGCACGCGTATCTCGGAGTGCCCCAGCAGCAGCTTGTCCTGGAAGAAGGGCGAGCCGGCGGCCAGCACGCAGCGGTGCGCGCGGAGCGAGGCCTCGCGGATGCGCACGGTCACGTCGCAGAAGTGCCCGCCCAGCCTCTGGCCGTTGAGCGTTTCAAGCAGGGAGCGGGAGAAGTTCTGCAGGTGGATGTGGTGCACCGCCTCTGCCGCCGCCATCTACACGGATGAAGCACGGATGAAGGGGTGGGGCGGGGAGACGTCAGTGCTGCCCGCCCCAGGTTCCCGTCCCTTCGGACCTTACAGGAGAGGATCCAGAGTCCTCTCCCCTCCTGCCCAGCAACCCCCCCCCCCGTTCGCAACTCAGGACACACCAGGACCCCTCCCACACACGCCCCACTCAGTCCTCTGCAGTGCCTGCCACCTCCACAGCCACGAGGAAACCCCTAAAAGAGGGTGGGAATACTAAAGGTCTATCCCCAACCCCCGTCCTGCTCAGGGCCCCACAGGACGCCCAGGGCTTGCCCTCCACCCCCAACTCCAAGTGAGGCCAGGGACCCCCACGCAGAACTGGCTGCCCCATCCCACCCAGAGCAGATCTCATGGCAGGAACACTGGTCCCCATCTCCACCAACTAGCTGTGACTCCTGCCGCTCCTGACTTTTTGGGGGGAGGGGTCTCTCTTCATCACATCTCTCAGCTTAGAGCCTCTAAAACCCTGTGTGATCCAGGCATCCCAAATGGGCGCCGGTTCGAGTCCCGGCTGGTCCACTTCCGATCTGGCTCCCTGCTAATGCGCCTGGGAAAGCAGCAGAGGATGACCCAAGTGGGAGACCCAGAGGAAGCTCGCCGCTGCTGGTTCAGGGCGGCTCAGCTCCGTCGTTGCTGCCATTTGGGAATTGAACCAGTAGAGGGAAGACTTTCTCTGTCTCTACCTCTCTCTGTAACTGTCTTTCAAATAAATAAAATAAAAATCTTTTAAAAAAAATAGGGGTACATTAACTAGGGTATATGGAGTTTGTCACAGGTGGTAGGGGGCACATCTGCCTCCTGGGCAGAGCTGTTTGGGACAAAGGACTGACATGGAAGGGTGGGCATCAGCCTGGCAGGCATACATGGTTCGGAGCACACTCTAGTCCGGCAGGCAGGGGTGCTCCCTGCAGCACCAGCTCTGCTTGGCATCTCCATGGGGCCTGCGTGGAGAGGGGGCACGTGTGGACTTTGCAAGGCTGTGTGGCTGGCTGGACAAGAGCAGAGCAGCACAGGCCACAGGCATGGCTGAACCATCCCTGTGCGTCTTGGGAACCTGTGGCCCCGTAATCCCAGCACTGTCCTGTCTTGCACCAGAGGAAAACCCCCCCAGAGAAGGCTGGCAATCTAGGAAACTCTGCCTCTTCACCCATGAAGCAAGCGACCATTTGTCAACAAGGATGCAGGGATGAGCGGTGGGCGTGGCAGTTAAAGTACCCCACCCACATCTCAAAGCTGAGTGCCTGGGGCTGAGCTCTGGCTCAGATGATGCCTCAAGTCTCTGGGTCCCTGGGCGCCCCTACCCCTCCTTGTAAGAGGCTGGGATGGCGTTTACAGCGGCTAGCTTCTGCCTAGCCCAGGCTGTTATGGGCATTTGAGGAGTGAGCTAGCAGATGAAGGAGCTCTCTCTCTCTGTCTTTGAATAAGTAAGTAAATATAAATAAAGATCGGGGATGAGATACTGGGCTCATCCTCCACCCAGAACGCCCGTACCCACAGTCTCAGGGAGAAGAATCAGGACACAGGATGCACCCTGAGACTGGTCCACTTTCCACCGGGCCCCCGGCGAGGGCCCCACTTAACCCTCAGGATCCACTGGGGTCTCAGGCTCCGTCCCTGCGGCTCCGCCTTCTCTTTGCCCCCAGCCGGACCTTTCCTCTTTCATGTCCCGCCTCTGCCCCGCAGGCCCCACACCTGCAGTGGCCTGGCTACCGCCGGCCTGGATCGCCGTGTTGGTCCTCTCCGGCGTCTATTCGCCACGCAGCAGCCAGAGGGAGCCTGTTCGGACGAAACAGGTCTGGACCCTCCTCGGCTCAGAGGCCTCCATGGCAATGAATTGATTCCTGGAACCGGCCAAGCGTTTGCATGCGCGAAGACTGACCTCCGCCCACAGCGCCCTTCCCCATCCTAGTCCACCCGGTTCCCGCAGGACTTCAATTCCGGGCCCAGACGCCGGGCACGGCCCCAGTCTGGACTCCTCTGCTGACCCTCCCTCGCCCTGCTCCCGGGAGGACTCCGGTCCCACAGTCCAGATACAGCAGGGCCTTCTTGGATGCGTGCGAACAAAGGCCCACCTTGGAGACCGACCCTCCCGCGTCTGGCGCCCAACACTGGTCGCCACGGCTTCGCCCACGCCATGCACTTGGCTCCAGACACCCTGTGCAGTACTCTACGCCATCGCCCGGGCCCCACCCCGAGAGCGCCTCCGACCCGCTGCCGCAGCACCCGCTCAGCCCCCGCCGACCTGGGTTTCCCGCCTCGGTACCCTGGCCCGCTCGGCGCCCCGATCCTGTAGCGCCCTCTCGCGTTCTCCGCAGGACCTCCGAGGCAAGCGCGGGCGCCACACCCCTGGCAGGCCGGGCCTTCTCGGCGGCCCTGCAGCAGGGGATGCCCGCCCGACCCCACCTCCGGCTCCTCCTCAGGCACCAGGCCCCGCAGCGGCCGCCTCCCGCTCACCAACGCCAAGGCCACACTTCCGGGCCGCTCCGCCGGCGGAACCCAAGTCCGGGGCCGCTGCGGCGCAGGGGGGCGCATTAGGACAAAGCACGCTTCCGGTGTTTCCATGGAGATTAGCGGCGGCCGCCAACTGAGCTTCCGGCCCTGCGTAGAGTCGGACTCAGGTTCGCAGAGGCTCCGGCGGCTGCAGCGCGAGGACGCTCCCGGCCTGAAGTGACCCCGGCGGAGGGCGGGCTCGAGCCGTCCTTCAACGGGCCGCACGCCCGAGCGCGGGACACCGGGCGGAGGAGGATGGGTCGGCAGCTCGCGGCCGGGGCTCCCCGATCCCTGCCGGCTGGCTTCATCCCCGCTGCAACCTGGGGAGGCAGCCTTCCCCCCATAACGCAGGTGGGCGCACCAGGAGGACTGACCGCTGCCCGGCCGGGCGCAGCCCCGCCTGAGGCCCTTCAGCCGCCCCGCAGGACCACCGCCCGCGGGGGGAGGGGGACGGGAACGAGGGGACCCACCCTAGCCCTGGCTCCCACCCTCGGCCCCTGGGCCAGTGGAAGCAGCCTGACCCCCACTCTGCAGCCCGCTGGGCCCACCTGCCCCAGGAGAGGTGTCAACAGAGCAAGAGATGGCACCGACCCGCTCAACACCCCCAGGCCAACACTTAGAACAAAAGGGGGTGTCGAGGCCAGACACGTGGGAGAGCTGTCCCAGCAGACGGAACAACCTAGGTCCACAAGGGCCCTGAAGTGGGACTGCCTGTGAGCCCGGCCAGGGAGGTGGCGAGCCGGCCCTGTGGCCACTGTGTGAGGGCAGGCAGTGATGGGGCTGGAACAAGGGCTTAAGAGGACTGCACGCCTCTGCCCCGGGATCTCCTGGCCTGTGTTGCAGACGTGGGGTTTGAGAGGGGAGCACGGGTGCCAGGTGAGAAACTGAGGCAGCAGTGATGGCTCACGAACCCGGGTCCCTGCCACCCTCGTGGGGGAATTGGATTGTGCCTGGCTCATCCTCCCACCCCTGCCCTTTGCAGGAATTTGGAGAGTGAACCAGCAGATGTAAAATGTCTCTTTCTCTGTCTCTCTGCCTTTAAAATAAATGAAGCTAAATAAATTAAAATTAAAAAAAAAAAATCCAACTTTAGGAGCAGATGTCTGGCACAGTGGTTCACACATCATTCGGGAGACCTGCATCCCATGCTGGGGTGCCTGGGTCGTGTCCCAGCCCTACTCCCTGTTCCAGCTGCCTGCTCACGCATACACTTGGAGGCGACAGATGATGTGAGTGATCACCACCCACACAGGAAACCTGGACTGAATTCCCCACTCCCAGCCTCAGCCTGGCCCACCCCCAGCTGTTGTAGGCGTTTGGGAGGGAAACAGCAGATAGATCGATCTCTCTGCTTTTCACATAAATAGAAATAATTTTTTTACAATTTATTTGTTTATTCAAAAGGCAGAGTTACAGAGAGGCAAAGGCAGAGAGGTCTTCCTTCCACTGGTTCACTCCCCAAATAGCCGCAACAGCCAGAGCTGCACTGATCCAAAGCCAGGAGCCAGGAGCTTCCTCCAGGTCTCCCATGTGGGTGCAGGGGCCCAAGCGTCTGGGCTATCTTCTGTTGTCTTCCCAGGCAATAGCAGAGAGCTGGATCGCAAGTGGAGCAGCTGGGACTCAAACCATGGTCCATATAGGATGCTGGCTCTGTAGATGGCAGCTTTACCCGCTACGTCACGGCGCTGGCCCCTAGACATAAATATTTTTACAAGTTGGTGAGGCCAGTGTTGTGGTGTAGTGGGTTAAGCTGCTGCCTGCGGCAACAGCATCCTGCATGAGTGCTGATCCAAGTCCAGGCTGCTCCGTTTCCAATCCAGCTCCTGGCTAATGCTCCTGGGAAAGCAGCGGAGGATGGCCCGAGTCCTTGGGCCCCTGCACCCACATGGGAGACCTGGATGCCCCAGCTGTTGTTGCCATTTGGGGGAGTGAACCAGGGAATGAAGAATCTCTGTCTCTTCTCTCTATGTAACTTAACTTTCAAATAAATAAATCTGTCTTTTTAAAAAACTCTAGGGGCATGGTGGTAAGACACTTGTGTTCCATATTGGACTGAGGTCAGCGTTGCTCCAGCTCCTGAGAATGCAGGCCCTGGGAGGCAGTGGTGATGGCTCCAGTAACTGGGTGTCTGCCACCCTTGGGGAAGACCTGGGTTGAGTTCCTGGCCCGTGAGCTCAGCCCTGGTCAATAAGGGCATTGAGGGCATGACTCAGTAGATGGGGCAGTGTGCTGTCCCCTCTGCTTGTCTCTCTGCAAAAGGTGTGTGTGTGTAGGTGTGTGTTTTAAAACAAAAAACAAGGCTAATGTCGTGCTTCATTGTTTTTTAGACTCTGAGCCCCGTGCTCTGGCCCACTGGGTCTGCTTTCACCAACCCTGACAATCTCCTCTCTGTTCATTTCTTTCCAGCCTCGTGGGCCACTTGGTGTGCCTCCCTTGAGGTGGGCCCATGCAGTTTCCTTTGTGTAGTTCCTTGTTACACAGCTTAGATGCTGTCACCCTGGGACCTCAAGTGCCTTCCTCTGTCTTCTGACACCAGGTTTGTTAAAGGGGAGGGTTCTGTGTCCTTCATATTGGTACTTTCTGTGCAACACAGACAGGAATAGCGATTTCACTCTACCTTGGGCCACAACTGAACTTGGCCCAGGAGAGCTCTGGAACACTGCAAGTCAGTTTGATAGGGGGAGGCAGTTTTTTTGTTTGTTTGTTTTGTTATTTAAGATTTATTTTATCTATTTGAGAGGGAGAGAGAGAGAGAGGTCTTCCATCCCATCTACTGGTTCACTCCCCAAATGACCACAGTGGCCAGAGCTGAGCCAATCCGAAGCCAGGAGACCACAGTTTCTTCCAGGTCTCCCATGTGGGTGCAGGGGCCCAGGCACTTGGGCCATCTTCCACTGCTCTCAGGCCATCATGGGAGCTGGATCAGAAGTGGAGCAGCTGGGACTCAAACCAGCACCCATATGGGATGCCAGTGCTGCAGGAGGAGGCCTAACCTATGCCACAGTGCCAGCCCGAGGGAGGCAGAATTTTAAAAACTTTCCCACTCCAAGATTATATGCCAAGACCTCTAGAAGGTATAAATATAATGAATTGTGAGTAGTTACACTTCATGGTCAAAGGGGCTTTTTTTTTTTTTTTTTTTTTTTTTTTTTAAGATTTTATTTATTTGAAAGAGTTACAGAGAGAGGTAGAGACAGAGAGAGAGGTCCTCCAACCAATGGTTCACTTCCCAAATGGCTGCAACGGCCAGAGCCGAGCCGATCTGAAGCCAGGAGCCAGGAGCTTCTTCTGGGTCTCCCACGTGGTGCAGGGGCCCAAGGACTTGGGCCATCTTCTACTGCTTTCCCAGGCCATAGCAGAGAGCTGGATTGGAAGTAGGGCAGCCGGGACTTGAACTGGTGCCCACATGCGATGCTGGCACTTCAAGCTGGGGCTTTAACCTGCTGTGCCACAATGCTGGCCCCTCAAAGGGGCTTTTACAGACAAATGTGATTAAGGTTATGTCACGAATGCCACTTGTCACATAGCTTGACAAGGCTAATGCAGCGTGTCAGAGCATGGGGAAGAATCACACAGAATTGTGATAGTCTTTTTAATATAATTTATTTAATAATATCTATCTCTTTGTGTGTATATATATATATATATATTCAAGGCACACACCTAAAGGTCAATATCACTCAATATGTCATTAGTCCACAGGTCATAACACACATCTAGGAGTTAGGAAACTTCCAGAAATATCAAGCAATAGTATAACACATAGAAAGCATAAAAGTATAACCAATCTAAACACTCATGGCTTAGGATGTAATATGAATGCTGCGTTCTCAAGGTTCCTATCACAGTCACGAAAGGTCAAAGTCTGAAGTCCAGAGTTCAAAGTCTCTGTTACCACTCAGAGAGACGGATTTCAGAACAGTACTTACAGGCAGGAGTCGTGGGATGACTGGCATGTTGGGCAGTAGGCTCGAAGTTCCAAGGCGGACGGCAAGGTGAAGGGTTGGAGAGCTCACCTGAAGAGCGGTCCGGTCGGGTCCAACATCAGGTCTGGCAGCTGGGACATCCAGGCGAGGTGGCTCCAGCAGGGTGGCAGGCAGAGCTCAGGCAGTGGAGATGCGGGCAGAGTTTCACTTGCACTGAGCCGTGGTCCCCTAGGGGATGCAGAGCTGTTGTGAGGTTTGCCTTTTCATCCCCACTCTGGGTTAGGTGGGCGGTGAAGGTGTCCTGGGTGTCACCAACCACAAGCTCATCTTTTGGGGTGTCACCAACCAGATGTGGGTGTCTGGATGTGACCAGTGGTGTTTTGGGGGTCTTCTGGGTGTGGCCAGTCATGGTGCATAGTGTGGGTGAAGTAGTGCAGTGGCCAGCTGGTTGGCTTCTTCTAATGTAATGTCCCCCAGTCCTTATCAGGCCTCACCACCAGTCTGTTCTGACAGATGGTCTAGGCAGTTCCTGGTGCTCAGTGGCCTTAGCTTAAGTATCTCCATTTTGGTTTTGCTTTTTCTCTTTCTTTTTGGGTTAGTGGTGCTCTGTAACTCTTTTGGGACTCCTGTGGGATTCTCCACAGTTTATTAATCAGCTGATCTTAGGCCGGCGCCGCGGCTCACTAGGCTAATCCTCTGCCTAGCGGCGCCAGCACACCGGGTTCTAGTCCCGGTTGGGGTGCCGGATTCTGTCCCGGTTGCCCCTCTTCCAGGCCAGCTCTCTGCTGTGGCCAGGGAGTGCAGTGGAGGATGGCCCAGGTGCTTGGGCCCTGCACCCCATGGGAGACCAGGAAAAGCACCTGGCTCCTGGCTCCTGCCATCGGATCAGTGCGGTGCGCCGGCCGCAGCGCGCCGGCCGCGGCGGCCATTGGAGGGTGAACCAACGGCAAAAGGAAGACCTTTCTCTCTGTCTCACTCTCTCACTGTCCACTCTGCCTGTCAAAAAAAAAAATAATAAATAAAATAAATAAAAAAAATAATCAGCTGATCTTAAAAAGTGATGATCCTGGATTATTTGGGTAGGCCCAAAGTAATCCAAAAGGTTCCTTAAAGGTAGAAGAAGGCAGAAAGACTGGAATTGGAATGTAGAGTCTAGAGCCTTTGAAGATGGAGGCCACATAATGGAATTCAGTGGACAGAGGGTAAAGGGTGTCAAGTAAGAGGGGCTGGTATTGTGGCACAGTGTGTCAAGCCACCACTTGTGATGCCAGTTCAATTCTCTGCTGCTCTGGGTCTTTTTTTTTTTTTTTTTTTTTTTTTTTTTTTTTTTTTTTGACAGGCAGAGTGGACAGTGAGAGAGAGAGAGAGAAAGGTCTTCCTTGGCCGTTGGTTCACCCTCCAATGGCCGCCGCGGCCGGCGCACCGCGCTGATCCGATGGCAGGAGCCAGGTACTTATCCTGGTCTCCCATGGGGTGCAGGGCCCAAGGACTTGGGCCATCCTCCACTGCACTCCCGGGCCACAGCAGAGAGCTGGCCTGGAAGAGGGGCGACCGGGACAGAATCCGGCACCCCGACCGGGACTAGAACCTGGTGTGCCGGTGCCGCAAGGCGGAGGATTAGCCTAGTGAGCCGCGGCGCCGGCCTGCTGCTCTGGTTCTAATCCAGCTTCCTGCTAATGCACCTGGGAGAGCCGCAAACGATGGGCCAAGTGCTTGGGCCCCTGCTACCAACATGACACTAAGCATACCAAACTCTGCCCAGATAGTTCCAGGCTCCTGGTTTTAGCCTAACCCAGCCCTGGCCATTGCAGTTCTTTGGGTTATTAACCAGCAGAGGAAGCTCTCTCTCCATCTCTCCCTTTCTCTGTAATTCAGCCTTTCAAATAAATAAATATTTGAAAGGGTAATTGGGAAGACAGTGGACCTGTTGGGGTAGCAAATGCAGGAGGCTCAGGTGGTCACAGTGGCTGCTTTGATCTTGGCAAAAAAATGGCAGGAGATGGATTTAGGGTCGGAAGGAGAGAGCATAGGTAGCTTCAGAAGTCTCAGCCCCGAGGGAAGAGGCCTGGAAGATGCAGTAAAGATGGTAGTGGAGGACCTGACCCAGTGGCGTTCTGGGACAAAACCCTTTTATGACATTTGAATACGCCGGTAAATGTGTGAAGCTAGTTGGGGCATTGCATGAAAGATTCAGGATGTGAAAAGTAAACAAATGAAATCTAACATCTTTCCTACACTGTTCAATGTGGAACCATTCATGTGCCTGAACTTAACCTACAACATGAAATCACTCAGCTCCACAGCAATGATGAGCTGAAAGCTAAGTACAACTCCCCACTGCTTGAGTTCTTTTTCAAAAAAAAAATTATTGCCGGCGCCGCGGCTCACTAGGCTAATCCTCCGCCTAGCGGCGCCGGCACACCAGGTTCTAGTCCCGGTCGGGGCGCCGGATTCTGTCCCGGTTGCCCCTCTTCCAGGCCAGCCCTCTGCTATGGCCAGGGAGTGCAGTGGAGGATGGCCCAGGTGCTTGGGCCCTGCACCCCATGGGAGACCAGGAGAAGCACCTGGCTCCTGGCTCCTGCCATCGGATCAGCGCGGTGCGCCGGCCGCAGCGCGCCGGCCGCGGCGGCCATTGGAGGGTGAACCAACGGCAAAAGGAAGACCTTTCTCTCTGTCTCTCTCTCTCACTGTCCACTCTGCCTGTCAAAAAATAAAAAATAAATAAATAAATAAATAAAATAAAAAAAATTATTTATTTGAAAGTCAGAGTTACACAGAGAGAGAGAGAGAGAGAGAGAGAGAGCTTCCATCTGCTGGTTCGCCCCTCAGTTTGGCCGCAACGGCCAGAGCTGTGCCCATCGGAAGCCAGGAGCCAGGAGCTTCCTTTGGGTCTCCCACGTGGGTGTGCAGGAGGAGCCAGGAGCTTCCGTTGGGTCTCCCACGTGGGTGTGCAGGAGGAGCCAGGAGCTTCCGTTGGGTCTCCCACGTGGGTGTGCAGGAGGAGCCAGGAGCTTCCGTTGGGTCTCCCACGTGGGTGTGCAGGAGGAGCCAGGAGCTTCGTTGGGTCTCCCACCTGCAGGAGGAGCATTTCTTTTAAAGGCTGCCTCACAAGTGTCAGCTGAGCGCCAAGCAATTGCCTAGTAGCAATATCATCAATACCAGCTAACATCCCATGCCTCACCAAAGAAACGCATTACCAGCCATCACATTAAGGGTGAGTTAATGAAATGTTTGACCAAATGTAGCAAGCTAATTATTTTTAAGTTGGTAATTTTGTATGGCCCTCCCCATCCCTGCTCTTGGGGTAAAGACTAGTATTCAGGTGCCCATGTCATGTGGGATACAAGCACACAGCTTAGCCTACCAGGATCTTCCATTCAGCCCAGAGAGCAGGCACTGAGCATAACCCTCAGAAATATTGCCCAGCGGATAGGGGTGGCAAGGCAGATAACAGCTGTTGGGGCTGAGCTTTCCTGTCTGAAAAGAGGAAAGGAGCCACAGGAAGTGGGGAGAGGGCAGTGGCAGGACCTGTCTACACTGCAGAAAGACCTTGGAGGCTTTAGTTTAGGGAGAAGTCTAGAGGGAAGACCAAGAACCCAAGTCCTGGAGAGGCAATGGGTGGGTCTAGGCAAAGTGCCTTCAAGAATTAAACAAAAAAGTAACAATGAAACAGATTAAGGGCCCTCAACCAAAGGGGGTGGAATGGGGATGTTTGCAAAAGAAAGATTTAATGACCTGTAACAAGTAAAGGACACCCTTCTACTGTTGTAGACAGCTTGGGAAGGGCCTTTCTTAGTTCCCTCCCAGTGCATCCACTGCCCCCCTGGGAACTGCTGCCACCCAAAGTAGCTGTGAGCCCAAGTTGCAGCCTTCATCGCCTCCAGACACCAACTTTCTCTTACAGGTTCCCCATTTCACATGCATAATTCAATAATTTACAGTAAATTAACTTAAAAAGGATTTAGGGGCTGGCGCTGTGGCATAGCTGCTATAGCAGGTTAAGGCACCACCTGCAGTGCAGGTGTCCTGTATGGGCGCCCACTCCCTACAGATCCAGCTTCCTGCTGATGAGTCTGGGAAAGCAGCGGAGGATGGCTCGAGTACTTGGGCTCCTGCACCCATGTGGGAGACCTGGAAGAAGCTCTTGGCTCCCGGCTGTGGTGTGGCCCAGCTTTGGCCATTGCAACCATTTGGAGAATGAATCAGCAGAAGGAAGATCTCTCTATGTCTCTCCCTTTCTCTCTGTAACTCTGCCTTTCAAATAAAATAAATAAATCTTTCAGAAAGTTTATTTATTGGAAGGCAGAGGGAAAGAGATAAAGATATATCATGGGGCCTGCTCTGTGGCACAGCAGGTTAAAGCCCCAGCCTGCGGCATTGGCATCCCATATGGGCATAGGTTTGAGTCCTGGCTGTCCACTTCCAATCCAGCTCTCTGCTATGGCCTGGGAAAGCAGTAGAAGATGGCCCAGGTCCTTGGGCCCCTGCACCACGTGGGAGACCCGGAAGAAGCTCCTGGCTTCAGCTTAGCTCAGCTCAGCCATCGTGGCCATTTGGGGAGTGAACCAGTGGATGCCGTGGATGAAAGATCTCTCTCTCTCTGCCTCTACCTCTCTCTGTAACTGACTTTCAAATCAATAAAATAAATCTAAAAAAAATCTCACATCCACTGATTCACTTCCCAAATAGCCAAAGCAGCCAGGACTTGGACCAGGCCCAAGCCAGGAGCCAGGAATTCCATATGGGTCTAGTATCCCATGTGGGTGGCAAGGGCCCAACTACTTGGACTGTATTGTGTTACCTTCCCAAGTGCATTAGCGTGGAGCTGGATCCTGGATCAAAAGTGCAGCTAGGACTTGAACCCACGCTCTGACATGGAAACCAGCATCACAAACCATGGCTTGACTAGCTGCACCACAGCATCGGCCTCATCAGTTTATCTTGTGTCATCCTCATCACTCGCCTGTTTCAGAACACTTCGTCCTCCCCAGTGAGGTCCCTCAGCCTGTTCACTGAGAATCTCTTTCCCCAGTCTAATGTCAGTATTGGTTTTTTTTGGTCTGAAATTGTTTTTTAGATTTACTTATTTGAGAGACAGAGATCTTTCATCTGCTGGTTCACTCCCCAAATGGCCACAACAGCATGGGCTGAGTCAGGCTGAACCAGGAACTCTGTCCAGGTACCCATGCAGGGGGCAGGGGCCTATGTGCTTAGACACCCCCCCCCCCCCACTGCTTTCCCAGGTGTATTGATCAGAAGTGGAACCAGGATCTGAACTGGTGCTCATATGAGAGGCTGGCATTGCAGGCAGTGGCTTAATCTGCTGACCAAAACACATCCCTTGTTCTGAACATTTTATATCAGTTAACCAAGCAGTGTGAGCTCTTGGTCCCTGCCCTCTGGCCCTGTTACTTAATTCAGGATCCTTACCCAAACCTTGTTTTATCTGGTCGGATTGAACAGTGTTTTCTATTCTGGAGTATCTGGTCTGAGAAGTGCTTCCTTCCAAGGTAAGCACTGAGGCAAAACAGCCGCTGAGCTCTGCTTCCTGGTCCTCTTCCTGTGGGCCCCTTGGAGTGGAGACTGCAGTCCAGGAGGAGTCCGCCTAGACTTGCCGTACCTCACTCATCCCCATTCTCTGGACAAGGCTCGTGCCCCGGCTTGTTTGTGTTTAACACTGATGAACTCTCCCCCCCACCTTCCTTTGCTTCCTTCTTCCCTCCCCCCCATTCCTTTCTTTCTCTGTTTCCTTTCTTTTCTTCCTCCTCTCATTCTTTCCTCACTCCCCATTTCTTCCTTCCTCCATTCTCTCTTCCTCCCTCCCTTTCTCTTTTCTTCTCCTTTCCTCCTCTCCTCCTCCTCTCCCTCCATTTCTTTCACTTCTCTTTGTTCCTTCGTTCCTCTCTCCCTCCATTCTGCCTCTCTCCCTCTCTGTCTCCCCTTCCTTCCTTCCTTCCTTCACTCCCCAACTGCATGCAACAACCAGGGCTGGGCAAGGCTGAACCCAGGGGGCAGCAGCTCAATCCAGATCTTCCATGGGGGTGGCAGGGACCCAAGTACCCAAGTACTTGAGCCATCACCTGCTGCCTCCCTGAACATAGCAGGAAGCTAAAATCAGAAGCAGAACTGGCACTGAAACCCAGATTCTCCAGTATGGGATCTGGGCATTCCAAGCAGCAATTTTTTTTTTTTTTGACAGGCAGAGTTAGACAGTGAGAGAGATAGAGACAGAGAGAAAGGACTTCCTTCCATTGGTTCACCCCCCAAATGGCTGCTACGGCCGGCGCTGCGCCGATCCGAAGCCAGGAGCCAGGTGCTTCCTTCTGGTCTCCCATGCGGGTGCAGGGCCCAAGCACCTGGGCCATCCTCCACTGCACTCCCGGGCCACAGCAGAGAGCTGTACAGGAAGAGGAGCAACCAGGACAGAATCTGGCACCCCAACCGAGACTAAAACCCGGTGTGCCGGCGCCGCAGGTAGAGGATTAGCCTAGTGAGCCGCGGCGCCGGCCCTCCAAGCAGCATTTTAACCATTGTGCCAAACATCCACCTCAACTCTTTTTTTTTTTTTTTTAAGATTTATTTATATATTTGAAAGTCAGAGTTACACAGAGAGGAGAGACAGAGAGGTCTTCCATCGATGTTTCACTCTCCAAATGGCTGTAATGGCCAGAGCTGCGCCGATCCGAAGCCAGGTGCCCGGAGCTTCTTCCACATCTCCCACGTGGGTGCAGGGTTCCAAGGACTTGGGCCATCTTCTACTGTTTTCCTAGGCTATAGCAGAGAGCTGGATAGGAAGTGGAGCAGCTGGGACTTGAACCCACGCCCAGTATGGATGCCAGCGCTTCAGGTTAGTGCGTTAACCCGCTGTGCCACAGGGCCAGCCCCGACCTCAACTATTTTTTAACTTCAGGAAGTATATTTTAAAACTAAGGATAATGGGGCCTGAGCTTTGGTGAAGCAGGTAAAGCCACTGGCTGCAGTGCAGGCATCCTATATGGGCACCAGTTGAAGTCCTGGCTGCTCTACTTCTGATCCAGCTCTCTGCTATGGCCTGGGAAAGCAGTAGAAGATGGCCCAAGTCCTTTGGCCACTGCTCCTGTCTTGGGGACCGGGAGAAGGCTCCTGGCTTCAGATTGACCCAGCTCTGGTCATTGTGGCCATTTAGGCAGTGAACCAGTGGATGAAGACCACTCTCTCTTTCTCTGCCTCTGCCTCTGTAAGTCTGCCTTTCAAATAAAATAAATCTTTTTTTTTTCTTTTTCTCTCTCTCTCTTTTTTTTTTTTTTTTTTGACAGGCAGAGTAGACAGTGAGAGAGAGAGAGAGAAAGCTCTTCCTTCCGTTGGTTCACCCCCCAATGGCCGCTGCGGCCGGCGCACCGCGCTGATCCGAAGACAGGAGCCAGGTACTTATGCTGGTCTCCCATGCAGGTGCAGGGCCCAATCACTTACTTGGGCCATCCTCCACTGTACTCCCTGGCCACAGCAGAGAGCTGGCCTGGAAGAGGGGCAACCAGGACAGAATCTGGCGCCCCAACCGGGATTAGAACCCAGGGTGCCAACGCCGCAGGCAGAGGTTTAGCCTATTGAGCCGTGGCACTGGCCAATAAATCTTAAATAAATAAATAAAAACAAGGATAAGGGCCAGTGTTGTGGCATAGTAGGTTAAACATCAACTTATTTTAATATATTTTTATTTATTTGTTTGACAGAGTTACAGACAGTGAGAGAGAGACAGAGAGAAAGGTCTTCCTTCCGTTGGTTCACTCTCCAAATGGCTGCCACAGTCAGCACTGCGCCGATCTGAAGCCGGGAGCCAGGTGCTTCCTCCTGGTCTCCCATGCAGGTGCAGGGCCAAGGCACTTGGGCCATCCTCTACTTCCCTCCCAGGCCACAGCAGAGAGCTGGACTGGAAGAGGAGCAACCAGGACTAGAGCCCAGCACCCATATGGGATGCCGGTGCTGCAGGCGGATGATTAACTAAGTAAGCCATGGCATCGGCCCCAAATCTCCACTTACAATGCCAGCATGATATATCAGAATGCCTGTTTGAGTCCTGACTGTTCTTTTGATCTAGCCACCTGCAATGGGAAAGTACTTGGGCCCTCCCACCCATGAGGGAAACCAGCATGGAGATGCATGGCTCATGGTTTCAGCCTGGCCCAGACCTGGCTGTTGCAGCCATTTGGGGAACCAACAGTAGATGGAAGATTGCTCTCTTTGTCTCTCAATTTCTTTCTGCTGCTCTGCCCTTTAAATAAGTAAATAAATCTTAAAAATAAAACAAGGATGAGTTTCCTTGTAGCCTTTCTTCAGAAGATTCCTCAATGAGGCAGATATTGATTTTTTAAGATTTATTTTATTTATTTGAAGGGCAGAGTTCCAGGGAAAGAGGGAGAGACAGAGAGATCTATCTGCTGGTTTACTTCCCAAGTGGCTGCAACAGTCAGGGTTAGGTCAGGTTGAAGCCAGGAACTGGGAGCTTCCTCTGGGTCTCCCAATGGGTAGAGGGGCCCAAGCATTTGGGCCATCTTCTGATGCTTTCCCAGGCACATTAGCAAGGAGCTGGATCCGAAGTGGAGCAGGGCCGGCACTGTGGTGCAGTGGTTCAGTCCTGGCTGCTCCACTTCCAATCTAGCCATGCTAAAGCCAGGAGCCTGGAACTCAATCAATATTCATCCGTGTGCAGCCATTACTACAATCCAGTTTTTTTTTTTTTAAAGATTTATTTATTTACTTGAAAGAGTTACATAGAAAGGGAAAGAGAGGCAGAGAGAGAGAGAGGTCTTCCATCAGCTGGTTCACTCCCCAGATGGCTGCAACAGCTGGAGCTGCGCCGATCTGAAGCCAGGAGCCAGGAGTTTTTTCTGTGTCTCCCACATGGGTGCAGGGACCCAAGGACTTGGGCCATCTTCCACTTCTTTCCCAGGCCATAACAGAGAGTTAGATTGGAAGTAGAGCAGCTAGTCCTCGAACCGGTGCCCAGATGGGATGCCAGCACTGAAGGCAGCGGCTCTACCCGCTACGCCACAGCACCAGCCCCTTGTGTGTGTGTGTGTGTGTGTGTTTTAATTTACTTACTTGAAAGTCAGAGTTACACAGAGAGAGAAGGAGAGGCAGAGAGAAAGAGAGGCCCTCCATCCGCTGGTTCACTTCCCAGTTGGCTGCAATGGCCGGAGCTGCATTGATCCATAGCCAGGAGCTGGGAGCTTCTTCCAGGTCTCCCACATGGGTGCAGGGGCCCAAGGACTTGGGCCATCTTCTACTGCTTTTCCAGGCCACAGCAGAGGGCTGGATCAGAGATGGAGCAGCCAGGACTCAAACCAACACTCATATGGCATGCTGGCACTGCAGGCGGCGGCCCTGTACAATCCAATTTTAGAACATTTCTTTCCACATTTGTCCAGGGGCAGGCGTTTGGTCTATTGATTAAAGTGCCAGTTAGGATGCCTGTGTCCCACATTGGAGTGCCTGGGTTTGGTTTCAGCTCTAGCTCCTTACTCCAGCTTTCTGTTAACACAGACCCTGGGAGACAGTAGTGATGACTCAAATAGTTGAGTTCCTGCTACCCATGTGGGAGATCTACATTGAATTTCTATTTCCCAGTTTTTGACCCAGCCCAGCTGGGCCATTGCAAGAATTAGGGGAGTGAACCAGCAGAGGCAAGATCGCTCTCTATATATTTCTGTGTCTCTGCCTTTCAAAGAAAATGAAAATAAATAAAAATTATTTAAAAATAAAATCTGGGCCGGCGCCGCGGCTCAGTAGGCTAATCCTCCGCCTTGCGGTGCCGGCACACCGGGTTCTAGTCCTGGTCGGGGTGCCAGATTCTGTCCCAGTTGCTCCTCTTCCAGGCCAGTTCTCTGCTGTGGTCAGGGAGTGCAGTGGAGGATGGCCCAAGTACTTGGGCCCTGCACCCCATGGGAGACCAGGAGAAGCACCTGGCTCCTGCCTTCAGATCAGTGTGGTGCGCCGGCCGCAGCCCGCCAACCGCGGCGGCCATTGGAGGGTGAACCAACGCCAAAAGGAAGACCTTTCTCTCTGTCTCTCTCTTTCACTGTCCACTCTGCCTGTCAAAAAACAAAAACAAAACAAAACAAATCCTACATTTAAAATTAACTTTAGGCCGGCGCCGCGGCTCACTAGGCTAATCCTCCGCCTTGCGGCGCCGGCACACCGGGTTCTAGTCCCGGTCGGGGCGCCAAATTCTGTCCTGGTTGCCCCTCTTCCAGGTCAGCTCTCTACTGTGGCCAGGGAGTGCAGTGGAGGATGGCCCAGGTGCTTGGGCCCTGCACCCCATGGGAGACCAGGATAAGTACCTGGCTCCTGCCATCGGATCAGCGCGGTGTGCCGGCCGCAGCGCACTGGCCGCGGCGGCCATTGGAGGGTGAACCAACGGCCAAAGGAAGACCTTTCTCTCTGTCTCTCTCTCTCACTGTCCACTCTGGCTGTCAAAATAAATAAATAAATAAATAAATAATTAACTTTAAAAAAAAATACCTAGGCTGGCGCCATGGCTCACTAGGCTAATCCTCTGCCTGCGGCGCTGGCACCCGCGGGTTGTAGTCCTGGTTGGGTTGCCGGATTCTGTCCCAGTTGCTCCTCTTCCAGTCCAGCTCTCTGCTGTGGCCCTGGAGTACAGTGGAGGATGGCCCAAGTGCTTGGGCCCTGCACCTGCATGGGAAACCAGGAGAAGCACCTGGCTTCTGGCTTGGGATGAGCGCGGTGTGCCAGCTGCAGTGCACCGGCCGCAGCGGCCATTGGGGGGGTGAACCAATGGAAGGAAGACCTTTCTCTGTCTCTCTCTCTCACTGTCTAACTGCCTGTCAAAAAAAAAAAAATTCCTCCACATTCTGTGTCCATTTCTACTCTCACCCCAGCCTCAGCAGCCACTGATCTGGAATCTGGGGCAGGGGGGATGCAAACCAGTGCCCATGTAGAGTGCTGGCCCCTACGTGAGGACTGATGGACGAGAGTGGACCTTGTTTCTGGCAGGACATTCCCCCTCATAGACGTGTGCATTGGTTGCCTTGTACTCTCTCCAACAGTTCCTGTAGCTCCCATGGATGGGAAATCATGTGTAAATACTTGTTGGACATCCGGCCAAGCACTGCTGGCTGGGTGGTACCCCTTGCATGTCATGTAGAATTTCAGTGTTGTTGACTCTCTTGTGGGACAGAGACAACCTGACTGTCCTTCTCACCCAAGGCAGCCATGTTGTACATTACCCACCCTCCAGGAACCTCAGTACAAACATAAACAGACAATCCTGGCCTGCATAGGGATTTCACTTCAGGTTGGAAAATGATGTTTTTCAAATTCTAGCATCTGATTATTATTATAAGCAAGAACAGTGGCCATGTGTTCCCTTGAAATACAGTTCCCTTTCAAAAAGCAGGGTGGATGCCAAGTTCTCAGAGTCAGGGGCTGGCTTAAAAGTAGCATCATATGGTGACAGATGGGAATATTTTTCTGGCTCTCTTTTATTTTTGAGAACCTTTAGGACTCATGAATAGTGTGGATTCATTATGTGTCAATGACAGTCATTGTTTCTTTCTCTCTCTCTCTTTCTCTGTTTTGATTTATTTATTTATTTGAAAGAGTTACAGAGAGTAGTAGACACAGAGAGAGAGGTCTCCCATCTTCTGGTTCACTCCCCAGATAGCTGCAATGACTGGAGCTGAGCCAATCTGAAGCACAGGAGCCAGGTGCTTCTTCCTGTCTCCCATGGGGGTGCAGGGGCCCAAGGACATGGGCCATCTTCTGCTTTCCCTTCACAGCAGGGAGCTGGATCGGAAGAGGAGCAGCCGGGACTAGAACTGGGACCCATGTGGGATGCCAGTGCCACAGGCAGAGGATTAACTTACTATGCCAGGGTGCTGGCCCAATATTCATTGATTTTTAAAGGCAGAGGTACAGAAGAGGGGAGAGACAGACTCCCAACTACTGGTTCACTTCCCAAGTGGCCACAATGGCCAGGGCTGCCAGGAGCCAGGAACTCATCAGGGTCTCCCAGATGGGTAGCAGGGACCCCAGGATGGGCCATCATCCTCTGCCTCCTAAGGCTAGCACTTAAACCTACAGTCTGATACGGGACGCAGGCATTCTAAGCGGAGTCTTAATCTGCTGTGCCAAAAAACCTGCCTTCTATGAAAAGTTTAAAAATAGAACCTTGGGCTGGCACTGTGGCTTAGGTTAAGCCTCTGCCTTCAGTGCTGGCATCCCAAAAGGGTGCTGGTTCGAGTCCCTGCTGCTCCACTTCTGATATAGCTCCCTGGTAATGTGCCTGGGAAGACAGTGGAAGATGGCCCAAGTGCTTGGGTGCCTGTACCCACATGGGAGACCCAGAGGAAGCTCCAGGTTCCAGCCATTGTGGCCATATGGGGAGTGAACCAGCGGATGGGAGACTTCTCTCCCTCCTTCTCTCTCTGTACCTCTGTCTTTTTCTTTTCTTTTAATTTTTATTTTTGACAGGCAGAGTTAGACAGTGAGAGAGAGAGAGAGAGAGAGAGAGAGGGAAAGGTCTTCCTTCCGTTGGTTCACCCCCAATGGCCACTGCAGCCCAAGGTGTGCATTAGCAGGAAATTGGATTAGAAATAGGGCTGGGATTCAAACCCAGGCACTGTGATGTAGGATGCAATATAGGATACGGGCTTCCCAAGCAGCTGCACCAAGGGCCTGTCCCCCCCGCCCCACTGAATTAGGACCATACCCTACAGTGTGACATCATCTTAATTAAAAATAAATTTATTTGAGGATGGGGGATTGAGAAAGAGATTGTTCCTATCTACTGATTTACTCTCCAAATGCTTGTAACAGCCAGTGGGGCCTACACTGGTAGCCAGAAACTTAATTACTTAAGCCATCACTGCTGCCTCCCAGGGTCCACATTAGCAGAAAGCTGGAGCCAGAGCCAGGTATTGAACCTAGGTACTCTGATGTGGGATAAGCGCATCTCGAACACTAGGTTAAATGCCTGCCCTATCTTCATTTTATTATATCTGCAAACACCTTGTTTCCAAATAAAGTCACATTCACGGATACTGGGGTTAGGACTTTAATATATCTTTTAAAATTTTTATTTTATAAATGTTTATTGATTTTAAAGGCAGAGTGACAGAGACACGGAGAGAATGATCTTCTAACCTACTGCTCCAGAATCCTGGCCCCCCAAATGTCCTTATAAAACACAGAAGACACAGAGAAAAGAATGCAGTGTGAAAACAGAGCCTGAGAGATTGGAGTGATACAGCCACAAGACTTTCTCAGAAAGTGGCTTTGGAAGTAACAACGAAGACAGGATAAAGTGATTATAGGGTATGAAATTTGAGGAAGGAAGACAGGGTGAAGGTGGCTGGCTGTGGACAGGTGCCCAACCAGGTTGCTCTACCTTCCAAGCCCTGTCTGCTAAGGCAGAAGATAGATGGTTTCCAGTGTTCTAGAACTGGGTAGAGCCTTTGTAAAGACTTAGCAATGGAAAACAGGGGAGGGTAGAGCTTCGAGGGCAGGGGGTGGGGAGAGGGAAAGCCAAGGTACATTTATGTCCTCCATATACTACTGGATGAGCTTGCTACTCGGAGAGGACCTCTGAGTGAAGAGGATTCAGCCCTGGCCTCACCCTCCTATATAACCACTGTAGCTTACTCAGTTCGATTATCCCCTGGCTTTCTTTAGGTCTGTCTGAGCCTGGCTGCCATTGATTCGCCCTTCCCCCCATTGCTGCTGGTACTTCCTGAAGCCTCATTTCCCTGTGATGCCAAGAGTGATGTAGGGCCTTGTGGTGAGGAGACAGATGTTCTACTGCCTGTTGCTGGCACTGAGTGGCACTTGCATGTATGGCTGCCTCTTACTTGAGGATGAAGGTCCTGAACACCGAGGGAGGAAGGGTGGCGTCAGCAACCATTGCAAAGCGGAGTGCATAGGCCTTGATAGGCCACAGAAACCTCCGGGAAAAGCGTGTAACAAGCAGAAGGTAGGGTGGCATGCAGGGATCCAGCCCCCAGACCCTGTTGGCACCTCCCATTATGCCTCACCTAATGGCTCCTTTGTTGCCTATTCTGCCTCAGGGTCTTTGCATTTTCCACCTGAACTGTTCTTTATTAGGTGTTTGGGGGTGGCCCCTAAGAGAGCCACTTATACACTCTTTGCCAGCACCTACTTTGACCTTCTGATCCTGATGCCTCAGTGTCTGCCCAGGGACCAAGGTGGGTGTGGGTCACCCACCCTCTACCCTGACTTTGAGGAGTAGCAGGGGGTGGGGCTGTGGAAACTGCTCCGCAAAGGACGCGCACACCTCACTCGGTTCGCAGCCAGGCACTAACTTCAGTTTCTAGGGAAGGAAGTGATCATCCCGGGCTAGGGCCGTGGGGGAGTGGTGAGAATGGAAGGGGCGTGTTCCCGCAGGGGGAGGGGTGTGCGCGGAGGTCGCCGCCGCGAAGGGGGCGGGGCTTGGATTTGGGGGGCCGCGCGCAGCATTTGGAACAAAGGCAGGGGCGGGGACAAAGTCCCGCGGCCCCCAGTCCCCGCCGGGAACAAAGGCCACACCGGCTCTAGGGCCCGACAGGGTTTTGCTGCACGTGTGAGCACCTGGGGCTGGGGTGGGAGGTGCCGTGCCTGGTTCCCCCTTTCGCCGCCCGGCTCGCCACCTTTGTGCGCTCCCGGGAGACGGCAGGGGGTGTCCACTTCTGGACGCGCCAGCCCTCGCGGCCTTCCGCCCCGTCTCAGTGGTCTGGGAACCGAGACCTCGGGATCGGAAGGCCACGGAACAGCGTGTTGGGCTCGTGCCCAGCTGTCGAGTTTTCTGTCTTGAGGGGGCGGATTCCGCTCTCCTTCCCAGCTCCTACCTCCCCTCCCCCAGACCCTGCTTCCTCCCCTCAGGATTCTTCCTCCCCCCCAACATCCCGCTTCCCCCTCAGGAATCCTCCCCCGATTCTAACCCCCTCAGACTAGACCCTCCGCAGACAGGATTCCTCCCCCCACACCCTGCTTCCCTCCTCACACAGGACCCCCTCAGGAATTCTCCCCCCACACCCTGCTTCCCTCCTCACACAGGACCCCCTCAGACCTGCTTCCCCCTCAGGAATTCTCCCCCCACACCCTGCTTCCCTCCTCACACAGGAACCCCCCCCCCCCACACACACACAGGATTCCTCCTCTGACAGGATTCATCTCAGACAGGATTGATTCCTCCTCCGACAGGACCCTCCTCAGGATTCCTCCGCAGACAGGATTCCTCCCCCGACACCCTGCTTCCCTCCTCACACAGGACCCCCTCAGGAATTCTCCCCCCACACCCTGCTTCCCTCCTCACACAGGACCCCCTCAGGAATTCTCCCCCCACACCCTGCTTCCCTCCTCACACAGGACCCCCTCAGACCTGCTTCCCCCTCAGGAATTCTCCCCCCACACCCTGCTTCCCTCCTCACACAGGACCCCCTCAGGAATTCTCCCCCCACACCCTGCTTCCCTCCTCACACAGGACCCCCTCAGACCTGCTTCCCCCTCAGGAATTCTCCCCCCACACCCTGCTTCCCTCCTCACACAGGAACACCCCCCCCCCCACAGGATTCCTCCTCTGACAGGATTCATCTCAGACAGGATTGATTCCTCCTCCGACAGGACCCTCCTCAGGATTCCTCTGCAGACAGGATTCCTCCCCCCACACCCTGCTTCCCTCCTCACACAGGACCCCCTCAGGAATTCTCCCCCCACACCCTGCTTCCATCCTCACACAGGACCCCCTCAGGAATTCTCCCCCCACACCCTGCTTCCATCCTCACACAGGACCCCCTCAGGAATTCTCCCCCCACACCCTGCTTCCCCCTCAGACAGGGCTCTCCTCAGACAGGATTCCTCCCCCTAGACCCTGCTTCAGGACCCCCCCCCCCAGACAGGACCCCCTCTGACAGGATTCATCTCAGACAGGATTGATTCCTCCTCCGACAGGACCCTCCTCAGGATTCCTCTGCAGACAGGATTCCTCCCCCCACACCCTGCTTCCCTCCTCAGACAAGACCCCCCCCCCCCAGACAGGATTCACCTGACAGGATTGATTCCTCCTCCGACAGGACCCTCCTCAGGATCCCTCCCCCCACACCCCCCACATCCTCCTCAGACAGGACCCCCCCCCCCCGACAGGATTCACCTGACAGGATTGATTCCTCCTCCGACAGGACCCTCCTCAGAATCCCTGCCCCGATTCTGCTTCCCCCCTCAGACAGGACCCCCCCCTCGATTCTGCTTCCCCCCTCAGACAGGAGCCCCCCCCGATTCTGCTTCCCCCCTCAGACAGGATCCCTCCCCCGATTCTGCTTCCCCCCTCAGACAGGACCCCCCCCTCGATTCTGCTTCCCCCCTCAGACAGGACCCCCCCCCGATTCTGCTTCCCCCCTCAGACAGGAGCCCCCCCCCCCGATTCTGCTTCCCCCCTCAGACAGGATCCCTCCCCCGATTCTGCTTCCCCCCTCAGACAGGAGCCCCCCCCCCCGATTCTGCTTCCCCCCTCAGACAGGATTCCTGCCGGCTCCCCGCCAGTCTCTCGGGATTCTTCCCAGACCCTGTCTCTCTCTGAGGATTCCGCACTTCTCAGATTCAGTTCGCCCACCTGGGACAGCTTGGAGTCAGGGCAGCGGCAGGGCAAAACACGGGAGGCTAAGCGAGATTTTATGGACTGGGGGCTTTGCAGCTTGCAATTTAAGCAAGTTTTGTTTCTCAAGTTTAACAATAAAACGTTAAAAACCCCGGAGTAAGGCTCCGCGCGCAAACCGCAGCTTTCACGTTGCTCAAGTGACGCCCCTTCGCCCCTCCCCGGGCTCAGCCTTCCCCTAGCCTTGGCCCTGCCCACTCCATCACACCCCGTCCCCTCTCCGGGTCAGCGGGTGCCGCAGCGGCCGAAGACAACCGCACGCCGGGAGAGGGGCGGGGACTGAGGCGGAGGTCGCCCCGCACCGGCTCCAGGGCGTTCCGGAGGCGGAGTCCGGGGCGGGGGGCGGGGCGGGTCACGTTTGTAGGACTCGAGGCCACGCCCCACGGCGAATCAGGGCTCGACTGTGACGTCACAGAGCCCTGCCCCTCACCTCACTAGCCGGCCGAGGTGAGGTTGGCGGTGGTGGGAGGGCCCGGCGCGGGCGCGTGCGTACTCCTGGCCTCGCCCGCGGCGACCGGCCAGGTCCCGCCCCCGGGCGTGCGGCTCCGAACGCGCGTGCGCGGCGGCGTCGGCGCCAGTTATTTCTGTCCCGCCCCCAGGCCGCGGCTCTTTCTGAGAGCGGGCGCGCGGGCAGGCGGTTGTTCGCGTGGCGCGTGGCTCGGGTCGCGGCGGCGGCTGGTTTAAGCGCGGGTGCTGCAGCGGGAAGGCGAGGAAGCAGCAGCCCGCAGTGCCTCGGTATCGCCCCGCGCGCGGCGGGCAGCGGCCCAGGAGACGCGTGGCAGCGCTTGGTCTCGCGGCGGCGGCGGCCCAGCCGTTGGCGGCGAGCGCGTCTGCGCCTGCGCGGCGGGCCCCGCGCCCCTCCTCCCCCCTGGGCGCCCCCGGCGGCGTGTGAATGGCGGCTTCGGCGGCGGCGGCGGCGGCGGCCTCGGCGGCGGCGGCCTCGGCCGCGTCGGGCAGCCCAGGCGCGGGCGAGAGTTCGGCGGGCGGCGAGAAGCGCGCCACCGCCTCTTCGGCCTCGGCGTCAGCTTCGGCCTCGGCCTCGTCGCCCGCGGGGGGCGGCGGGGAGGCGCTGGAGCTGCTGGAGCACTGCGGCGTCTGCCGGGAGCGCCTGCGGCCGGAGAGGGAACCACGCCTGCTGCCCTGCCTGCACTCGGCCTGCAGCGCCTGCCTCGGGCCCGCAGCGCCCGGCGCCGCCAACAGCTCTGGAGATGGCGGCGCGGCGGGCGACGGCGCCGGTGAGTACGTAGTGGCTGGGGGCGCCCCTCCCCCTCCCCGCCGCCCTTTATCCCGACTCTGGGAGATGAGGGGGACCGCCAGGCCCCGGATAGGGCTTGAGGAATGGGTTCTGGGCCCTCCGTGGAAGACCCATTGTGGGTTTCGCGGAGGCTTAGCTTGGAGAGAATAACGCACAGGGAGGGAAGGATGAGCGCAACCTGGATGTGGGCCGGCGGTGGTCTCACGTCCCGTCTCCCAACAGTGGTGGACTGTCCTGTGTGCAAGCAGCAGTGCTTCTCCAAAGACATCGTGGAGAATTACTTTATGCGCGATAGCGGCAGCAAGGCTGCCTCCGACGCCCAAGATGCAAACCAGGTACGTCCTGTCCCAGCCCAGTAGGTTTCTGGCCATGGGGAGGGGGCAGAGCCGTGGAGGAGCCTGGACCAACTCTAGGCATTATCCTCGACATTTCTCAAGGCTCTGGGGTGGGTCGAGGTATCCACATGAACGTGGGTTTGTATTTTCTGCGTTGCAAATGCAGATCTGTCAGGCTTTATTGGATTGGTCTGACCCTACCTTTTCCTGACAGTGCTGCACTAGCTGTGAGGATAATGCCCCAGCCACCAGCTATTGCGTGGAGTGTTCCGAGCCACTGTGTGAGACATGCGTGGAGGCACACCAGCGGGTGAAGTACACCAAGGACCACACCGTGCGCTCCACTGGTGCGTGAGGCGGCGCTGCCTTCCTATGTGTGCTTTCAGCTGCTTGTAGTGCTGATTCCGTTTGGTGGGCAGGTCTTAAGATGGTTTTCTGAGTTGCAAACACCAGGACTCCAAAGCATGGATGCTGGGGAGAGTTAAGGCCGCAGGCTGGGAAGTCACATGCTGTAGTTGTACAGAGGGTTTGAGGACTTCTCAGGGAAATGCAGTGGGGGGCATGAGTCCCAGTAGTGGAGACTTCAGGGTACATAGACAGGGAAAGGTAAGGGAGAGGGGTGCTATGAATTTGGGGCTCTGGCACCTGGCTTGAGAGTGTTGGGAAAAGGGAGGCTTCCAGGATAGGGCAGCATGATAAGCTGCTCTGGGCCCTTGGGCTGTCAGTGCTGGTGAGACCTGTAAATGTTCTAGCTGTGAATACGCAGTTTAGACTTCCTGAACGTTTTCTGGGTATCTGTTGGCTTTGATATGGAAAGGAGCTTGAGAATCTCCTGAATCTGGCCAAGGTTTTGGCCCAGAACCCTCCCATGAGGAATATTTTGGTGGTGGTACTAAGGTTCCTTCAAGCCCAGAGAATAGCACTTCAGGAAGATGGGGCGTAGAGGTGCTGGCTTTAGGGCCTGAGAAAGCAGGCGGGATGGGGTGGGGTCTGCAGGGATTCTAGATTCCGGAGGTTCTAGGCTAAGGTTAGGGTGAGGGAATGGGCGCATGTCAGTTGGGGAAGCCAATTTCTGGCTGAGCCGTGTTCCGATGTGAGACATCTTGTCTTTTTGATTAGCTCTGGGGAGGAAAGGGACCCACGTGCCTGTTGAGGTTTATTAGCGACAGGGAGCTGAGTGGGGCGGGTGGTTTGTGTGTGTCGCTGGAACATGCCTGTCTGTAAAAGTTCCCATGAGAGGGAACAGTGGTGGGGATGGAATTCCCACTTTGAAGTTAGAATAACATCTTCATCTTTGCCTGATTGGGGCAGAGGGTTCTGGGAGCAAGGACCCGGGGCTCTCGAGGTGCTACCAGTACATGGCCTAGGGTCCCAGGACAGGTGGGAAGTGAGGCCTCAAGCTCTGACTGCTACCTGAGGTGCTCAAGAGCAAGGTCCAGCCTCCTGGTTTCTACTCTGCAGGGCCGGCTAAGTCTCGGGATGGTGAGCGTACTGTCTATTGCAATGTGCACAAGCATGAGCCCCTCGTGCTGTTCTGTGAGAGCTGCGACACTCTGACTTGTCGGGACTGCCAACTCAACGCTCACAAGGACCACCAGTGAGTCCCAGGGCACAGTAGGGGGTGCTCCCCTTCCCCAGGTTCAGCACCCAACCTCTCTGGTTGTTCTCAGGTACCAGTTCCTGGAGGATGCAGTGAGGAACCAGCGCAAGCTCCTGGCCTCATTGGTGAAGCGCCTTGGGGACAAACATGCAACGTTGCAGAAGAGCACCAAGGAGGTTCGCAGCTCGTAAGTGTGGGTGCCAAGACTGAGGGGTTCTCTCGGCGAGACCCTGCCTGCCCTGACCTGCCTTTTCTCCTAGGATCCGCCAGGTGTCTGATGTACAGAAGCGTGTGCAGGTGGATGTCAAAATGGCCATCTTGCAGATCATGAAGGAGCTGAACAAGCGGGGCCGTGTGTTGGTCAACGACGCCCAGGTAATCCTCGTGTGGGTGGGAGGGTCCTTGGGTAGCCGCTGCTGGCTGCTGGTGCCATGCAGAGTGGGCAGGGATCCCAGTGTCTGTCTTACTGCCCTGCTGACCTTTTCCATCTGCAGAAGGTGACTGAGGGTCAGCAGGAGCGTCTGGAGCGTCAGCACTGGACCATGACTAAGATCCAGAAGCACCAGGAGCACATCCTGCGCTTTGCCTCTTGGGCTCTGGAGAGTGACAACAACACAGCCCTGTTGCTCTCTAAGAAGCTGGTATGTGTTGGTGGGTTCACAGGTGGGAACCCCAACACCCTCTAGCCCTGTTCATTTCCCATGTTGCTTCATGCCCCTTCCCGCTTGCCCCACCAGATCTACTTCCAGTTGCACCGGGCCCTCAAGATGATTGTGGATCCCGTGGAGCCACATGGCGAGATGAAGTTTCAGTGGGACCTCAATGCCTGGACCAAGAGTGCTGAGGCCTTTGGTGGGTCCCCGTTTTTTGTCCCTGTTCTACTTTGTCGCCACCCTAATGGTACACCTACATAGTCTCTTCTTGCAGGCAAGATCGTGGCAGAGCGTCCTGGTACCAACTCTACAGGCCCTGCACCCATGGCACCTCCGAGGGCCCCAGGGCCCCTGAGCAAGCAGGGCTCTGGCAGTAGCCAGGTGAGCGGGGGAATGGACCCAGGGAGGGGAAGTGCACGGAGTCGCATGCTGTACCTGCCCCACTGAGGTCCCCATGCTCTGTTCTGTGTACAGCCCATGGAGGTGCAGGAAAGCTATGGCTTTGGGTCAGGTGAGTGAGTCTGCCTGGTGGGTGGGAGAGCCCAGTGCCCTGGCTACACATCAGCCGTTCATCCGTCTTTTTCCATCTCTTGAGCAGATGATCCCTACTCAAGTGCGGAGCCTCATGTGTCAGGTGTGAAGCGGTGAGTGTGAGTTCTCTGTGGTGGTAGATGGGAAAGAATGAGAGTAAAGGGAGCTCACGCCAGTATGCACTTACAGGTCCCGCTCAGGTGAGGGTGAGGTGAGCGGCCTCATGCGCAAGGTGCCACGGGTCAGCCTAGAACGTCTGGACCTGGACCTCACAGCTGATAGCCAGCCGCCTGTCTTCAAGGTGTTTCCAGGCAGCACCACTGAGGACTATAATCTCATCGTTATTGAACGTGGTGCTGCTGCTGCAGCAGCTGGGCAGCCTGGGACTGCACCTCCAGGAACTCCTGGTGCACCACCACTCCCTGGCATGGCTATTGTCAAGGTGAGTGTGTCCCCAAGGGCTGTGGCTGGAGGATGATACCTGTCACCCTCGTGTCTGTACCTTACGGAACATTTGACCACTTTGCAGGAGGAGGAAACAGAGGCTGCTATTGGAGCACCTCCTGCTGCCACTGAGGGCCCGGAGACCAAGCCTGTGCTGATGGCTCTGGCAGAAGGCCCTGGCACTGAGGGCCCCCGCCTGGCCTCACCCAGTGGCAGCACCAGCTCAGGCTTGGAGGTGGTGGCTCCTGAGGGCACCTCAGCCCCATCTGGTGGCCCGGGCACCCTGGATGATAGTGCTACCATCTGCCGTGTCTGCCAGAAGCCAGGTGACCTGGTCATGTGCAACCAGTGCGAGTTTTGCTTCCATCTGGATTGCCACCTGCCTGCCCTGCAGGATGTGCCAGGGTGCGTGTGGGGCTGGGCAGGGTGCAGAGGGCTGGGCAGGTTCCTGTGCAGCGCCTCATTCTTTTCACCCTAGGGAGGAGTGGAGCTGTTCGCTCTGTCATGTGCTCCCTGATCTGAAGGAGGAGGATGGCAGCCTCAGCCTGGATGGCGCAGACAGCACTGGCGTGGTGGCGAAGCTCTCGCCAGCCAATCAGCGGGTGAGGACTGCGGCTGCTCGGGTGTGGTTACCCAGAGACTGTGACCTTCCCATCCCATGCAGCTGACATTCTCCCTCATATACTGTCTGTAGAAATGTGAGCGAGTCCTGCTGGCCCTGTTCTGCCACGAACCCTGTCGTCCCTTGCATCAGCTGGCTACTGACTCTACCTTCTCCCTGGTGAGCCCTATAAAGGGGTGGGGTGGCTGGAAAGATGGGGACTGTTGTTTCTCATCTTAACCGCGTGTGGTCTTCCTACAGGACCAGCCTGGTGGCACCCTGGACCTGACACTGATCCGTGCACGTCTCCAGGAGAAGTTGTCGCCCCCCTACAGCTCCCCGCAGGAATTTGCCCAGGATGTGGGCCGCATGTTCAAGCAATTCAACAAGTTGACTGAGGTGAGCTCATGGAATGGGGGTGCAGGGGTTGAGGGAGGTGAAGAGCCAGAACCCAACCATTCATTGTACCCTTGCCTGGCCCAGGACAAGGCGGACGTGCAGTCCATCATCGGCCTGCAGCGCTTCTTCGAGACACGCATGAACGAGGCCTTTGGTGATACCAAGTTCTCTGCTGTGCTGGTGGAGCCTCCGCCACTGAGCCTGCCTGGTGCTGGCCTGAGTTCCCAGGATCTGTCTGGCCCTGGTGATGGCCCCTGAGCCTGGGACCCATCCCCCCCCCGCCGTGGCCTGCCCAGTGTGGCTCTCTGTTCTCTATCCTTTACCCTCTGCCCACCCCCACGCCCCCACCCCTGGTGGCCTGATTCCTTCTCCCTGGTGGCCCCATTCCCTAGCCCCTCACGATAATGGTTTTTACTTCTGTGGATTTAATAAAAACTACACCAGTTCCTCAGGCCTTGCTGGTGGGGGACCATGGTCCTGGGGCCTGGTTGCTTCATCTCTTAACCCTAACCCATCAGTTAACCTTGTCCCCAGTCTGAACTCACCTGGGTGCTCGTGGTTGGGAAGAGCATCTTTCTTGGACCTGGTGTTGGGAGGGTCACAGGGTAAAAGGAGCAGGGACGGGAGGCCTGTTTTCTGTCAAGGGCCTTTGGGATGTTTATATCATTTACAAGCCATTACAAAATTATCAAAAATTGGCCCGCTATTGACCAAATGATTCTGTGGGCCTTATGCAACCTGTGGGTGGGTAGATCTGGGCTTACCTGCAGCGTTGGCTGCATTGCACACCTCATGCATGTTTCCTGGGTGTTTTTTGGGCTTTAGCTACTGTTTACCAGCAGGGGTACCACAGTGCGTTCGGTATTCTGAGGCTGGGTAAGTTACTAGGCCAAATGTGTTTGGTACTACACCTCTTAGGAAAAGATACCAAGGTGTTTACAGGAAGACTGCTGTATTGGTGGTAAGAGGCTGTGGCAGCATGCTGGGTTTTAGCCTCCAAGGTAGGGTTGGCTTGTCCATTTTTGTTCTAAACCCCACCAAAGCTGGTACTTAGTCCCTTGGGGTTGTAAGCTGGGCCCCATATAGCTTAGCAGTCACACAGCCTCAGAAATTAGTGTCCAATCTTTATTAAAGAGGAATCCTAGTAAAGGCCCTGGGTATCCATTCCCCCAGCTCCACGGCATCAGTCCCTCCGCAGGTTCTTGAGGCGCTCCTCTAGGTCTGCGTCGGCATCAGCCAGGGCTGAGGCTGTAGCCTCTGCCTTCTTCCCACCAGCAGCCACACTGAGTGATCCTCCAGTGGACGGGAGGTCTGCAAGGAGAGGATTTCAGAGTGGAGTAAGGAATGCACTAGACGGGTGGCCACAACTGGGCCTTGGGAGGGAAGCGGGAAGGCTGGTCTGGAGTACTTACTCGACAGTTCATCCGTCAGGCTCAGTCCCAGTTCGTCCAGGACTTGAGACACGACCGCATCGCTAGGAAAGGGAAGGACTTGTGAGGGTCACACACACAGGCTAGGGACAGGCAACCATCTTCACCCTTGACCAGTTCTCCAGTACCTTTCCTCTTCATCCTCCTCATCACCCATGGCATCATCAATGGCATCGTTCATCATTTCCTCCTTCATGTCCATAATCTCTGCCTGCCGCTCAAACTCCATCATGATCTTCTGGATCTGGGGCAGTTTCAGCTGGAAATCAGAGGGGATGGTGAATTTGGTCCCTTTGGGAGTGGGGCAGAGCGGGAGGAGAGGTAATAGGGTCTGGGTGAGACACACCTGTCTGTTCATGGTGCCCATGGCCTTGGTGACTCCCTTCATGGCTTGTGCCATTGAGTTGTTGGACTTGAGGGTCTGGATCTTGAGAGACACTGCTTGGATGTTGGCTCGCATCAACACAAACTTGCGCACATAGCGCCTGGTGCGCACAAGGTCTTTTGCCATGATACGCACGGCATCCTATAGAATGAACAGGTACCAAGGGCAAGGCTTTATCCTCGACAGAGTCATTCTCTGGATTTAACTCCCACTCCTCCGTTTCCAACCTCAGCCAAAGTGGTCTACATTTTCCTTAATCTGACACAAGCCACACCTCAGACTCTTAGACATCTTTCTGCCAGTGCTGTCACTCAGCTGCCTAGGCCCAAACCCTGTCACCCATCAAAGGCTCTGCTCTCCGTGTTCTCTACTGGTTCTGGCTGCCTGGACAAAGCTGCCCCCATCTCCCACAGGCTCATCACTTCCCTGGAGGTGGAGAGGTGCCCTTCCCAGACTGCCCAGCTAGGGAGGTCTTGCTCATCCTAAACTCGAAGCATCTGTCGCCTGGTGTCTTGCCTGCTCACTGCCACTGGGCAGTATGCCTCTATCCCAGCCCCTAGTCAAGCACTCACCATCTGGCCCTGCTTGGCCATCTTCTTGATGTCTGCAATGATCTTCTTTTCCTGCATCTCCAGCTTCTGCCGCTCACGGTCCAGCTCCCGCATCGCGCGGTTCAAGGCCCTCTGGTTCTGCCGAAGCAGCTCTTCTGGTGTCTTCCGGCGCCCGAACAGCAGGTCCATGGTAGTGGGAGCCTGCCAGCAAGCCCGGGGCAGGTGTGAAGCCTAGCTGTTGGGGGTGAGGAGAGGACAGGAAGCAGAACTTGGTCACAGGGCAAGGAGAGGGGCAGGTCAAGATGGGAACAATGAGTGAAAGGCCAGGGGCAACCCTAGTGACACAGAAGGGCAGATGGCAGACCTGAAAGTCAGTCTTGGGGTGGGCACTGGCACAGCAGAGATACCAGCGTCGCTCATCAGAGTGCCTGAGTTCAAGTAACAGTGGAGCCCATTTCCAGCTTTTTGCTAATGTGCAGCCTGAGAAACAGCAGGTACTGGGTGCCTGCTAACTCATGAGGCCGACACGGCATAGTGGATAAAGCCATGGGGTGCTGGTTCAAGTCCTGGCTGCTTCACATCTCCAGCTCCCTGCTAATGTGCCTGGGAAAGCAGCAGGGGGCAGCCCAAGAGCTCGGGGCCCTGCACCCAAGTGGGAGAGCGGGAAGGAGCTGAGCTCTTGAGGCTTCTGTCTGGTCCAGCCCCGGCCTTTGTGGCCATTTGGGGGAGTGAATCAGAGGATGGCCAGTATCTCTTTATCTTTCAAATAAATAAAATCTTAAAAAAAAAAAAACCATCATGCTAGCCTAACTCTGGCGGTCATGCCCACAGGTGTTATGGGATGGAAGTTCAGCTCCTCAGGTCCCTATCACGGACGTGGTCCTGCAGACTGGAAGGGAACCTGAGGGGGACAGCACACACCCAGGCCAGCAGCGGTGGTGCAGCCATGACGCGGGGAGGGGGCCCACAGGTGTGAGGGGGACACTGCGCACCCAGGCCAGCAGCGGTGGTGTGGCCATGACGCGGGGAGGGGCCCACAGGTGTGAGGGGATGGAACCTGAGGGGGACACCGCACACCCAGGTCAGCAGCGGTGGTGTGAGTGGGGACACTGCACACCCAGGCCAGCAGCGGTGGTGCGGCCATGACGCGGGGAGGGGCCCACAGGTGTGAGGGGATGGAACCTGAGGGGGACACTGCACACCCAGGCCAGCTGCGGTGGTGCAGCCATGACGCGGGGAGGGGCCCACAGGTGTGAGGGGGACACTGCGCACCCAGGCCAGCAGCGGTGGTGTGGCCATGACGCGGGGAGGAGGATGAGGGGACACGATGGTCGCAGGTGCTCTGAAGCCTGGGACTGGGGTTGGGTTGGGGGCTCGGAGAACGCGAGCAACAGGGCACCCGGGCTCCGAGGGAAGGGTCTGGGAGCGTCACAGCGAGGGCGAGGCGCTGTCGGGAACCCCGGTGAGGAAAGGATCCCAAAGAGGCACGGCACCGGACGCTGCGGCTTACACAAGTCTCTGCGCCGCCGCCGCCCGCGCGCCCGCCCGGGACCTGCGGCCCACAAAGGGCCACTCACCGAAGCGGAGAAGGACCTGCTTCCGTTTCCGGGTCACGCTCCTCTCGCTCGAATCCTCGGCTTGCCCACCAACGACAGCCCCTCGGTTTGTCGCCTCGGCCGCCGCCGCCGCCGCTTCCGGATCAAACGACCTGACGTCATACGCCACACCCTCTCCAGGAATGCTGGGAGGTGACAAGAGCGCGCGTGCGCACGCGCCACAAAGCAGCCCGGCACCCGAACGCATGCGCACCAGCTCCCGTTCCTCTGCGGAAGGTCCGGAGGTGTCCCATCGGTTCGAGTCCCGCGCAACCCCGGGTTGCGGCTCCGGCGAGCGTGCACGTTTGGGCGCCTTCCGGCCAGCCTCCCAGGAGTTCCGCATACCATCTGAGGGCCCGGCCCTTTCAAAGGACCCTGGCTCCTGACTGAGGCAGCCACGGTTCCTGCCTCCAGGCAGGAACTGCCTGCGCGCCCTTCCAGGCGTAAAGGAGCAGCTTCCCCTGTGCTGGCCCGTCGGACGGAAGACCCCAACGACTGGGTTCTGTCCTCACTCCTTCCCAGATTGGAGTTCATCCCTCCAAACCCGAGGCTCAGAGCCCAGAATCCCTACCACCTCCAGGGCTGTCCCAGGTTTTGGGCAGCGTATTGTGCGGTACCCCCAGTGCCCCCCGTGACCACACACCTTCCACTTCCCCCCTACCCCTCGCGTCCCATTGAAGGAAGAGGCAGAGGCCATGCAGTAACATTCCCCTTTAATAGCCTGGTGGGACCTCTGGTGGTGGAGGGGTGGGTTGCCTGGACCCAGCGACCCGGGCCCCTTGCCCACCCACCTCGCAGCCCAGAGTGGGGGGCTGGATAGCACCCAGCGTGGAGGAGGGGGCTAGACAAGCCAATTCATTTCCCATCGCTGAGTGGGTCGGGGGAGGCAGCGCCGACCATAATCACGTGGTGGTTAAAAAAAAATAACTAAGGGCAGGTGGCAGGGAGGGGACGCATGGCCAAGGTAGGGGATTCCCCCACTGGCTGCCCCCCCAACCTGTGGCCCCCCAATAAATATCTGCAGGGGACGCCAGGACTGGTGGCCCTGGCGGGGGCAGGTATACACCGACTCTATTTCAGGCAGCGCTCGAAGTAGGTGGAGCCGATGTAGCCACCTCGCATGGAGCGCTGCACATTCTGCTCAAACAGCCGCCGGTTGTTCTGCAGGACCTCGGCGGCCTCCTTGTTCAGTGGGTCCTCAGGGTTGGGCTCCTGTGGCCAGTACAGGTGGGGGTCAACGGGCCAGAGAGGTGGAAGGCCATTCTCCCCACCAGCCCCAAATGTCCACCCTACTCACCAAGAAAAGATACTGCAGGCCATAAATTATGGAGTTTATCGTAAGGACTGGCTTCCAGTCCTCTCTGTGGGCAGAGAGCATCAGGGTCAGGAGCTGGTGAGTGGGAGGCTGTCACAGGCCCCAGTGGTACTGCACAGGTCAGGACCGGGGCATGGGTGAGTGAGCATGTGAGACCAGGACAAGCCAGGGAGGAAGCCACGGTCAGGCTATTGGGACTGTGACTTGGGAATGAAAGGGATGGGACAGATGTAGTGACCACAAAGCCGAGAGGGGCCGGGCGGGGAGGGGGCAGCAGAGGGTCAGTGCCCTCACCTGAGGATGTTGAGGCAGACGTTGCCCTCGAGGTCAATGTTGGGGTGATAGACCATCGTCTCACACTTCACCTTGGGGGGGTCATGTGGGTAACCCTGGCCCACCTAGCTCCGAGAAAAGAGAGGGGAGGGGGGTAGGTGCCTGGCAGGGCCTCAGTGCCTGCCCCTCCAGTCCACGGAGCCACCTCTGCCCACCTGGGACTCACCTTAAAACTGAATACAAACTTCCCGCTCTTGTAGAAGCCCTGGGAAGGGAGAGAAGGAAGGAAGGAGTCAGGTCCCGCGAGCAGAGCGGGTCTCCTGCCTGTCAGTGGGGCCATCCTCGCCCTGCTCCTGTGAGTCTGGCCACGTGTGCTCTCACCTCATCAGGACAGATGACCAGCTTGAAATTGAGGAGGTCGTCTGGGTCTGAGAAGCTGATGTCACACGTCTTGGGCAAGTTCAGCTCGTTTATGTCTGGGTTTGAACAGCGGAGACAGGGACAGAGGGAGAGAGGAGAGAGATGGGCACTCGGAGCAGGTGTCGGCCTCCTCCCGGCCTGAGTTCCAGCTTCCTGCTCTCCCCAGGGGGGCTCTTCCCGACACACATCTCCAGTTGTGGCTGCTTCCCCGCTTCCTGGCCCCGCGTCCACCCAACCCAGCTCCCAGGCTAACACCCCTCACCCTGCGTGTCCGATGCTCCCAGACCCCAACTCCTCAACCACGACCTCCACTGTCTGGTACCTACTTGTCTGCTCAAACTCAAGGACCCCGGCCCCTGACACGCTAAGTCGTTTCCTCACACCGACCCCAAGTCCCTCCACTCCCACCCCTCCCCTCTGCCTGTCATTCCAAACTCAGATTCCTATCTGAACCCTCGGATTCTCCAGCCCCAGTCCTCCCCTCCGCCACCTGACCCCCGGGTGCTGGGTCCCTAATACCAGACCCCAGGCCTCCCGAATGCCCCAGTCGCTCCCTCGCTCACACGCTCTCCCCGGCCCCTCATCTGATTCGCGCCCAGTGGCGGCATTACCCGGCCACCCGACCCTCAAGCCCTGACCTCTGACCACCCCCCCACGCAACTGCGGCCCCCATTTCTGATCTTCGGCGACTTCATGACCCCGCTCTTGACCCCGTATCACCCCACCCTGCGCTCTGACTTCCGACTCCGAGCCCCCACCCTCACTTCCAGACCCCCTACCCTTCTGAATCCGCAGCTGCGCCGCCGACGCCTTCTTGCTGCTGCCCTTGGTGCCGCCCGCCGACTCCTCCTCCTTCTTCTGCTGCTTCAGCGAGAACAGCTTGATCATCCTGCCGCCGCCGCCGCCTCTGCCGCCGCCGCCGCGGGGCCCGGGACCCCGGCCACCCGGCCCCCGCCGCCTCCCGCGCCGCTTCCGCTCCTTTGACCCGCTGCCGCGGCCTCCTCTGCAGCTGCTGCCGCCCGCCCGGCCTGCCGCGCCGCTCCGCGCCCACCGCGCGGCCCGCGTCGGCTCCCGTAGTCCGGCTCCGGCCTGGCCCCGGGCCTCGGTTTCGCTCGGCGACGTTCGGGCGGACTCGGCTGCTCTCGGCCCCGCCCCTCCTCCCCCGGCTGCTCCCTCCTCCCCCTGGCCGGCTCCGGTCTCCTGAGGCCCAGCTGCGTCTGCGGACGCGAGGGCTGGGGGCCCCGCCGCTCGTCCGTTTACTTCGCCAGGGGCTGTGGCGCGGGGTGGAAGGAGGAGGCGGCAGCCACGGGGGCGGCGGCGAAGGACCGGAGGATCGGCCTCCGCGGCAGCAGCGACTTCGGCGCGGAGGTCGGCAACGGCCTCGGGCGCCCCGCCGCTTCGGCTGTTTCCGTCGCCCGCCGGCTTCGGCTTTGCAGCCTGGCCTGCGCTCTGCGCTTGCGCAGCCGCCGCAGACGCGTTGCTCAGCGATGGGGTTTGGGGTTCGTGCTCTTTCGGCGGGCCTCGGGTGTTTCCGTCTCGGGAGGACGATTCGGTGGTTCTGCGGTCACTTCCGGGGACCCTCGCTGGACCGGGAAGGAAGAAGTGTTGGCCGCCATCTTTGAGTGGGTCAGATGGGGGGCCGCCTCCCCCACGGTGTGTGCATCCGATGTTGCACTCGTGCTGAGCGCGGCGGGGGTGAGTCCGACAAGGTCATTGTCCCCAGCGGTCACGGCGGGCCGGAGGCTAGGCGGAGCCAGGGGTTTTGCTCAGAGGGTGCGGGATCGAGGACCCTCACTGTCCGGTTGCAAACCCAGAGATCTCCGCTCTCGGAGACTGAGGTAAACTAACAGTAAAACATTTTTGTGCCACAGAGTGGTAAGCACCTTGGAGGTCTGAAGTCCGGGTTGGACGTTGGGGACGGGACGTAGCACGGCAGCCTTGCCTCGCTCCTCCGCCGTGCGGGCGGCGTGAGCCTCCCCTCCAGCCACAGCCCCGCGTGCTTCGGAAGGCGGGAGGGGAGGCGCTGGGCGGATCGGTGGCTTCGGTCACCACAGGAACGGGCGTGCGGTGGACTGGCCGAGGCTCCCGGGGCACTGCCCATCGGCCACCGTGCGCGCGCTGTCGTTGCCCACGAACGCCCACGTCGCATCGTGCTCAGGTGGAGGCCATGGTGGCGTTGGGCAGGTGTGACCCTAGCCCTTCCCCGCCTTTTGACAAATGCAAAGTCACCCCGACGCCCTCTGCTCCTCAGCGCCTCTTTGGATTCAGCCTGTCGTCCACCCTCTCTCCTCATAGCGGGAGAGTGGGCCCCATCCCCTCCCTGCCAGCGCCTTCCTGCACCCGCCTTGACCCCTGTCCAGCCTGGTCCTGGGCCTCTCTAGGTACCCTTGGAACTTTTGGCCCCAGGAACTGATCACAACCGTGTCTCCACTGCTGGTCTTCCTTTTGGCCCTTGTGTTCGATGGTCCATCTCGGACCTGTCTCCCATAGACACCCCCACCCCCCAGCCTTGTAGTTATCTCAGCCTTAGACCCCAGCATCCCTTCTTTCCGTTACTCTTGAGGGCTGACAGCTGGAAAGATCGGGGCTGGGAGTCTGCTAGGAAGCCTCAAACAGCTTGATATTGGTGCCAGCATAACTTACCACCCCGGCTGTCTCAGGCCTCTCACCTGGCTGGTTCTGGGACTCAAAGGCCCCTTCCAACCCCTTCTTTGTCTCCCTTCCCAGCCACCCTGCTCTGTGCTTGTTTACGTATTTATTTTACTTTTATTTTTATTTGAAAGGCAGACAGAACTGCTGCGTTCACATGCAACAGCCTGGGCTGGGTCAGACTAGAGCCAGGAGCATGGAACTCACACAGGTCTTCTGCCTGGGAGGCTGGGACCCAACTGCTTGGACCATCAGCGGTTGCTTTCCAGAGTGCACATTAGCAGGAATCTGGATAGGATGCAGAGCCGGAACTAAAACCCAGGCACATTAGTAGGGATGTTGGCATATCAAGTGGTATCTTAACTGCTTATGCTTACCAATTTCTTTTTTTTTAAAAAAAACATTTATTTTATGTATTTAGACAAGAGTTACAGAGAAAGGTAGAGCCAGAAAGAGAGAGGTCTTCCATCTGCTGGTTCACTCCCCAAATAACTGTAATGGCCAGAACTGAGCTGATCTGTAGCCAGGAGCCAAGAGCTCAGGGATGCAGGGGCCCAAGGACTTGGGCCATCTTCTACTGCTTTCTCAGGCCATAGCAGAGAGCTGAACCAGAAGTAGGGAAGCCAGGTCTCGAACCGGTGCCCAAATGGGATGCGGGTGCTGCAGGTCAGGGCTTTAACCCGCTGCACCACAGCACCAGCCCCTGCTTACCAGTTTCTTACAGCCATCTTTGTATGGTGATTGATGGCCACCTGGTGTTTTATTCTAGACTTGGGTGGTTGCTACTGGCCAGTTTGGTCTATCCTAGGAATGTTCCCAGAGAGGTGTGCTGTATTAGTCAAAGTTGGACCCGTGTCCAGCCCTGGCTCACCAGGCAGTAGGGAAGACCATCAGCCGTACAACAATCTGGGAAGAAGGGGGAGGGGATGGCTGAACCGAAGCCAGGGGCTGGGCTGGGTGTGATACACCAGTAGGCATTAGTGTGGCTTTTGGGAACACTGAGGATACAGGGCTGGTTCTGGAAGGGAGGGGGCAGAAACAGGCAGGGAAGGAGGCTGAGGAGAGGTGCTGTGGGTCACTAGGCCAAATAGGAAGTTAGGGTCAAAGCAGAGCGCAGGAGTGGAGAGAAACAGAATTAGGGAGGCTGGGCTTGGGATTGAGCACCGTGACCTCAGGGACAGGCTGGCTAGACACATTGTTGTAGGTGGTCCAGCTGACAAGGGCCTTGAATGTTCCTTTCAAATATTCCTTGTATGGCTGTGTGGGCCTGAGTGGTTATTTGTATGGTAGCATTTGCCCGCCGAGGGGCCCAGTCATCAACCCTCTGACTCTAGATCCTGGCCTTGGTGATTAGCAGATGGTGTCGTCATAGGGTCAGGAAACCTACCCTGTGTAAATGCAGAGACTTCTGGCCAAGGATGCCTTCTCTCCTTTCCCTGAGGCCAGAGCCCCTGTCTTGGGGGTCAAGCTGACTCAAAGGAGCAGGGGAAAGTCCAGCTACATCCCAGGAAAAGCTTGGACACACAGGCCCAGGCACCTGCCTAGGGTGAGACCTTGACTGGGGTTTAGGCTCAAGTTGACCCTCACTACATAAGGATCATTTTATCCTGTGCTACTTGCACCCAGTATACCCACCTGGAGGGGTAACTGGCTCCAGAGTCCACAGGCGTTGCTTCTCAGACTAGCTAGGGTACTGTCTTCAGGGTCCTCTACCCTGAGTGCCTACTGGCTATAAACGTGGGAACAGGAAAATCCTGGAACATCTCAATTCCCAGATAAAACCTTAGCATTTATACCTGGGAGATGGCTTCCTAGGTGTAAAGTCTTTTACAAACATGTGGCTTGCCCTGTGCCAGTTTGATATTTCTGCTGCACCTGATGACCTTGGCTGGCTGGGCCCTCATCTGGGGATTGGGTTGGCTTGGTCTGGGGACAGCCAGAATGGGAGCAGGAGTGTAGGTTGCAGGCATCACAGGCCAGGCACAGCGCGACCCCCACACTGGGGAGCTGGCTGCAGTCCTGGTGGATCCAAATGGGATCCTGGACTCTTAGCTGGCAGTGCTGGGACCCCATAAGGACCAGCGCTCCAATGGTTCCTTCCACTGGTAGGGGAGAAAGCCGTCACTGCTTGTGACCATTAAAAGGAATGGTGCGATGCTGTTAGGGTGAGGGTGACTGGACCGCTCAGCTGGGAGTGGCGAGTGGTGGTGTCATGGCAACCATCAGTGTTAACTTGGAGCAACACAGAAGACTGTTCTCTCTGGCGTGGGGAATGGCCTCAGTGTCAAGGAGAGAGCCTGAGGAATACTGCTCCCAGACAAGGGCCGGGCTGCTGGTTAAGCTCTCTGGGCTCGGGAAGTGCGCAGGCCAGGGACTGCAAACACACCCGCCTTGACCTGCAGCTGTTCAGGCTGGCTCCTCCAGCAGAGCAGCAGCACCCTTTGCCCTGCAGCATCGGTCCTCCCACGCAGCAGTTTCTACACACCTCCAGAAACCAGAAGCAGGTCCACTGGCCTCTCACGGACATCCACACTGCAGGAGTCTCATCCTGTATCCATGAGGCCCTTTCCTCTGGGCCCGGAGACCCCAGCACCGACTGAGCACTACCCCCAGTGAAGGCTGTCGGTTCCAGGCCCTTAGGACCTCACTGCCGGCTAACAGGCCCCTGGACCCATCCAGCAGTACACCCTCCTCAGGAGCCTGGGTCTCACTGGAGCTTTTAAGTTGTTCCTCCTGAGCCCCACTTCCTCCACAGCTAGATTTACCATTTTCACTCGACAGACATCTAACACCTGATGAGCAGAAAAGCTAAACATCTACAGTGGCTCTGTCTTATTTATTGGAGAGGCAGAGAGACAGACACACACACACACAGTGAGGGAGCTCCCATCAGATAGTTCATTTCCCAGATGCCTGCAGAGGTCAGGGCTCTGGAGCCTAGAGCCAGGAACTCAACCCAGGTCTCCCACACGAGTGGCAGAACCCAATTACTTGGGCCATAGTCTTTGCCCTTTAGGGTCTAAACTGGGAGGAAGCCGTACTCAGGAGCCAGAGCTGGGGGATCAAACCAGGGACTCTGAGTGCAGGCATCCTAACTGGTGTCCTAACTGCCAGGCCAGACATCCATTCCCTGACCGCCTGAGGACCAAGCCTCGCACACGCTGGTCACGAGCTGGTGTCCAGCACATGCTCCTCTCTGGGTCTGGGATACTAAGGCTGCCGCTCAGGAAGAGCGGAGGCTGGGCTGCCCAGGGCGGCTCTGGGGCACCTGCTGCTGGGCCGGTTCCTCTAGGCAAGCCAGAGGCAGGTACAGGAGCCTCTCAGACGGCAGCAGGCGCTGCCAGCAGTCACTTGTGGGCACAGAGGAGTGCTGGATAGGGTGGCAGAGAGGGGCTTGCAGATGGAGTGCAGCGAGTGGGTGCAGACCCAACTCTGTTTACTGTTTATTAAGCACCTGCGGGGACCACGGGCGGGCAGGCTGCCTCTACCTCTGATCACAACACTGTGAGGTAGTGGACGCAGGGCGTGCTGGCTGGAGCTACTCCACGCTGTGGACACGCTGGTGCTGGATGAGCTTGGTGCTCTGGTGGAAACAGCGCCCACAGTCCTGGCATGCGAAGGGCTTCTCTCGCCGGTGGGTGCGCAGGTGCTGTGTGAGTGTGGGCCGCTGGCGGAAGGTCTTGCCGCACTCGGGACATTTGTAGGGCCGCTCCCCGGTGTGGATGCGCCGGTGCTGGGTGAGGTTGGTGTGCTGCCGGAAGCTCTGGCCGCACTCGGGGCAGGTGAAGGGCCGCTCGCCGGTGTGGATCCGCTGGTGCTCGGTGAGCCGCGACACCTGCGTGAAGCCCAGGCCGCACTCACCGCAGTGGTACGGCTTCTCCCCGGTGTGTGTCCTCTGGTGGCGGGTGAGCTTGAGGCGCTGGCTGAAGCGCTGGCCACACTCGGGGCAGGCAAAGGGCTTTTCGCCGGTGTGCACACGCAGGTGCTGCGTGAGCGTGGGCCGCTGGCGGAAGGTCTTGCCGCACTCGGCGCAAGCGAAGGGCCGCTCCCCGGTGTGGATGCGCCGGTGCTGGGTGAGGTTGGAGCGCTGGCGGAAGCTCTGGCCGCACTCGGCGCAGGCGAAGGGGCGCTCGCCACTGTGTAGTCGCCGGTGCTGCAGCAGCACCGAGCGGCGCCCGAAGCGCTCTCCGCACTCCACGCAGCCGAAGGACTTGTCGCCCGTGTGCACCGCCTGGTGCTCCAGCAGCACTGCGCGCCGCGTGAAGCTCTCGCGGCACTCACTGCACGGGAAGGGACCGGGGGGCTCGGGCACGCCGGGAGGGGCAGGGGGTGTGGTGCCAGGGCCTGGGGGATCGCCGTGGATGCGCTGGTGCTGCAGCAGGTTGGAGCGCTGCCGGAAGCTCTGGCCACACTCTGTGCAACGAAAGGGCTGCTCCCCCGTGTGCACCCTGCGGTGCTCCTCGAGGCGTGCGCTGCGCACGAAACCCTGGCCGCAGTCGCAGCACACAAACGGCCGCTCCTCCGTGTGTGTCAGCTGGTGGCGCAGCAGGTGCGAGCTGCGGCTGAAGCTGCGGCCGCACTCGCCGCACACGAATGGTCGCTCGCCCGTGTGTATCTTCTGGTGCCTCAGCAGGTTGCTGCGCTGGCTGAACACCTTGCCACACACGTCACAGCAGCCGCCCCGAACTGCCCGGGAGCCAGTGCTAGGGCGGCCACGTCCCCGGCCCCTAGAGGTGTGCCAGCGGGTGGCAATCAGGGCGGCCTGGCGGGAATCTCTGTCTGTGAGGTCTTGCTCACCTCCCAGGTTGCTGGCGCACTGGAAGCCACCTTCAGGGGAGGGTGTCTGGATTTGGGCCGAGAGGCCCGCCATGCTGAGGTCCCAGGGGATGTGGAGGTGGGAGCTCACAGTGCTTGGGTCTGCAGGGTCCCTGTCCATCTGCAGTGCAAATCCTGTGTACACAAGGGGACCCACTCATCTCTGATGGAGTGCCCGATGCCCAGACCCACTTCATCCCTGGGGACACACTGAAACTGCCCCTGGAACTGACCAATGAGGCAGATAATGGTGACAAGGCCAGGGACGTGAGGAGGCAGTGGTGCAGAGCTGGGAGGAGCTCCCCAGGCCTGCCCTAAGTTGGGAGACGTTGCCTTTCTGCAAGGGCCGTAGGCAGCAGCTGGGGCGGGCAATGATGGCCTCTGCAAAGGCAGAGAAGCAGGCGGGTGGGAGGGAGGAGGGAGGTGGAGGCAACAGGGAGGGGCGGGGCTGCAGGCCCCTGGGCTCTGGTCTGGGGTGTACATGTACCTTGGGAGAAGCCTGGCGGGGGGGGGGGGGCATCTGAGGAACAGAGGCTTCATGCATGCGGCTGGGCAAGCTGAGAATGGGCACTGGAGCACATGCTGGTCCAGACAGCCCCAGGCCTGCATGTGAGCAGCTTGGTGGGGAGTGTCTAGGAAAAGCAGCAGGTCCCAGCCACACGGTGAGCACTCTGCTGGGAGGGGCTGCATGAGGGAGCAGGCAGTAGCAAGGGCAACTGAGAGGCAGAGGCTGGAGAGACAGGAAGCATGGAGGAGGTTAAACCAAGAAGACTTGAGACAGTAGTGAGAGCTTTAGTGGGCAACAAAAAAATCCATAAGACATCAAAAAAAAAAAAAGTAGGTTAAATTAGAATGCATCAACGGAAATGAGCAAAAACCACCCCAGAATTAAAGACATGTGACAAACTGAAACTCTCCAGAGGCAAAGAGTGTCAATAAATCAGTAAGAGCCAAGAGACACATGGGACTAAGTGTTATGTGGCACATAGCTGTATGCTTCCTCCTCTATATACAGAATCTTTCTGGAAGGGTGGAAGGGTGCATAAGAAACTGGTGATGTTGGCTGTTGGGGAGCTAGACTATGTGACACAGGCGAGGAAGAGGCACTAACTGAATGCATTAGTTCTTCAAGATGGAAACATTAGAAAGACTTCTGGATGCAAAGAGGCATAGTTGAGGGGGGACACAGGACTAGCCAGGGGACACAGAGATATCTGAAGTGGCCAAGGGGAATCACTGTTGATGGGTGGGGGGTGTGTGTAGTCGGTTACATGGCAAGTACCACCTGAGGAGAACAGGGCTACAGAGAAGGAACCAGCCTAGGAGCTTGAGCCAGTGCTGTCGGTGTAGCTGGGTGAAAGCTGAGAGACTGTGGATGTGAACTGTGAGCGAAGCAAGGAAATCATTAGCCACACAGCACAATTCAGGCGTGGCCAGGCCAGTTGAAGGCTGGAGCGGCAGAACTGGGGCTCAGAGCTGCCAGCCAGACTTGTGGTCCCCTTGTCTTATGCATGAGCAGATAGCTTGCAGGGAACAAAGACTATACTTGGAGAATAAAACTAAAAACAAAACAAACAAACAAAAACTGCTCTCAGAGAAGAAAGAAAATCTGCTGCAACTAAAGAACAGGAAGAGGGTAGAGAATGAACATTCAGAGAATGAAAACACTCTTGGAAATAAAAAGTGTGCTAACAAAATGAAAATCCTAAGTGAAGGTCTGGGAGATACAAGTGAGACAATTTCCTGGAAAATAGAGCAGAAAGACAAAGAGATTGGAAAATGGGGCTAACAAGATATTAGAGGACTTGAACCGGAGGCCAGTGGCCAAGTAACAGGCATCCTGACAAAGAGAACAGAACAGTGGAGCAAAAGGAAATCAAAGAAACATTCCAGGTCATTTTCTACAACTGAGATGTGAAAACGACTCACTGACAATGGTGATTTTAAAGTCTGACACAGAGTTAGTAAGAGCCCCTCCTGGGAGCTGGTGTTAGCCTAGTCGTTAAGATGCCCACCTCCCGGTTGGAGTGCCAGGGTTCATTTCCTGGCTCCACCTCCTGATTCCAGCTGCTTCCTGCCAATGCAGACCATGGGAAGCAACATGTGATGGTGCGGTCTCCCTGCCGCCCACGTGTGACTGCAGTCCCAGTTTCAGCCTGGCCTAGCACTGGCAGTGGCAGGCATCTGGGGAGTAAACCAGCAGATGGGATCCCTGTTTCTCAGATAATACTTAACACCTCATAGCCCCACCCCTGCCAAACAGGGGAGTAAACCAAGGATGAGAAGACCTTGTGTCTACACCACAGGAAGAACAGAAGATGGGGGCAGGGGAGGAGCATGGATGATGGCAGAGGTGGACAGCAGGGTGCCGCTGGCCTGGGATGTCTAGGTGATTGGGCAGGACCTTGGGCTTTCTGTACCAAGATGCTTCCTGAATGCCCACAGTACCAACCTGCTGTTGGCAGGTCCTGAGCCTCCCAGTCAGATGCAAGCCCAGGTCTGGAGGCTGTGTGGCATGTCAGAACAAAGATGTGGGTATGGGAAACACAGACCCCATTCTCAAACTACTGTGTTGGGGAGCAGAAGCTAGAGGAGTCATGGGGTCAGTGTCTGGCTCTTGAGGGCAGAAGATACTAGAGCAGGCTGATGGTTTGAGGAATGAGAGTTTTGGGGCCAGGAGCACGGCCAGTGGCCCCGGTGCTATAGACTAGGAGAACCAGCCCCACCATGTCCTGTCTCACTCACCTGGAGAGAAGATGTCTCCAGCTTCCTCATGCCATAGGGGCCCTGGGCAGTCCTTCCATGAGGGCCCCTCAGGCCCAGTCTCACTCTGTGGAGAGGCCTGGTCCAGCGCTGTCTCACAGCCCTGAAACCAGAGTGGCCACTGCTCACTTATGCCCAGCTGGGCCCAGGCAGAGGGCCTCCCTGACACTCTGACTCAGGGAGTGGGTCGCAGGCTGTACAGGGCTCACCTGGGCCTCCTCAGGTGGAAGGGTGGGTACAGCCTCTAGAAGCCCAGAGTCCAGAAGCTCTAGAGAGAAAGAGTGGGTCAGGCAGTCCAAGGGAGTTCTCACTGGTGTGCCGTGAGCCAGGACTTAGGCAGGGAGAAGATCTGGGTATGGGCTGGGGTGGGGCAAAGCAGGGTACCCTGGGAGGTGAGGGGTCAAGCTGCAGTGGTATGAGGTGGCTTGCATGCCAGGGGACAGCTGTGGAAGTGGGGCTGTGGCCGTCAGGGCTGACATCTAAAGGGGGGTGAGTCAGAGGGGAGACCTGACTGGGTGAGAGATGGGAACCATTCCATCTAACAGGGGTGCGGCTCAGTGGACTCAGACTGCCTAGTCCAGGCCACCCTGGTCCCTGCCCACCCTCACCTGGGTCTTCTGTAACCTCTGGCTCCTCTTTCACCTGTAGGCCCAGTGGTGACTGCTGCATGGCCTCAGGCAGTATCTTGGGCCCAGGCTCTGGAGTTTGAGGTAGAGAATGGAAGCTGGAGGGGTCCATCCTCTCTGATAGGACCTCTTGGCCCTGCACATGGACTGTGACCTGTGGAGGTGTCCCCACCATGAGGGCCAAGCAGAAAATAGGGCTGTGTGCGGCTTGGAGTCCAGGGACACCCACCCATTCCAAGACCCCACGGATCTGCCTGGTAAACCTAAGTCCTTCAAGGACCTACCTCCTCTGGGCTCCAGTCAGGAAGTAAAGTTGCTTTCCTGCTGACACACAGCACTACCTGGTACCCTCCTCTCTCCCATCCTGTAGTTCCCAGGTGATGCAAGAATGGGCTGGTGAGCCTGGCTCTGGAACCCCTCCCTGCCCTGGGCAGCCTTGCAGTCTACTGCAGTGTGGTCCCTCCTCTCCCACAGGGATATGCATGTGTGTGACGACGGCACCTCCCCCCACCCCCAGAGTAAAGCGCAGCTGGACAGCGCTCCGGCCTGACCCCTCTGCTCAGGGCCACTGACTCACCCATCGCCGAGGCCCGCCTGGCTCCTGGCGAAGCCTGTCAACCAAGGTAGCAGCCTCCTCGGGGCTGCCTGGCTGCTGCCCCTGCACATGAACCTGGATCTCGGGGGGCAGCGCGCCCAGGAACTGCTCCAGCACCAGCAGCTCCAGCATCTGCTCCTTGGAGTGCACATCCGGCTGCAGCCAGTCCCGACACAGCTCTCGGAGCCGGGCCAGGGCCTCTCGGGGACCCACTGCCTCCTCGTAGCGGAAACACCGGAAGCGCAGGCGTGCGGCCTCGGGGCCTGGGTCCCACAGGGCAGCTTCGCCTTCCTCCTCGGAGTCCTCCAGCTTCACCGTGAAAGGCCCCTCGTCTTCTGGGGGTGTGCCACCTGCGGAGCCCAGCCCAGCTGGTCTCATTGAGAGTAACAGAGCAGCTCTCTGAGGCCGTTGTCTGCCCCTAGAGCAAGCACAGACAGTGGCAGCACACACAGGTAGAACACCCACTGAATGAACCTCCAACCTGCCCCGCTTGGAGGGCAGATGATCAGACAAGCACGGGCCACGCCCAGGGCTGTCGGGGCTGGGCGCTTCCACTGAGCCACTGCTGCTGGCTTCTTAGCTGGGCCTGTGTGGAGTGTGGTCGCTCTTACCCCAAACAGTGTTTCTTAGGCCTAGAAGAGACCTTCTCCTAAATACAGCCACCTTCCATGAGCGCAGTCTCATCCCTGCTCTGTGCTGTCCTACCAGGTGGACACACCTGTACCACCTGCTGCCCACTCGCTCCCAGCACCTGCACCACCGGCTGCCTACTCCCTCCCACACCTGTACAACTGCTGCCCACTCCCTCCCACACCTGCACCACCTGCTGCCCACTCCCTCCCACACCTGCACCACCTACTGCCCACTCCCTCCCGCACCTGTACCACCTGCTGCCCACTCCCTCCCACACCTGCACCACCTACTGCCCACTCCCTCCCACACCTGTACAACTGCTGCCTACTCCCTCCCAGCACCTACACCACCTACTGCCCACTCCCTCCCACACCTGCACCACCTACTGCCCACTCCCTCCCGCACCTGCACCACCTACTGCCCACTCCCTCCCACACCTGCACCACCTACTGCCCACTCCCTCCCGCACCTGCACCACCTACTGCCCACTCCCTCCCACACCTGCACCACCTACTGCCCACTCCCTCCCGCACCTACACCACCTACTGCCCACTCCCTCCCACACCTGCACCACCTGCTGCCCACTCCCTCCCACACCTGCACCACCTGCTGCCCACTCCCTCCCGCACCTGCACCACCTGCTGCCCACTCCCTCCCACACCTGTACCACCTGCTGCCCACTCCCTCCCACACCTGCACCACCTGCTGCCCACTCCCTCCCACACCTGTACCACCTGCTACCCACTCCCTCCCAGCACCTGCACCACCTGCTGCCCACTCCCTCCCACACCTGCACCACCTGCTACCCACTCCCTCCCACACCTGTACAACTGCTGCCCACTCCCTCCCACACCTGCACCACCTGCTGCCCACTCCCTCCCACACCTGTACCACCTGCTACCCACTCCCTCCCAGCACCTGCACCACCTGCGGCCCACTCCCTCCCACACCTGCACCACCTACTGCCCACTCCCTCCCACACCTGCACCACCTACTGCCCACTCCCTCCCAGCACCTGCACCACCTGCTGCCCACTCCCTCCCACACCTGCACCACCTACTGCCCACTCCCTCCCACACCTGCACCACCTGCTGCCCACTCCCTCCCACACCTGCACCACCTACTGCCCACTCCCTCCCAGCACCTGCACCACCTGCTGCCCACTCCCTCCCACACCTGCACCACCTGCTGCCCACTCCCTCCCACACCTGCACCACCTGCTGCCCACTCCCTCCCAGCACCTGCACCACCTACTGCCCACTCCCTCCCGCACCTGCACCACCTGCTGCCCACTCCCTCCCACACCTGCACCACCTGCTGCCCACTCCCTCCCACACCTGCACCACCTGCTGCCCACTCCCTCCCGCACCTGCACCACCTACTGCCCACTCCCTCCCACACCTGTACCACCTACTGCCCACTCCCTCCCACACCTGCACCACCTGCTGCCCACTCCCTCCCACACCTGCACCACCTGCTGCCCACTCCCTCCCGCACCTGCACCACCTACTGCCCACTCCCTCCCACACCTGCACCACCTGCTGCCCACTCCCTCCCACACCTGCACCACCTGCTGCCCACTCCCTCCCGCACCTGCACCACCTACTGCCCACTCCCTCCCACACCTGCACCACCTGCTACCCACTCCCTCCCAGCACCTGCACCACCTGCTGCCCACTCCCTCCCACACCTGCACCACCTGCTGCCTACTCCCTCCCACACCTGCACCACCTACTGCCCACTCCCTCCCATACCTGTACCACCTGCTGCCCACTCCCTCCCACACCTGCACCACCTGCTGCCCACTCCCTCCCGCACCTGCACCACCTGCTACCCACTCCCTCCCGCACCTGCACCACCTACTGCCCACTCCCTCCCACACCTGCACCACCTGCTGCCCACTCCCTCCCACACCTGCACCACCTGCTGCCTGGGGACCAGCACCTGCACCACCTGCTGCCTGGGGACCAGCACCTGCACCACCTGCTGCCTGGGGACCAGCACCTGCACCACCTGCTGCCCACTCCCTCCCACACCTGCACCACCTGCTACCCACTCCCTCCCACACCTGCACCACCTGCTGCCTGGGGACCAGCACCTGCACCACCTGCTGCCTGGGGACCAGCACCTGCACCACCTGCTGCCTGGGGACCAGCACCTGCACCACCTGCTGCCCACTCCCTCCCACACCTGCACCACCTACTGCCCACTCCCTCCCACACCTGCACCACCTACTGCCCACTCCCTCCCAGCACCTGCACCACCTGCTGCCCACTCCCTCCCGCACCTGTACAACTGCTGCCCACTCCCTCCCACACCTGCACCACCTGCTGCCCACTCCCTCCCACACCTGCACCACCTACTGCCCACTCCCTCCCATACCTGTACCACCTGCTGCCCACTCCCTCCCACACCTGCACCACCTGCTGCCCACTCCCTCCCACACCTGCACCACCTGCTGCCCACTCCCTCCCACACCTGCACCACCTACTGCCCACTCCCTCCCACACCTGCACCACCTGCTGCCCACTCCCTCCCACACCTGTACCACCTGCTGCCCACTCCCTCCCACACCTGTACCACCTGCTGCCCACTCCCTCCCACACCTGCACCACCTGCTGCCCACTCCCTCCCACACCTGCACCACCTGCTGCCCACTCCCTCCCACACCTGCACCACCTGCTGCCCACTCCCTCCCACACCTGCACCACCTGCTGCCCACTCCCTCCCACACCTGCACCACCTGCTGCCCACTCCCTCCCGCACCTGCACCACCTACTGCCCACTCCCTCCCGCACCTGCACCACCTGCTGCCCACTCCCTCCCACACCTGTACCACCTACTGCCCACTCCCTCCCACACCTGCACCACCTACTGCCCACTCCCTCCCACACCTGCACCACCTGCTGCCCACTCCCTCCCACACCTGCACCACCTGCTGCCCACTCCCTCCCACACCTGTACCACCTACTGCCCACTCCCTCCCACACCTGCACCACCTACTGCCCACTCCCTCCCAGCACCTACACCACCTACTGCCCACTCCCTCCCACACCTGCACCACCTGCTGCCCACTCCCTCCCACACCTGCACCACTTGCTGCCCACTCCCTCCCACACCTGTACCACCTACTGCCCACTCCCTCCCACACCTGCACCACCTACTGCCCACTCCCTCCCACACCTGCACCACCTACTGCCCACTCCCTCCCACACCTGCACCACCTGCTGCCCACTCCCTCCCACACCTGCACCACCTACTGCCCACTCCCTCCCACACCTGCACCACCTACTGCCCACTCCCTCCCAGCACCTGTACCACCTACTGCCCACTCCCTCCCAGCACCTGCACCACCTGCTGCCCACTCCCTCCCAGCACCTGTACCACCTACTGCCCACTCCCTCCCACACCTGCACCACCTGCTGCCCACTCCCTCCCACACCTGCACCACCTGCTGCCCACTCCCTCCCAGCACCTGTACCACCTACTGCTCCCTCCCAGCCTCATCCCGCATCTCAACCGTGCAAAATAACTCGTGTGGCCCAGCTTCCCTTACTTGGTCCCGTCCCCTGAACCCAACTTATCACACCACACGATGCTCCATCTCTACGACTGTCTGATTCAGGTGGGGCTGGGGGGTGAGGAAGCAGCTTCCAGAGGCCTACAAATGGCCCAAGACCGCCGGACCAGGACCAGCAATGACGGTCCAAGATTCTGATTCCACACGTCTGCGATCTTGTCCGCTCATCTGCAAACGGGGCTTACCGCCCTGCTCACAACGCTCCCGCAGCTGGGGATTGTGCACGAATCTGCTTACTGAGGGTGGTGCCACAGCCACCGCCCACGTACCTTTGGTGGCATCAACCCCGAGGGCTACCTGAGCGCTTGAGTCAGAATTCTGCTCCTCGAGCTCCCAGCCCAGCTGAAACCCTGGGGGAAATGTGGGTCGCCGCCGAGCCGGCGAGTCCCTGCGAAGGTCCAGAACTACATCTCCCAGAGTCCAGCACGCCACGTCGGGTGCCGGCGGCGCCCTGGCAGCACAGCCCGCCGCCCTGGCAGCGAGTGCTGACTGACGGGACCCGGTCCCGCGCTCCCGGCAACGCCGGGCGGTAGGGACCCAACCACAACCGCCGAGCCCTCCTGCGCCCCGCGGGCCGCTCCGCGCTCGTGAGCATGCGCGCTGGCCGAGCCTCCACCCCGGCCAGACTACGTCTCCCAGGATGCTTCGCGCCCCAGCCCGGCGTCTCCCCGCCCTCCCCCCGCGCCCGCCGCCTCCGTTTCTGCCCGCCTCCCACCCCGGCCCCTGAGGGTGGCGGTGGTCGCTATGAGCTCGCACTCCCGGCCGCTTCTTCCCACGCTGCCTGCCTCGAATCCAGGCGTCCGGCCCTTGTCGGCGAGCGCAGACTTCCCGAGGGGCGGTGGACCGCAGGACCGCCTTCCAGACCGCGCATGTCCCCTACCGCGCCTCGTTCAGGTCTCCACCGCAGGAGTCTGCGCCAATCACAGCCCTCCCCGGGACGCCGAGAGCTTGCGTCTCCATGGCAACCCCTGTCGGGACGGGCGCTTTGGCTCCGCTTTCCGGGAGAGGCCGTCGGTACGGCCCCCCACTTGCGCCTGCGCGGGGCGGGACCGGGGGGTCTCCATGGTAACCTGGTGACCGCTCTGGACCTGGCCAGGCAGCCGGGCAGGCGTTTGAAAGGCAGTGGTGGGGGCTGGCGCTGTAGCTAGTGGGTAAAGTCCTGCCGATGGGCGCCGGTTCCAGTCCCGGCTGCTCCACTTCCGATCCTGCTCTCTGCTGTGGCCTGGGAGAGCAGTAGAAGATGCCCCAAGTCCGTGGGCACCTGCACCCACGTGATGCCGGAGACCTGGATGGAGTTCTGGTCCTCCGGCTTCAGCCTGTTGTGACCATGCCATCCGGGGGAGTGAACCTGCTGATGGAAGATCTCCCTCTGTCTCCCTCTGTCTTTCAAATAAATAGATCTTAGGAAACAAAAGAAAAGAAAGGCAATGGGGGAGGTGGGATGAGGGTGTGCACAAGAAGGGAATAGGGCAGAGAGATGCCGAGAGAGGGAGAAGAGAGAGCAGAGGGGAGACTTCCGGAGCCTGCCAGGGGCAGAGACTTGATGTGAGGATAGGTGGTCAGAGACGTGTCTGAAAGAGGGATTTCAACTCTCACTAGAGGGAGTTAGAATCGAGCGGGAGAGAGAAGACAGCTGTGCTAGAACAGCTAGCAAGAGGGAGAGAGGTCAGGAAAGGATGGAGAAGGAGAGTGGATGCTCAGAGACAGGAAGTGCAGACACTGAGACTCAAGGGACCAGCAGGTGTACAGGTAACAAGGGGGAAAAGGACCGACAGATTTAAAAGACTCAGAGAAAAGTGATGGGAAGAAGACATAAAGAGTCGCAGGAAAACTTGAGCGACTCTTGACAGTGAGACAAGAAGATGGCTGGTTTTGGTCTGAGTCCAGATGCTGTGCAGTTAGATGCTAACTCGTGAAACGCTGATGGGGTGCGCATGCTTTCTGTCCAGTGTGTCGTCCTGTAGGTCAACAAGCAGCTCTTTGTCTGGCCTTGCACTTTTCAGTTCTGCCTAGCTCCAGCCATTGTGGACATTTGGGGAGTGAACCATCAGATAGAAGACCTCTCTCTCTGTCTCTCTCACCTCTCCTTTCTCTGTGTAACTCTTTCAAATAAATCTTAAAAAAAATAAAGAAAAAGGAAAGGTGGAGCAACAGACAGAGAGACAGATATCTTTCATCTACTGTTTCACTCCACAAATGGCTGCAGCAGCCAGGTCTGGGTCAGGCCAAAGCCAGGAGCCAGGAATTCCTCTCTCTGTCCGACATGGGTAGCAGGAGCCCAGCTATCTAAGTCTTTTTCCACTCCCCCCCAGGCACATCAGCAGGGATCTGGATTGGAAGCGGAGCAGCAGGTGCTTCATGCCCATATGGGATCCCGGCATTACAGATGGTGGCCCAATCCACTGCACAATGACAGCCCCGGCATAGTTTTTTTTTTTAATATTTATTTATTTATTTGAGAGGTAGAGTTACAGACCATGAGAGAGATAGAGAGAGAGACAGAGAGAGACAGAGAGAAAGATATTCCATCTGCTGCTTCACTCCCTAAATGGCTGCAACAGTCAGAGCTGTGCTGCTCCGAAGCCAGGAGCCAGGAGATTCTTCCGAGTCTCACATGTGGGTGCAGGGGCCCAAGTACTTGGGCCATCTTCCACTGCTTTCCTAGGCCATAGCAGGGAACTGGATCAGAAGAGGAGCAGCTGGGACTAGAACCAGAGCCCATATGGGGTGTTTTTGCTGCAAGGTGGAGGATTAACATACTGTGCCACAGTGCTGGCTTCAGCATAGCTTTTTTTTTTTTTTTTTTTTGACAGGCAGAGTTAGAGAGAGAGAGACAGAGAGAAAGGTCTTCCTTCCATTGGTTCACCTCCCAAATGGCCGCTATGGCTGGCGCACTGCGCCGATCCGAAGCCAGGAGCCAGGTGCTTTTCCTGGTCTCCCATGCGGGTGCAGGGCCCAGGGACTTGGGCCATCCTTCACTGCCTTCCCAGGTTACAGCAGAGAGCTGGACTGGAAGAGGAGCAACTGGGACAGAATCCAGTGCCCCAACCAGGACTAGAACCCGGGGTGCCGGCGCCGCAAGCGGAGGATTAGCCTAGTGAGCTGCAGCGGTGGCTCAGCATAGCTTTTTGAAACTAGTAAAATAATTGTCATTTTCTGTTTATCGTATGAGTTCAGTATCATTCCTGGATTAGTCCAATGTCACACAGCAGGAAGTGAAGGAAAATATTTTAACCCATATTATTTGGCCACACTTTGGATTCCTATATCAGTTAATATTACATGAACAGAAATTTAATGAAGAATATTAATCTGTGAGCTTTTTAAAAAATTTTTTTAGACAGGCAGAGTGGACAGTGAGAGAGAGAGAAAGAGACAGAGAGAAAGGTCTTCCTTTTCCATTGGTTCACCCCGCAATGGCCGCTGCAGCCAGCGCACTGCACCGATCTGAAGCCAGGAGCCAGGTGCTTCCTCCTGGTCTCCCTTGGGCCATCCTCCACTGCACTCCCGGGCCATAGCAGAGAGCTGGCCTGGAAGAGGGGCAATCAGGACAGAATCCGGTGCCCCAACCGGGACTAGAACCCGGGGTGCTGGCACCACAGGTGGAGGATTAGCCTATTGAGCCACAGCGCTGGGCAACCTGTGAGCTTTAAAAAAAGAAACATATTCCTATTTACTTGAATTTATTTAAACTTAAAATAGGGAAATACATATCACTTGGAGAATTAAGATTTATGATGTTTTGAGGCTGATGTTGTGATGCGTTGGGTTAAGCCTGGGCCCATGACCCCAGCATCCCGTATGGGCATCAAGTCCTGGCTGCTCCACTTCTGATTCAATTCCCTGCTAATGCACATGGGAAAACAGTGGAAGATGATTCAAGTGTTTGGGCCCCTGCTACCCACATGGGAGACCCAGATGGAATTCTGGGATCCTGGCTTCATCCTTGCTCAGCCCTGGCTTTTTTTTTTTTTTTTTTTTTTTACAGGCAGAGTGGACAGAGAGAGAGAGACAGAGAGACAGAGAGAAAGGTCTTCCTTTTTGCCGTTGGTTCACCCTCCAATGGCCGCCACGGCCGGCGTGCTGTTCTGATCCGATGGCAGGAGCCAGGTACTTCTCCTGGTCTCCCATGGGGTGCAGGGCCCAAGCACTTGGGCCATCCTCCACTGCACTCCCGGGCCACAGCAGAGAGCTGGCCTGGAAGAGGGGCAACTGGGACAGAATCCGGCGCCCCGACCGGGACTAGAACCCAGTGTGCCGGCACCGCAAGGTAGAGGATTAGCCTAGTGAGCCGCGGTGCCGGCCAGCCCTGGCTTTTGTGGCCATTTGGAGATCCAATGGTTGGAAGGTCTCTGTCTCTCTGTCTCTGTCTCTCTCTCTCTGTATCTTCCTCTCTGTTTGTAACTCTGCCTTTCAAATAAATAAAATAGTTTTTCAAAAAACCTCAACCATCGAAGGCCTCTGGAAATTCACCCAAGGGCATACAACATCTGAGGAAAACTATTCAGGAAAATCAACAGAATCTTGTTAAGAACAGTGAGATTCTGGGGCACTTTAAGACCTGCCCCTCCCCTTCACTCCAAACCCAGCTGGACAGAAGCTGCACCCCATCTATGTGGCTGAGAAGATGGGGCTCTTTCTTCTTCCCGCTCCCTGAGAAGAGACAGGGCAAGCTCTTGGAGAGTCAGGCTGCCAGCCCTTCTCAGTTCAGCTTTGTGCCACAGAGGCTAAGCCTCAGGTCAGTGCCACCGAGAGGCCCCTTCCTCCACTCTGCCCCTGGTGGAGCAAGGTGGAAGCCCAGAGCAGAAGTTCTTTGCCAGGAAAGGCAAGTCGCGAGGACACTGGCTGCTGCTCCCATTTAGCACCCTAGCCATAAAGTGTTTGTGTCCCCAAGAGAAGAGGGTCCCTATCCCTGTCCTCAGCACTAGAGAACGGGCTCTGAAATGATTCCCAAAGAAACTGACATTATTTAACAGACTGGTGAAAGTTCAAGCCAAAGAACATGCTCAAAATTAATGCATTTATTTGCCAATTTAGAAATTTATATAGGCGTTGGCCGGCGCCGCGGCTCACTAGGCTAATCCTCCACCTTGCAGTGCCGGCACACCAGGTTCTAGTCCCGGTCGGGGCGCCGGATTCTGTCCCGGTTGCCCCTCTTCCAGGCCAGCTCTCTGCTGTGGCCAGGGAGTGCAGTGGAGGATGGCCCAAGTGCTTGGGCCCTGCACCCCATGGGAGACCAGGAGAAGTACCTGGCTCCTGCCATCAGATCAGCACGGTGCGCCGGCCACAGCGCGCTGGCCATGGCGGCTATTGGAGGGTGAACCAACGGCAAAACGAAGACCTTTCTCTCTGTCTCTCTCTCTCTAACTCTGCCTGTCAAAAAAAAAAAAAAAAAAAAGGAAAAAAGAAAGAAATTTATATAGGCGTTGCTAATGTTGTGGGAATGCAGGGAGCGAGGGGAGGAACTAGGATGTGACAGCTCCTTGCTGACGTGCAGCAGAGTGGATGGATGAGGCACAGCTGTGGCTGAGCCGAGGCTGGACAGCTCCTTGCCTGACCACAGCATGGCCAGCATCAGTAATTGACAGCCCCAGCTGATTCAGGGTTTGACTGTCACAGCCGACCTGTGCGGCAGCCGGCCCAGCCGACAGCCTCGCCCGGCCTTCATGACGAGTGCCTTTCTGTGCACTGTCCAAGCTCCTGTCCCTCTGTGTGCACAAGCCAGGCCCCGGTTTCTGTGCACCCTGCCAGTCCAGTTCCCACCACCAGCAACCCCCATCCCTTTCCCCGGAGCTGCCAGTTCCACAGTGTGGCCACCTTGTAACCAGAGCTAGCTGGAAATGTCCAGCATGGCTGCAGACCCACGACCCCGCACCCATGGCCTTTATAATGTCATTATCCTGACAACACCACGAGGGCACGCCTGCTCCCACCAGGCACCTGAGCCACAGCTCCTCTGGTGTTTCCTGAAGGGGCTGTGCTCCAGCCTCATCAAAACTCCGCTGGCCACTGGAACACAGTGTGGAGGTGATACAGTGTAGCCAGGCCGTTAAAACAGCTAGCTAGATGGATGTAATTGGTGACCATTATGCTTGGTGAAATAAGTCAGTCCTCAAAAGACAAATATCATACGTTTCTCCTGATTGGGTAACAGAGTGCACATTGATGTTTTGAGATTCAATGATTGTTTATAGCCTTTGCCTATAGTTTTGAGAAGCAGTGAATGGTTTTTCTGCTTATTACTTGTTGAGCAAATGTAAGTAGGGTTAAGCTTGTGATTATAAATTGAAATTATTTCATTGTAAAAATTAAAATAAAAATAATAAAAGAAGGAGGGCGAGGGAAGGTAGGATAGGAAGTATCATTATTATGCTCTTAAAACTGTATATATGAAATGCATGAGATTTGTTCCCTTTAAATAAATAAAAAAATTAAAAAAGAACATCACAGGAAAGTTGAAAAACAACAGCAAAACCAATGACTTCACTCCCTGGAGCTGTCCTCTGGGCAGCCCCCCAGGCTGGTGTATTATAACAGGGGCTACAGATTGCTGGTGGGACCTGGCCACCTCCGTGATCTGCAGGTGACTTTCACGGCTGGGAGCCTGTCCTGTGTGGCCCAGGCTTGTGTTCATGTGACTCATACGCTTCCCCGAGAGGCACCTGGAGACCTGGTTCTGGGCTGGAACCCGAGTGTGAACCACTTGGAAGCTGTGATTCACCACGTGGACCTCACCTTCCTCTCTGCACACAGGACAAACCATGCTTAGCAGTAGCTGTTAGTTCACCTGAGCAAGATGCCTGCACGTCTCGGGAAATTCTGATTTCCCCTCACTGAGACAGGACAAGTCTGAGGTCTGGATTATATCCTGGACTATTTCTGGATATAAATCTGAGGTCTAGATTATATCCAGGTTGGCTGGCTTCAAGGACCCTGTGAATCCCGAGTCTCACATCCGTGAAGGCATCTGGAGAAGGTGGCCTGGACCTGGGATGAGATATAGCCATTGGACTTAGGAGCTGAGTGGACAGTGTGACTGTAACACAGGTATCCAGAGTATGGCTAGTCAGCTCCAGGCAGAGCTGGATGCGGATGGATGCAAATGCCAGGCTAAGGAGCACTGTGGGAGGGGGACTTACCCCAGCAAGCAAACCCCGGTGATTGGAGCTTTTTAAATATTGAGGTAAAGGGGCCGGCATTGTGGTGCAGTGTGTTAACGCCCTGGCCTGAAGCACTGGCATCCCATATGGGTGCCGGTTCGAGACCTGGCTGCTCCACTCTCTCTGCTATGGCCTGGGAAAGCAGTAGAAGATGGCCCAAGTCCTTGGGCCTCTGCACCCATGTGGGAGACCTGGAAGAAGCTCCTGGCTCCTGGCTTTGGATCAGCGCAGCTCCAGCTGTTGCTGCCAACTGGGAAGTGAACCATCGGATGGAAGACCTCTCTCTCTCTCTCTCTCTCTCTGTAACTCTGACTTTCAAATAAATAAATAAATCTTTAAAAAATATTGAGATAAAATTCACATAATACAAAATTAATTTTAAACAAGTTTATATATTTATTTGAAAGAGTTACAGAGAGAGGGAGAGACAGTCAGAGAGATCTTCCATCTACTGGTTCACCCCCGAGATGGCCACAATAGCCGGGGCTGGGCCAAGCTGAAGTCAAGAGCCTGGAACTCTTTCTAGGTTTGCACATGGATGCAGGGGCCCAAGGACTTGGGCCATCTTCTGCTGCTCCCTCAGGCACATTAGCAGGGAGCTAGATCAGAAGTGGAGCAGATGGGACTCAAACCAGCAACCATATGCGATGCTGGCACTGCAGGCAGTGGCTTAACCTGCTGTGCCACAAAGCCAGCCCCTAAATTAACTGTTTTTAACTTAATAACAGTGCAGGTACAATATTGTGCAACCATCAGTTTTTTTTTTTAAGATTTATTTATTTATTTGAAAGTCAGAGTTACACAGAAAGAGAAGGTGAGGCAGAGAGAGAGAGAGAGAGGTCTTTCTATCCACTGGTTCACTCCCCAGTTGGTCGCAATGGCTGGAGCTGCTGATCTGAAGCCAGGAGCTAGGAGCCAGGAGCTGCTTCTGGGTCTCCCATGTGGGTGCAGGAACCCAAAGACTTGGGCCATCTTCTACTGCTTTCCCAGGCCATAGCAGAGAGCTGGATCAGAAGTGGAGCAGCCAGGACTTGAACTGGCACCCATATGGGATGCTGGCACTGCAGGTGGCGGCTTTATCCACTATGCCACAGCACCGGCCCCATCAGCTTAGTTCTAAAACATTTTCATTACCTTGAAGGAAACCTCCTATACCAACTAGGCAGTGTTCCCATTCTCCCCTCCCTCTGAACCCTGGCAACTGCTAATCTGCTTCTGTCTCTGGGTTTCTGGTACTTTCATATAAATGGACTCATACGCTCTATGACCTTTGGCATGTATTTGATTTAGCACAATATTCCAGGTTCTTCCACACTGTATGGAATATCAGCAACTCAGCTCTTTTATGGCTGAATATAATTCCATTGCATGGACTCACCCTATTTAACTTGCTTATGCATCTCTTGATAGAAATTTTGATTTTTTTTCACATTTAGGTGTTGTGACTAGTGCACATGAACATTTGTGCACAAGTTTTTTTTGTGTTTTTTTTTTTTTAAGATTTATTTGTGGCCGGTGCCACGGCTCACTAGGCTAATCCTCTGCCTGCGGCACCAGCACCCCAGGTTCTAGTCCCAGCTGGGGCGCCAGTTCTGTCCTGGTTGCTCCTCTTCCAGTCCAGCTCTCTGCTGTAGCCTGGAAAGGCAGTGAAGGATGACCCAAGTCCTTGAGCCCGGCACCCACATGGAAGACCAGGAGGAAGCACCGGGCTCCTGGCTTCGGATCAGCACAGCGCGCTGGCCGTAGCGGCCATTTGGGGGGTGAACCAATGGAAGGAAGACCTTTCTCTCTGTCTCTCTCTCTCACTAAACTCTGTCAAAAAAAAAAAAAAAGATTTATTTGTTTGAAAGGCAGTTACCGAGAAAGAAGGAGAGATAGACAGATCTTCTATCCACTGGCTCACTTTCCAAGTGGCCACAGCAGCCAGGGCTGGACCAGGCCAAAGCCAGGAGCCAAAACCTTCATCTGGGTCTCCCACATGGGTGCAGGGGCTCAAGGACTTGGGCCATCTTGTGTTGTTTTCCCAGGCCATAGCAGGGAGCTGGATCGGAAATGGAGCAGCCAGGACTCAAACTGGCGCCCATATGGGATGCCAGCACAGCAGGCAGCAGCTTAACCCACTATGCCACAGTGCCGGCCCCCAAATGGTAAATTTTAAGTCTATTTCACTACTTCCCCCTCACTGCCGCCCCATACAGAGCTTTCTCAGAACTGGTCCTGAAGTGGTCCCATGAGGGAGGAGAGCAGACATTTGTCTACTGGAGGAGAAGCAGCCATCCTGTCCACAAGTTTGTTTAGCGTCTCTGTAGTCTTCCGTTTTCTGTGATAAATGGGACAGGCACGCTGCACCTTCAGCTGGCTTCTTTCACTCAGTAATGTGGCGTTGGGTTCACCCATGTTGCTGCCGCCTTTGTCGACATCCCTGTCCTTGGCTGGGTGGTATTCCATTGCAGCCATGTCCCCCGGATGGGTTACTCCTTCAGCTCTGGAAGGTCAAATGGAGAAACCTGCTGTACATAACGGTGTGTTGAGTTTTTTGGGTTTGTTTGTTTTATGGGTTTGGATGTAAGTTTTCTTTTTTAAACACTATTTATTTATTTATTTATTGGACAGGCAGAGTGGATAGTGAGAGAGAGGGACAGAGAGGGAAAGGTCTTCCTTTTCCGTTGGTTTACCCTCCAATGGCCGCTGCAGCCGGTGCGCTGCACTGATCGGAAGCCAGGAGCCAGGTGCTTCTCCTGGTCTCCCATGTGGGTGCAGGGCCCAAGCACTTGGGCCATCCTTCACTGCCTTCCTGGGCCACAGCAGAGAGCTGGCCTGGAAGAGGGGCAACCGGGACAGAATCCGGCACCCCGACCGGGACTAGAACCCGGTGTGCCGGCGCCGCAGGTGGAGGATTAGCTTAGTGAGCCATGGCGCTGGCCTTGAACACTATTTATTTAAAAGGCAGAGTTACTGAAAGTGAGGGAAAGAGGGAAGGAGAAAGAAAGGGAGGGAAGGGGGGGCGAGAGAGAGATCCTCTACCTGCTGGGTCACTCCCCAAATGCCCACAACAGCTGGGACTGGACCAGGCCAGAGTCAGGAGCCACTTGGGACATCTTCTGATGCTTTCCCAGGTGTGTTAACAGAGATCTGGATTGGAAGTAGAGTAGCAGGGACTTGAACCAGTGCTCCTATGGGATGCCAGCTTCACAGGCAATGGCTTAACCCTGTGTACCATGATGCTGGCCCCAGATATGTTTTCTTTTCTTTCTCTTCTCTTCTCTTCTCTTCTCTTCTCTTCTCTTCTCTTCTCTTCTCTTCTCTTCTCTTCTCTTCTCTTCTCTTCTCTTTTCTTTTCTTTTCTTTTCTTTTTTACAGGCAGAGTGGACAGTGAGAGAAAGAGAGAGAGACAGAGAGAAAGGTCTTCCTTTTGCTGTTGGTTCACCCTCCAATGGCCGCCGTGGCTGGTGCGCTGCGGCCGGTGCACCGCGCTGATCTGAAGGCAGGAGCCAGGTGCTTCTTCTGGTCTCCCATGGGTGCAGGGGCCCAAGCACCTGGGCCATCCTCCACTGCACTCCCGGGCCATAGCAGAGAGCTGGACTGAAAGAGGAGCAACCGGGACAGAATCCAGTGCCCCGACTGGGACTAGAATCTGGTGTGCCGGTGCCGCTAGGCGGAGGATTAGCCTATTGAGCCGCGGCACCGGCCCTCAGATATGTTTTCAAAGCAGTTGTCTAAATGCTTAGGAGTGCAATTGTTGGCTCGTATCTCGTATGATGAGACCATGCTTGGCTTTGTCTTCCAAAGTGCCTGTGCCATGGTGTATTCCACCAGCAATGAATGAGTTCCTGGTGCAGTCATTATCATTTTTCTTTTAGATTTTAACCATTTTATTAGATGTGAAATTATATTTCAAATTTTTAAAAGATTCATTTACTAAAAAAAAAAAAAAAAAAAAAAAAAAAAAAAAAGAGCCGGCGCCGTGGCTCAATAGGCTAATCCTCCACCTTGCGGCGCCGGCACACCGGGTTCTAGTCCCGGTTGGGGCGCCGGATTCTGTCCCGGTTGCCCCTCTTCCAGGCCAGCTCTCTGCTATGGCCAGGGAGTGCAGTGGAGGATGGCCCAGGTGCTTGGGCCCTGCACCCCATGGGAGACCAGGAAAAGCACCTGGCTCCTGGCTCCTGCCAGGATCAGCGCGGTGCGCCGGCTGCAGTGGCGGCCATTGGAGGGTGAACCAACGGCAAAGGAAGACCTTTCTCTCTCTCTCTCTCTCTCACTGTCCACTCTGCCTGTCAAAAAAAAAAAAAAAAGATTCATTTACTTATTTGAAAGTCAGAGTTACACAGAGAGAAGGACAGAGAGAGAGAGAGAGAGAGAGAGAATCTCTCATCTAGGTCACTCCCTAGATGGCTGCAATGGGTGGAACCAGGAGCTCCTTCGGGGTCCCCCACATGGGTGCAGGGGCCCAAGCACTTAGGCCATCTACTGCTTTCTCAGGCCACAGCAGAGAGCTGGATTGGAAGTGAAGCAGCTGGGACTTGAACCGGTGCCCACATGGGATGCCAGTACTGCAGGTGGTGGCTTTACCTGCTAAGCCACAGTGCCAGCCCCTGATATCTCAATTTTTAAAATTAGCTTTCCAGCGCTGGAGCTGTGGCTTAGCAGGTAAAGCCACCGCCTGCAGTGCTGGCATCCCATGTGGGCGCCAGTTTGAGTCCTGCCTGCTCCACTTCCGATCCAGCTCCCTGCTATGGCCTAGGAAAGCAGTAGAATATGGCTCAAGTGCTTAGCATACCCTCCCTTTTCAAAAGATTTATTTATGTATTTGAAAGAGTTACACAGAGAGAGAAGGGGAGAGAGAGAGAGAGAGCGAGCAGGAGAGAGAAAGGTCTTCCATCGCTGGCTCATTCTCCAGATGGACACAACGGCTGGAGCTGTGCCGATCTGAAGCCAGGAGCCAGGAGCCTCTTCCGGGTCCCCGACATGGCTGCAGGGGTCTATGCACTTGGGCCATCTACTGCTTTCTCAGGCCATAGCAGAGAGCTGGATTGGAAGTGGAGCAGCCGGGACTCAAACTGGTGCCCATGCGGGATGCCAGCACTGTGGGCAGTGGCTTCACCCACTTTGCCACAGCACTGGCCCCAATAAATAAATCATTAAAAAAATAAAATTAGCTTTTTCTCAAGAAAGGTGTGGAGAATTATTTTGTACATTTATTTGCCATTGCATATCTTCTTTTTTTTTAATGTATTTTTTTTTTGACAGGCAGAGTGGATAGTGAGAGAGAGAGACAGACAGAAAGGTCTTCCTTTGCCGTTGGTTCACCCTCCAATGGCTGCCACAGCCGGCGCGCTGCGGCCGGCGCACCGCGCTGATCCGATGGCAGGAGCCAGGAGCCAGGTGCTTTTCCTGGTCTCCCATGGGGTGCAGGGCCCAAGCACCTGGGCCATCCTCCACTGCACTCCCTGGCCACAGCAGAGGGCTGGCCTGGAAGAGGGGCAACCGGGACAGAATCCGGCGCCCCGACCGGGACTAGAACCCGGTGTGCCGGCGCCGCTAGGCGGAGGATTAGCCTAGTGAGCCGCGGCGCCGGCCCCATTGCATATCTTCTTTACTGAGGCATCTATTCTAATTTTTTAACCAATTTTGACTAGGCTGTAGGTCTTACTGAGCTTTTAAAATCTGCATTGAAGTCCTTTTTCAGATGTGTTTTCCAAATATTTTTTCCCAGTCCATGTCTTTCTTTTGTTCTCTTAACTGAATCTTTCACAGAGTAGACATTTACGTTTTAATATTTAACATTTAAAGCTAAAATATCAATAAACAATTTAATTGATTAATATTAATAAAATTAATAAATAACAAACATAAATAGACTCAATAAAATACTATTAAGTTTTAAAACTTCATGAACCGGCTTTTTGTCTTGTATCTACAAACTCATCACCACATCCAAGGTCACGCAGATTTTCTTCTATAGCTTTTACAGTTTTACACTTGAAAATTGAAGTGATTAGCTGGCGCCGCAGCTCACTAGGCTAATCCTCCGCCTTGCGGCGCCGGCACACCGGGTTCTAGTCCCGGTCAGGGTGCCGGATTCTGTCCCGGTTGCCCCTCTTCCAGGCCAGCTCTCTGCTGTGGCCCGGGAGTGCAGTGGAGGATGGCCCAAGTGCTTGGGCCCTGCACCCCATGGTAGACCAGGAGAAGCACCTGGCTCCTGCCATTGGATCAGCGCGGTGCGCCGGCTGCAGCACGCCGGCCGCGGCAGCCATTGGAGGGTGAACCAACGGCAAAAGGAAGACCTTTCTCTCTGTCTCTCTCTCTCTCTCACTGTCCACTCTGCCAGTCAAATAAATAAATAAATAAATAAATAAATAAATAAAATAATAAAAAAAGTAAAAAAAAAGTAAAAGAAAAAAATTGAAGTGATTGATTGAATGATGTTTATTTGAAAGTCAGAGAGGGCCGGCGCCGCGGCTCACTAGGCTAATCCTCCGCCTAGCGGCGCTGGCACACCAGGTTCTAGTCCCGGTCGGGGCGCCGGATTCTGTCCCGGTTGCCCCTCTTCCAGGCCAGCTCTCTGCTGTGGCCCGGGAATGCAGTGGAGGATGGCCCAGGTGCTTGGGCCCCTGCACCCCATGGGAGACCAGGAAAAGTACCTGGCTCCTGGCTCCTGGCTCCTGGCTCCTGGCTCCTGCCACCGGATCAGCGCGGTGCGCCGGCCGAAGCGCGCAGGCGGCGGCGGCCATTGGAGGGTGAACGAACGGCAAAGGAAGACCTTTCTCTCTGTCTCTCTCTCACTGTCCACTCTGCCTGTCAAAAAACAAAAAACAAACAAACAAAAAAAGAAAGTCAGAGAAACATATATATATATATATATATATATAGAGAGAGAGAGAGAGAGAGAGAGAGAGAGAGGCAGTGATCCTCTATCTGCTGGTTCACTCCCTAAATGTCTGTATCAGCCAGGGCTGGGGCAGGAGCCTGAACCCAATCCTGGTCTTCCACAGGGTGGCAGGGGACCCACATACTTGAGTCATCCTATTTTCTCCCAGGGTGTGAATTAGCAGGAACCTGGGATCAGAAGCTGTGGTACTATGGTATGGGCTCTGGGTGTCCCATGAGCTGTTTTGATTTAATTTTTGTGTAAGGTATAAAATTCATATCCATGTTCATTTTCTGCATTTTGTTAATTTTTCCTCATGTTTGTTCTATAACCATTCATGGAACAGACTTTTCTTAGCCCACTGAATTCTCTGTCCTTTGACAAAACCAGTTTGCGTGAATCAATTTTGGGGCTTCCTGCCCAGTTCCTTATAGCTATTAATCTATTCCTTCAGTAAAATCACACCAGTTTCATAACTGCAGTTTTATGATTAATGTATTCAGATGTGTAAGTTCTTTAACTTTGTTCTTCTTCAGTCTTTTTTTTCTTTTAAAATTTTTGAAGGCTTTTATTTAATGAATACAAAATTTCATATGTACAGCTTTTAAGGATATAGTGCATTCCCGCCTCATTCCCGCCCTCCCACCCCCACTCCCATCCCACCTCCCAATGGAACCGCCACCTTCTTCAGTCTTATGTTGTATATTCTAGATTTAGAAACAGTTTGTTGGGGCCGGCACTGTGGTGCAGCAGGTAAAGCTGCCATTTGCGGTGCTGGCATCCCATGTGGGCGCTGGTTCAAGTCTTGGCTGCTCCACTTCCAATCCAGCTCTCTGTTAATGCGCCTGGGAAAGCAGTAAAGCAGTGTCTGTAACTGCCTTTCAAATAAAGAAATACTTTTTAAAAAAGAAACAGTTTGTTGGTATGTTTGTTGAGAAGTTGATTTGAATTATGCTGAATTTATAGATCAAGTCAGAAAGAATTGTCATTCTAACAATAGTGAGTGTACCGCTCCTGAGCAATGAATCGCTCTGCATTTATTTATTTCCTTTGATTTCTCTGCACGGTGTCCCAAAGTTCTGTGAATGCATACGTGTATATATTTCATTCGACTTATACTTAAGGACTTCAGATTTTGGGGTGATATTGTAAATGGTGTTTCCATTTCACATTCCAGTTATTACCATATGGATTCTATATAAGAAATCAATTGACTTTTGTCCACTGGTCACCTTTGCTTCCTGTTTTCTCCACCTGCCTTGGTCTATTTTCCGTGGCTGTAACTAAATTCCCGAAGATGAGTAATTTGTAAAGAAGCAGGTTGGGAAGTCCAGGACACAGGGGTGGCGTTTGTGAATGATGTCTTCTCGCAGGAGGACCTCTGCGGTCTGAGGCAGTGCTGGGCACCACATGGCAAGACCGAGCAAGTGTGCTCGCGAGAGCTTGCTGTTACAACAAAGCCTCTCCCTCAAACACCCAGAAATCCATTTCTGAGTAGCCCAAACACCTCCCAAAGGTTCCACCTCCACATACCCTTAACATTAAGGCCTTGGGGATTACGTTTGCAACACACGAATGCTGGTGGAGAAGCATTCAAATCACAGCATCACAGCACCAGCAACTCCTGTCAAGGTGCAGGATGGCGGGCTCTGCACAGGTTCAATTTCCAAAATCGTGCCGCGGAATTCCAGCTGAATTCCAGCGGCTCACCAGGGTGGCCAGCAGGCGGCGCTGGGCCGGCTCACCAGGGTGGCCAGCAGGCGGCGCTCGGCCCCCGCGAATCTGCGAGCGCCCGACTTCGGCGCTGCACGCACATGTCCGGCAGGGGGCGCGCACGCCCGCGGTGTCGGAACCAGGCCTGAGGCGTCGCCGGCCCTCGAGGGCCGCGTCCGCGGGAGGAGCCCGGCTGCCGCGCCGGGGGTCGCGCCTGGAGGCAGCGCGAGGAGCGGGTGAGGAAGGGGCTTCGCGGGGCGGCCTGGCGGAGGAGCGCGTCCCCGAGGGCCTCAGGCCGAGTCCGCCACAGAAAGGGGAGAGGCGCCGGGAAACTGCAGACCTCGCGGCTCCGCAGCCCGAGCTCCCGGGGGGTGCAGTCCTGGGGCCGCGCGGGCCCCGGGGCTGGGCTTATTAGCGTTTTTATTTTATTTTAACAGTTATTTATTTATTTGAAAGGCAGAGGGAGAGCGAGAGAGAGAGAGAGAGCGAGAGGCAGGTCTTCCACCCGCTGGTTCACTCCCCACATGGCCACAGTATCGCGGGCTGGGCCTGTCAGGAGCCAGGAGCCTCCTCAGGGTCTCCCACGTGGGTGCAGGGGCCCCAGGACTTGGGCCATCCTCCACTGCTTTCCCAGGCCACAGCAGAGAGCTGGATCAGAAGTGGAGCAGCCGGGTCTCGAACTGGCGCCCATCTGGGATTTATCTGCTGTGCCACAGAGCCAGCCCCTTTTATTACCTTTTTTTTTTTTATTTATTTATTTGAAAGGAAGAGTGACAGAGAGGGACGCACACAAACACACCAAGCTTCCATCCGCTGGTTCACTCCCCAGGTGGCTGCAACGACTAGGGCTGGGCTGGGCCAAAGCCACGTGTCAGGAATCTTGGGATCTCCCAGTTGGGTTCCAGGGGCCCACGCCCTTGGGCAGTCACCTCCTGCCTGCCCAGGTGCATTAGCAGGAAGGTGCATCAGAAACAGAGCAGCTGGGACTTGATGTGGGATGCGGGCGTGGGGGCGTAGCTTAACCTGCTGCTCTGCAGTGCTGATCCCTGTGAATGTTTTTTAAACATGTATGGGGCTGGGGTGGTGCATAGTGAAGCCGCTGCCTGTGATGCGGCATCCCACGTGGGTGTGGGTTCTCCTCAAGTTCCCTGCTAATGGCCTGGAAGAAGCATTGCAGGATGGCCGAGGTCCTTGGGCCCCTGCCATCTGCATGGGAGACCCGGAAGACACTCCTGGCTCCTGGCTTCAGCCTGGCCCAGACCCAACCAGTGCAGCAGTGAACCAGCAGATGAAGACCTCTCTCTCTCTACCTCTGCCTCTCAAATAAATTAAATAAATAAATAAATCTTTAAAAAAGTTTTTATAAATTTATTTATTTTTACTTCAAAGGCAGAATGACAGAGGGAGAAGAGAATCTTCCACCTGTGGATTTGCTCCCCAAGTGCCTGCAAAAGCCAGGGTTGGGCCAGATCAAGGCTGGTGCTGTGAACTCCTTCAGGATCTTCCAAGTGGGTGGCAGGGACTCAGGCATTTAAGACATCACCTGTTGCCTCCCAAGATGCAGTAGCAGGACACTGGATTACAAACTGAGTAGGGACTTGAACCTGCCACTCCCATATGGGATGCCTGAGTCCCAAGTGGTCCATTAACCATGCCACAATGTCTCTCCATAATTTGTCATTTTTCTCTTAGTGTTAAAGTACTTGAGACAATATTGAAAAAGTGAAAGTAGATGTTTAAAACTTGCTTTTATTTAAATTTAAATATATTATTAAAATGAAACTAGGATTTATTTTTATATTTTTAAGGATTTATTTATTTATTTGAAAGTCAGATTTACACAGAGGAGAGGCAGAGAGAGAGAGAGCGCGAGCGAGAGAGCTGTCTTCCATCTACTGGTTCACTCTCCAATTGGCCACAATGCCTAGAGCTGTGCCAGGAGCCTCCTCCGGGTCTCCCATGTAGGTGCAGGGGCCCAAGCACTTGGGCTATCTTCCACTGCTTTCCCAGGCCATAGCAGAGAGCTGGATTGGAAGTGGAGCAGCCAGAACTTGAACTGGTGCCCATATGGGATGCTGGCACTGCAGGCCTCAGCTTTACCCACCATGCCACAGAGCCGGCCTCAACTAGAATTTATTAAAAATTTACTTTGTAGTCTTATAGAAGTAAACTCACCTGTATTTTTACTTTTGTTGAGAAAATCAGTTTAGTTGGAAGTGTATTCCAGCAGTACATGATAAGTCTATTTTATAAACATTGACATCTGATGTTAGAAGAAATGTCTTAAATATATCAAGCTTTGATATTATACCATAAAATTAGTCAGGAAATCACCTCCATTTTTTCCCAGGCCTTGACAATTTCAAATAAAATCAGAATTTGTTTAAGGTCAGTTAGTAATCAGCTCTGGACTTTCACCATGGGGGATCTGTGAGCATTATTCCAAGCTTTTCTAAACTAATTGGTCTACTTACATTTCCTTATTTTGATATTTTATTAGAAAATTACCTGTTTGTCTAGGTTTCCAGTTTGACATGTAGGTTTCTCTATAATTTCTCCTCTCTTGTTTTTTTTTTTTTTTTTTTTTTTTTTTTTTAAGATCTATTTGTTTGAAAGGCAGAGAGAGAGAGAGAGAGAGAGAGAGAGAGAAACCATCTGCTGGTTCACTTCCCCAATAGTTGCGACAGTCAGGGCTGGGCCAGGCTGAAGCCAGGAGCCAGCAGCCAGGAACCTCCTGTGGGTCACCTACCTGAGTGCAGAGGCCCAAGTACTTGGGCCGTCCCCTGCTGCATTCCCAAACACACTAGCAGGGAGCTGGATGGGAGGTGGAGCATCCGGGACTCGAACTGGCATCCATATGGGATCATAGCATCACAGGAGGTGGCCTTACCTGTTACGCCACATATGGGCTCTGGTTCCAGACCTGGCTCCACTTCTGATCCAGCTCTCTGTTATGGCTTGGGAAAGCAGTAGAAGATGGCCCAAGTCCGTGGGCCCTGCCCCTACGTGGGAGATCCGGAAGAAGCTCCTGGCTCCTGGCTTCGTATCGGCCAGCTCCAGCCATTACAGCCATTTGGGGAGTGAACCAGCAGATGGAAAACCTCTCTCTTTCTTCCTCTGCCTCTGCTTCTCTGTAACTCTGCCAAAGATTTGTTTATTTACTTGAGAGGCAGAGGTACAGACACAGAGAGACGTCTTCTATCTGCTGGTTCACTCCCCAAATAACCACAATGGCTGGAGCTGCACCGATCTGAAGCCAGGAGCCAGGAGCCAGGAGCTTCTTCTGGGTCTCCACATGGGTGCAGGGGCCCAAGGACTTGGGCCATCTTCTACTGCTTTTCCAGGCCATAGCAGAGTGCTGGATCAGAAGTGGAGCAGCCAGGACTTGAACCAGCACCCAAATGGGATGCCGGTGCTTCAGGCCAGGGCGTTAACCCGCTGTTCCACAGCACCAGCCCCGCACAGATACTTCTAAATATTAGTGTGTGTGTGTGTGTGTGTGTGTGTGTGTGTGTGTGAGAGAGAGAGAGAGAGAGAGAGAGGGAGAGATTGATTTCCCATTACTAGTTTAATCCCCAAGTTCCAGGACAAAATCCAGGTGGCTTGAACTCATTCTGGATATCCCCTGTGGGTATTAAAGACCCAAGTACTTGAGTCTTCACTTGTGGCAATTACCAAGGTGCCAATTAGCAGGAAGCTGGAATCAGGACTTTGATAGGTGATGTAGGTGTCCCGAGTGGCATTTTTTAAAAAAGATTTTTAAGTTTATTTGACAGGCAGAGTTACAGACAGAGAGAGCTCTTGTATCCACTGGTTCACTCTCCAAATGGCCTCAACAGCCAGAGCTGGGTTGATATGAAGCCAGGAGCCCAGAGCTTCTTTTGGGTCTTCCATGTGGGTACAGGGCCCCAGGCACTTGAGTAATCTTTTGCAGCTTTCCCAGGCCATTAGCAGAGAGCTGGATCGGAAGTGGAACAATGAATTGAACTGATGCCCGTATGGGATGCCATCACCACAGAGGCTTAGCCTGTTGCACCACATTACCGCCCCCCACCCCTCCAGTGGCATCTGTGACAGATACCAGCCTCCCTAAACAGCAGGTTTGTTTTTCCCATAAGACATGGCAGCATCTAAAGTCACTCAGAATGTGCTGCCCTTTCTGATTCTCTGTTTTCATCACTTTCTGCAGTGTATCATTAAGGAAATTAATTTTGGATATAATTTTTAAAAAAGATTTTGTTATTTGAGACGTGGAGTTACACACACACACACACACACACAGATAAAGGTCTTCCATCTGCTGATTCACTCCCCAAATGACTGCAATTGCCAGAACTGAGACAGTCTAAAGCCAGGAGCCAGGATCTGGGTCTTCCATGCAGATGCAGGGGCCTAAGCACTTGGGGGGCCAGCTTCCACTGCTTTCCCAGGCCATAGCAGAGAGCTGAATTGGAAGAGGAACAGCTTGGACAGGAACTGGCCCCCATAGGGAATGCCAGTACCACAGGCAGAGGGTTAACCTAGGGCACCGCAGTACCAGCCCCAAAAGTGACCAACTTTTTAGAGAGCAAACCAAGTACATAACCACAGCATAAGAAAAAATTGAAAAATACATTTGTACATATCTGTATAAATGTGAAAGAGGCATCTGAAGTTATACATAAGTGTGAATGCTTTAATTTTCTGTCATATGCTATTATTAAAACCATAATTTTTAGCAGTATTAATGATAATGATAGCATAAATAAGTAAATATTTAGCATATAAGGATGTTTTTGAATAAAGTTTTATTTTAGAGTACTTTCAGATTTACACAAAATTGCTTGAAAATGTAGATATTTCCTATGTAGTCTTCAGTTTCTTTTTTAAAAAAATACTTACTTATGGGTCTGGCACCGTGGTGCAGTGGGTTAAAGGCCCAGCCTCCAGCTCCAGCATCCTGTATGGGTACCAGTTTGAATCCTGGGTGCTCCACTTCCAATCCAGCTCTCTGCTAATGTACCTGAGAAAGAAATGGAAGATGGACAAAGTCCCTGGGCCCCTGCATCCATATGGGAGACCTGGAAGAAGCTCCTGGCTTCTGGCTTTGGATTGTCCCAGCTCTGGCCTTTGGCCATTTGGGGAGTGAAAGCAGATGGAAGATCTCTATCTTTCTTTGCCCCTGCCTCTGCAATTCCATCTTTCAAATAAATAAATAAATCTTTAAAAATATTTATTTATTTGAAAAACAAAGTGACAGAGAGTGAGGGAGAGACAGAGAGTGTGAGCAAGCAAGAGAGATCATCCATCCGGTGGTTGACTCCTCAAATGGCTGCAGTGGCTGGGGCTGGGCCAGGCTGAAGCCCAGAACCTGGAACTCCACTGGGTCTCCCACCTGGGTGCAGGGGCCCAAGCATTGGGCCATCATCTACTGCTTTCATAGGAATATTAGCAGGGAGCTGGATTGGAAGAGGAGCAGCTGGGACTTGAACTGGCCCTCTGACATGGATGTTGCACCACAGTGCCAGCACTAAGTTTCTGGTTACCATCTTACATCATTGGTCACATTGAGAAGATATTGTTCTACTGTAATGTAGTAAAGCCTACACTTTGCTTTATTTCCCTGAGTTCTGTCTTTTTCAATTCCAGGGTCCCATCGAGGATCCCACCTTTAGATTCCTCCTGGCTGTGACACTGGCTGAGACCTGTCAGATTCTGTAGGGTGTCCTCCTTTGACATTGACTTGTTCTTGTCACATTAGGCTGGGGTTACGGACTTTCTGGAAGCAGATCACAGAGGGGAAGTGCTGTTCTCACTTCATGCTGTCAAGGGAATGATCTTGGTTCATGCTAACTCTGGTCTCCTGGCTGAGGGAGTGTTACAGTGCTTGCACTGTGCATTTGCTTCCCCCCAGGTCCATGCTGTGCGTATTCTTTTGGAGAAAATCAATCTGTAGGGCCCACACTTACGCAGCGGAGTGGGGAGTTGGCTCCACCTCTAATGGCTGAGCATCTACACTCAGCTATTTGACATTCTTCTGCACAAGAGACTTCTATCAAGCTCTGTTTTTAACAATCCTTTTCATTTACTTATGCTGTTATGGACACTTGGATGGTTACTCTAGGCCTTTGGTTGTTACACAGTTCCAAAGTATTTTGTTGCTCAGTTCATTATTGTTTTGGCCACTGGGAGCTCTTTCCATTGGCTAATGCTTTTCTTTGATGTAATTTCATGTTTTTCTTTTCTCGAGTCCTCATTTTGTGATATGTAAAGAATATCCTGACTCACGTATTTCCTGTCCCAGTCCTAGTGTCAGTCGGTCCTTCAAAGACCTCTGGAATAAAGATCCCTCTAGTAAAGATACCTTTATTAGAGAATGGTATTGAAAACGTATCCAGCAGCTAAATGAGCCCTTTGAATCTTGACTCTCACCACTGACAATGAAGGAAATCCATGTTTATATTCTAACCTACGTGTGCACACCTAATTGTAAATATTTCTATGTGGAACTGTCTGTGTATATATTAAACTAAACATGAGTTGATGCTGATGCCTCTATCAATGGACTTTGATCTGGTGTGACTAATGTAGGTCTCTGCACTTGCTCATTTGTGACTTCTCACTCCAGCACTGAGAAACCTGGCTCCTGCCAGCTTCCATTTATTTTATTAGTCATCCCATTATGAACATTTATTTATTTTTTAAAGATTTATTTATTTGAAAGGCAGAGTTACAGAGAGGCAGAGGCAGAGGCAGAGAGGTCTTCGATCTGCTGGTTCACTCCCTAGATGGCCACAAATGGCTGGAGCTGTGCCGATCCGGAAACGGGAGATTCTTCAGGGTCTCCCATGGGGGTGCAGGATCCCAAGGCCTTGGGCCATCCCCTGCTGCTTTCCCAGGCCATAGCAGAGAGCTGGATCAGAAGAGGAGCCGCCGGGATTTGAGCCAGCGAGCATATGGGATGTTGGCATTGCAGGCTGGGGCCTTAACCCGCTGCACCACAGCGCCAGCCCCACATTATGAACATTTAATTTATTGTTGTTCAGGATTGCAGGTTGTGACATAATTAGAAATGTGCACATGTACACACAAAGGTGCTTCAAAAGCTTCATGGAAAAGTGGAATTAAAAGATGAAAATGTTTATTTTGGTACAATGAAAATTTGAAATCGATGCACAGTTTTTCATAATATGTATTTTCCATAAACTTTTAGTGAAACAACTATTCATGGATTTCAAACTATTTTTTGCAGCAAAATTTATGTTTTAATTCCACTTTCTGGTAACTTTTTGAAATACACTCATATTTTGTCTCTGCTCCCAGTTCTTAGTGTTTCACTTCTAAAACCCTCATGATATCCTGAGTGATAGGGCTGCTGTGAGCATCTTTTGTTCTAGTATGTGTATTTGATCCATTCAGTTCTTTGTAAGTTCCTTGATCTCTCCTGGTTGACTGGCCTGGTGAGCATTAGTGTTTCCCTGAGTTCCCTGAGCCATGATAGGCATTCATCAAACCTGTGAAGGGGGTTGTGGGAACCTCCAGTCTGGTGGTCAGACAGAAGTGAGGGTAGACTGGGCCCCCATGCTTGTGATTGGCAGCTGAAGTGGACGACTGTCTTGTGTGACTGAGCCCTTGACCCAGTTGGTTCTGAGATGGGAGATTGCTGTGGGAACCTCCTGCTGACATTTGCTGTCAGAAGTGAAGCTTAGAGAACATAGAGGAAAGTATGTTTTTCCTTTTACAGATTCAGTGGTTTCAGGAGTAACAGTTACTCCTGTGGGAAAGAACTTCACAGAGTCCGCTGTTTCTAGTCAGTACGTTTTGTCCACAGATTCCACTTATTTCCAAAGTGACTTACTGCATTTTATTGCCTACCATATGCAATGAGTTTTCCATATACTTAGAGCAGATTCTTTGTTACATTCTCTATTCCATCTTTGGGTATTCTCACATCCCAAATAATTTTTTTTATCTTTTATTTAATGAATATAAATTTCCAAAGTATGACTCATGTGTTACAATGGCTTCCCCCCCCATACCGTCCCTCCCACCCACAACCCTCCCCTTTCCCACTCCCTCTCCCCTTCCATTCACATCAAGATTCATTTTCGATTATCTTAATATACAGAAGATCAGCTTAGTATACCTTAAGTAAGTATTTCAACAGTTTGCTCCCACACAGAAACATAAAGTGAAAAATAATAGATGATTTTTTTAAAATGATGATGAAATCAGATCAGACCTATTGTCATGTTTAATCCCAGTGAGAGTCAAGTTGGGAATTGATAATTTCTTTTTCTTTTTTTTTTTTTTTTTACAGAAGATCAGTTTAGTGTACATTAAGTAAAGATTTCAATCGTTTGCACCCCCATAGAAACACAAAGTGAAATATACTGTTTGAGTACTCGTTATAGCATTAAGCCTCAGTGTACAGCACGTTAAGGACAGAGATCCTACATGAGGAGTAAGTGCACAGTGACTCCTGTTGTTGACTTTACAAATTGACACTCCTGTTTATGGCATCAGTAATCTCCCTATGCACCAGTCATGAGTTTCCAAGGCTATGGAAGCCCCTTGAGTTCTCCGACTCTTATCTTGTTTAGACACGGTCATAGTCAAAGTGGAGGTTCTCTCCTCCCTTCAGAGAAAGGCACCTCCCTCTTTGAAGACCTGTTCTTTCCACTGGGATCTCACTCACAGAGATCTTTTTGCCAGAGTGTCTTGGCTTTCCATGCATGAAATACTCTCATGACATCCCAAATAATTTAACTTTAATAGATTGCAATTTAGTCATTGGACTATAAAATTCTATAGGTTTTATCAGATGCATAGTGCTAGGTATTGCATAGAATATTCATAATCCTCACCCTTGCAGTCACTGACCTGTGCATCATTTCTGTAAGCATGCCTTTTTGTTTTTTTAGAATGTTGTCAGACTGGCTGCTTTCACTTAACAGGATGCCTGTAAGAGTCACACTTGTCTTTGCATGGATTGAAAGTTCATTCCTTTCTATTGCTAATATATCTGATTGCATGGCTGTACCCCAATTTGGTTATGAATTCAGCTATTGAAGGACATTCTGATTATTTTAAATTTTTACCATGAAGAAAACAGCTGCTATACATAATTACATGCTGATTTTTGTTTGGAGATAAGTTTTCTTTTTCTTTTTCTCAGAGTTTAGGACTTTTGATTTGTCCTAAAGTCACTGAAGCAAAAATCATGATAAAACATTTTGTTTTTCTCTACAAGTGGAGGGAAAACAAATCTGTTTGTAGGAAAGAAACAGTTTTGTACATGGGATAAAACAATATAAATTCAAAACTTACAGATAAGGGTTAGCTCTACCATTCATCTCTTTAAAGTTTATAAATATCCAGTCAAAACCAACAAGCAGATGGCCCTTGAAAGGTTACCTATGTGGATTTCTAAGTAGACTGCAGGATCATGTCATGTCTTTTTATTTTTTTTTAAGATTTATTTTATTTATTTGAAAGAAGAGTTACAGAGAGAGGTAGAGACAGAGAGAGGTCTTCCATCCGCTGGTTCACTCCCCAAATGGCCACAATGGCCGGGGCTGTGCTGATCCAAAGCCAGGAGCCAGGAGCTTCCTCTGGGTCTCCCACATGCTTCCACATGGGTGCAGGGGCCCAAGGGCTTTGGCCTTCCTCTACTGCTTCCCCAGGCCAGAGCAGGGAGCTGGATCAGAAGTGGGGCAGCCAGGACTAGAACCGGCACCCATATGGGATGCCAGAACTTCAGGCCAGGGCTTTAACCCTCTGTGCCACAGCATTGGCCCCCCCATACCATGTCTTGGAGTATCCACAGGTCACAGAGTAAAAACCATGTCATTGGTCAGGTCAGAGAATAAAAACCCCAGAGTCCTTTCTTTCAAATGGGAGAGGGAAAGACAGGAATGGAATAAACTGCCCAGGCTTGGTCTTCTTCCCTTGTGGCCTCCACCTCCTCCCTTGCCTCCTGGGAACCTCCTCACCCTCTAAGCCTGCTTTGGCCTCTGCCGCCACCTCCGCCTCCAGAGCCGCCTCAGCCTCCAAAGCCGCCTTGGCCTCCACCATGGCCCCTGAAGCTGCCTTGTCCCTTGGGCTTTGCCCAGTCTGAGATAACTTTGTTTATGTCAGTTTCCCCATCTTCCATGGCCTCCTTGGCACCATTGGCATCCTCCTCACAGTTGAAATCTACAAGCTGAAACCCTTTGGAGGCTTTGGTTTCCTGGTCCGCCACCATCCTCACTGGGATGGAGCCACTGGATTCCTGTAACGACGCCTCAGTGGGGTCTGCAGGCAGACCTCCCACAAACAAGGTCTTAAAGGGCTGGTTTCTTGGTTGGACAGTCCCCTGGGTGGTTGTAACTCCCTCCCGACTGCTGTGCCCTCAATTTCCCATTTATTACAGGAACTTAAGGCTTATTCAGCATTGTGAAACAAATCCTGTAAATGCATATTCTTTAGGTCAGCCATTTGATTCTGTGGCACTTTGATAAAAGCTGGCCTCCTTGAAGACTTCCTGAAGAGTTTCTTCTGTTGCTCTGTGGGAGAGTGCTTAAAACCCGAGTTTCTGATCCTGCACTCCAAGTCCTGTGCTTTCCTCCTCCGCAGTCTTGATTCTGACCTTTCTCTCCAGTGTAATACAGGGAAACAGATTGCCCGCCCGTCTCTGTTCCCTGCTTTTCTTCAAAGGTTTGCTTGGCATCAGTTTCTGTTTTAATTTCAAGATAAACAATCTCTTTACTCCTCTCATCCTTGCCGACTAATCGGATCTCCAGAACAGCCTCACACACTTCTAGTTCATCCTGAGTGGCTTTGTAAGGGAAATTTTTGGCCAAAAGTGTCCTCCCATCTAGATCCTTCAGACTGTCCTTTCCTTTCAGTTTCTGCAGTATAATTTCATTGCCAAAGTTTTGAACCAGTGAATTCCAAGGCTTTTTCTAGGTCCTCAGCAGATTAAAAAGCCACGTAATCAAAATTCCTGGTTGTACCAGTTCTGACATCCACAACAGCAAGATTGTTTTTAGCAAACACATTGCGGATACCAGCTTTTAATTCAGGAGCATATTTGATAGAAGTAAGGTCTCCAACAAACCGACTGAAAGATGTGGTTGGTTCTGTGGCTTCCACTTTCTGTTTCTTGGCTTCAGGAACTGCTGTTTGGTCATTTCCTTATTTTGTTTTCCCGGTGCTGCTTCTCCTTCTTTTTAAAAAAGATTTATTTATTTATTTGACAGGCAGAGTTACAGAGAAAGCAAGAGAGAGAGAGAGAGAGAGGGAGGGAGAAGGGAGAGGTTGATTTTCAACTGCTGGTTCACTCCCCAAATGGCTGCAATGGCTGGAGCTGCGCTGATCCAAAGCCAGGAGCCAGGAGCTTCTTCCAGGTCTTCCATACTGCTGCAGGGGCCCAAGCATGTGGACCATCTTCTACCACTTTCCTAGTCCATGAGCAGGGAACTGGACCAGAAGTGGAGCAGCCGAGACTCAGACTGGCACCAGTGTGGGATGCTGGCGCCACAGGTGGAGGTTTAACCTGCTGTGCCACAGCGCCAGTCCTGCAGGTGCTTCTTTGACAGGCTCTTCCACCTCCTCCTCCTCATCTTCCTCCTCCTCCTCAGCCATGCTCTTAGCTTTCACAGGAACAACTTTTGCAGGAACTTTCTTTCCTTTGGCTGGTGTGGTTTCCATAGCTGCTTCTTCAGAGTCATCTTCCTCATCATCTTCATCCTCATCCTCATCATCGACTCCCTTGTCATCCTTTTCCTCTGAGGCAGGGGCAGCTGCTGCTGCCTTCATCACCCACCACTGGCTCAAATTCATCCTCATCCTCACCATCTTCCTTCCTGTGATCATCACTGTCTTACTTCTTGGCATTCTTGCAATTCTTTGCCCCCTTGGCTGGAGACGGTGCCCTCCTTTCCTGGGGCTACAACCAGTGCTTTGCCTGGTGTGGCTCCCTTCTTGGCAGGTGTCACACTGCTGTGGCTGGTGTGGTGGCCCCCTGCAAAGCTGGGGTGACAGTTGCTTTCTTGGCAAGAGAGGCAACCTCAGGCTTTTTTGTCTTCTTTGTTGGAGCTGCTCCAGACTTCTCCCCTTTCTCTGGAGGGATGCCCATCTCTTCTCCACAGCTGTCATCTTCTCTGTCTTCTGATGGCTCCTCCTCTTCACTGTCCCCTTCTACCTCCTTGGGGGAGGAGCCATTTTCTTGGGGTCACCTTAGTTTCTACCAGCCTCTGCGAGATTCACTGTGGTGGTGGCTTATGACGGCAGAGTGTGTGGTGCAGATGAGCCTAGAGGAACCCAAGCAGCGTCAATGGTGGCCGTGGGTACTGATGATACTGGAGTATGTATGCCTGGCTGCCATCGAGAGCTATTCAATATAGTTCTGGAGGTTCTAGCCAGAGCTATTAGGCAAGAAAAAGAAATTAAAGGGATACAAATTGGGAAGGAAGAACTCAAACTATCCCTCTTTGCAGATGACATGATTCTTTATTTAGGGGACCCAAAGAACTCTACCAAGAGACTATTGGAACTCATAGAAGAGTTTGGCAAAGTAGCAGGGTATAAAATCAATGCACAAAAATCAACAGCCTTTGTATACACAGACAATGCCATGGCTGAGGAAGAAATTCTAAGATCAATCCCATTCACAATAGCTACCAAAACAATCAAATACCTTGGAATAAACTTAACCAAGGACGTTAAAGATCTCTACGATGAAAATTACAAAACCTTAAAGAAAGAAATAGAAGAGGATACCAAGAAATGGAAAAATCTTCCATGCTCATGGATTGGAAGAATCAATATCATCAAAATGTCCATTCTCCCAAAAGCAATTTATAGATTCAATGCAATACCAATCAAGATACCGAAGACCTTCTTCTCAGATCTGGAAAAACTGGTGCTGAAATTTATATGGAGGCACAAGAGACCTCGAATAGCTAAAGCAATCTTGTACAACAAAAACAAAGCCGGAGGCATCACAATACCAGATTTCAGGACATACTACAGGGCAGTTGTAATCAAAACAGCATGGTACTGGTACAGAAACAGAAGGATAGACCAATGGAACAGAATTGAAATACCAGAAATCAACCCAAACATCTACAGCCAACTTATATTTGATCAAGGATCTAAAACTAATTCCTTGAGCAAGGACAGTCTATTCAATAAATGGTGCTGGGAAAATTGGATTTCCACGTGCAGAATCATGAAGCAAGACCCCTACCTTACACCTTACACAAAAATCCACTCAACATGGATTAAAGACCTAAATCTACGACCTGACACCATCAAGTTACTAGAGAACATTGGAGAAACCCTTCAAGATATTGGCACAGGCAAAGAGTTTCTGGAAAAGACCCGGGAGGCACAGGCAGTCAAAGCCAAAATTAACTATTGGGATTGCATCAAATTGAGAAGTTTCTGTACTGCAAAAGAAACAGTCAGGAGAGTGAAGAGACAACCGTCAGAATGGGAAAAGCCTTTGTTTTTTAAAAAAATTATTTTAATTTTAATTAGTTTTAACAGGTTCAATGTTATTTGTAATAAAATTCTGAGAACATGATATCTCCCTCCCTCCTTCCCTTTCTCCCACGCTCTCCTTGCCACCCTCTTCCCTTCTCCCTTTCCTTCTCTCTCTCTTTCTCTCTTTCTCCCTCCCTCCCTCCTCCCTCCCTCCTTCCTTTCTCTCTCTCTCTCTCTCTCTCTTTCTTTCTTAAAAAAGATTTATTATTTATTGGGAAGGCAGAGTTACAGAGGCAAGAGAGAAAGACAAAGAGAGGTCTTCCATCTGCTGGCTCGCTTCCCAGATGGCCACAGTTGCTGAAGCTGGGCTGATATGAAGCCAGGAGCCAGGAGCTTCTTCCAGGTCTCCCATGTGGGTAGAGGAGCCCAAGGACTTGGCCATCTTCTGCTGCTTTCCTAGGCCATAACATAGAACTGGATCAGAAGTGGGGCCAGGACTCAAACCAGCACCCATATGGGATGCCGGCACTGCAAGTGGCGACTTTACCTGCTATGCCACAGTGTTGGCCCCAATAGTACTCTTTTTGTCCTGTTTCTCAAACACTATTAAACAGTTTTGCTAGACATTTTTGCATCCACATTTACACATTAATACTTCTGAAGTCATGGTTTGGTGTAAAATTTAAGAAAATCAAACCAACTATTTCATGGTATTTCATGGTTAGTGCTCCATGATCACCAGTACAGACTGAAATAAGTCAATTAAATTATGTTTATCTAGTACATGTGCAGTGTGTACATTTTTATTTTCATTTGAGTTTTGCAGGTGATTTTTCTATAAAGTCTGTTTTTACTAAGTCCCTATGTGAACAACTTAAAAAACTACAGAGTAAGGTACAAGTGAAGTGTATTTAATAAACTATCAACCAAAACAAACAAAAGACGATACTTCCCTCCTTCTCTCCCTCCTTCTTCCTTTCTTTTTTTCTTTTAATCTTTGTGATAACATACTTTCAATTTATTTTTACAATCATTGGGTTAATCCTCTAGTAAATGAAGAGTTCAACAAGTAGAAAGTAGAAAGACCACTGTTCTGTGGGAGCATAGATAAGGACTGTAAATAATAATCAAATCCAAGATGTCAATTCCACTCATATCCATAACATTTTTTGTACTGTATATATTAACTACCACAAGTCAGAGAAAACATGGAATTTGTCTTTTTGGGTCTGGCTTATTTCACTAAGAATAATGATCTCCAGTTGCACCCATTTTATTTTAAAAGACAAAGTTTCATTCATTTTTATTGTCAAGTAGTATGTATATCACATTTTCTTTATCCTGTCATTAGCAGATGGATATCTGGGTGGATTCCATATCTTAGCTATTGTGAATGAGGTGCTATAAACATGAGAGTACAGATAACTCTTTCATATGCTGATTGCATTTCATTTGAGTAAATTCCTAGGAGTAGAATGGCTGGGTCATATGATAAATCTATTTTCAGATTTCTGAGGAATTTCCGGACTGTCTTCCATAATGGTCGTACTAGTTTATATTCCCACCAACAGTATAATAGGGCACCTTTCCCCCACATCCTTACTAGCAATTGTTACTTGTTGATTTTTGAATGATAGCCATTATGACTGGGGTGAGGTGAAACCTCATTGTGATTTTATTTGCATTTTCCTGATGGCTAGTGGTGCTGAGTATCTTTTCACATGTCTGCTGGCCTTTTGAATTTTGTCCTTTGAAAAATGCATGTTCATGTCCTTTGCCCATTTTAAAAAAGATTTATTTATTTATTTGAAAAGTGGAATTACAGCGAGGCATGGGTAGAGAGAGAGAGAGAGAGAGAGAGGTCTTCCTTGTGCTGGTTCAGTACCCAGATGGCCACAATGGCAGGAACTGGGCTACCCAAAGCCAGGAGCCAGGAGCTTCTTCCGGGTCTCCCACGTGGGTACAGGGGCCCAAGGACTTGGGCCATCTTCCACTGGTTTCCAATGCCATAACAGAGAGCTGGATTGGAAGTGGAGCATCTGGGACTTGAACTGGCACCCATATGGGATGCTGGCGTGGCTTTATCCACTACATCAGAGCGCTAGCCCCCATTTGCCTGTTTCTTAACTGGGCTGTTTGTTTTGTTGTTGAGTTTCTTGAGCTCCTTCTATATCCTGGCTATTAATCCTTTATCAGATGCATAGTTTGCAAATATTTTCTTCCATTCTGTCAGTTGCCTCTTTACTTTGTTGATTGTTTCATTTGCTGTGCAGAAGCCTCTTAGCTTGATGTAATCTCATTTACTTATTTTTGCTTTCATTGTCTGTTCTTCTGGGGTTTTAGCCAAGAAATCCTTTTCTATGCCAGTATCTTGCAGTGTTTCCTCTGGTAATTTGATGGTTTTAGGTGTTAGTATTAGATTCTTGATCCCTTAGCCGGCGCCGCGGCTCACTAGGCTAATCCTCCGCCTAGCGGCGCCGGCACACCGGGTTCTAGTCCCGGTCGGGGCGCCGGATTCTGTCCCGGTTGCCCCTCTTCCAGGCCAGCTCTCTGCTGTGGCCAGGGAGTGCAGAGGAGGATGGCCCAGGTGCTTGGGCCCTGCACCCCATGGGAGACCAGGAAAAGCACCTGGCTCCTGGCTCCTGCCATCGGATCAGCGCGGTGCGCCGGCCGCAGCGCGCCGGCCGTGGCGGCCATTGGAGGGTGAACCAACGGCAAAGGAAGACCTTTCTCTCTGTCTCTCTCCCTCACTGTCCACTCTGCCTGTCAAAAAAAAAAAAAAGATTCTTGATCCCTTGTAAGTTGATTTTTATATAGTTTAAGGCAGGGGTCTTGCTTCATATTTCTGCATGCATAGATCCAATTTTCCCATCACCATTTGTTGAAGAGACTATTTCTCCAAGGAGTGACTTTAGCTCCTTTGTCGAAGGTTAGGTGGTTGTAGATTCATGGATTAACTTCTGGGGGGTTTCTATCCTGTTCCATTGGTCCACGTGTCTATTTTTATACCAGTACCAGGCTGTACAGCCTATAGTATGTCCTGAAATTTGGTATTCTGATGCCTCTGGCTTTGTTTTTATTGTTTAAGGTTATTTAAAATTGCTTCAGCTATTCAGGGTCTCTTATGTTTCCATATAAATCTTAGGATTGTTTGTCTAGATCTGAGAAATGCCTTTGGTATTTTTTAAGGTTTATTTATTTGAGAGAGAGAGAGAGAGAGAGAGAGAGAGGTGGAGAGAGGTTCTCCATCCATTGATCATTCCCCAAGTGGCCACAACAGCCAAGGCTGGGTCAGGCTGAAGCTAGGAGCCAGGAGCTTCATTTGAGTTCTCCCACGTGGATGGCAGGGGCCTGAGCACTTGAGCTATCTCCTGTTCTTTTCCCAATCCATCACCGGGGAGCTGGATTGGAAGTGGAGCAGCTGGGATGTGAACTGGAACCCATTTGGGATGCTGGTGTCATAGGTGGCAGATTTACCTGCTGTACCACGATGCTGGCTCCATCCTTGGTATTTTGATTTGGATTACTTTGAATTTGTAAATCGCTTTTGTAGTATGGACATTTTGATAATATGAATTCTTCCAGTCCACAAACATGGGAAGTTTTTCCATTTTTTTTCTTTTTCTACTTGTTTCCTTAATGTTTTGTAATATTCACTGTAGAGATCTCTCATATCCTTGGTTAAATTTATCTCAAGATATATAATGTAGCTATTGTGAATGGGACTGATCTTACAAGTTCTTTCTCAGCCATGATATTGTGTATACAAAGGCAATTGATTTTTGTGTTAATTTTCTATCCTATAACTTTGCCAAACTCTCTTATGAGTTCCAGTAGTCTCTCTATCTCTCTTTTAAAAAAAGATTTTGTTTGTTTATTTGAGAGGGACACACACACACACACAGACAGGTATTCCAGAGAGAGAGAGAGAGAGAGAGAGAGAGAGAGAGAGAGAGAGAGAAAGTTCACTCCCCAAATGGCTGCAATGGGCAGAGCTGGACTGATCTAAAGCCAAGAGCTAAGAGCTTCTTCTGCGTCTCCCACACAGGTGCAGGGGCCCAAGCACTTGGGCCATCTTCTGATGCTTTCCCAGGCCATAGCAGAGAGCTGGATTGGAAGAGGAGCAGCTGGGACCTGAACTGGCACCTACATGGGATGCCAGTGCTGGAGGTGGAGGCTTAGCCTACTGCATAGTGCCAGGCCCCCAGTAGTCTCTTAGTGGAATCTTTTGGTTCCCCTAAATGTAGGAAAATGTCACTTGTAAACAGATAATTTGACTTCCTTCTTTCCCATTTGTATACCTTTGATTTCTTTTTCTTGTCTAATAGCTCTGGCTAGAACTTCCAGGACTATATTGAATAGCAATGGTGAAAGTAGGCATCCTTGGGGCTGGTGCTGTGGCGTAGTGGGTAAAGCAACTGCCTGCAGTGCTGGCATCCCATGTGGGTGGCGGTTCGGATCCCAGCTGCTTTAATTCCTATACAGCTCACTGCTAATGTGCCTGGGAGGGCAGTGGAGGATGGCCCAAGTCCCTGGGCCTCTGCACCCACCTGGGAGACCTGGAAGAAGCTCCTGGATTCAGATCAGCACTGCTCTGCACATTGTGACCTTTTGTGTTGGGGTCTTAAGCCTGAGGCTGGCCCCTGACCAGCAGGGACAGTGCAAGCACTCCCCGACAAGGCAAACGGGAGAGGTAAGGTCGACGGGTCAAGCACACCGCAGCACGCACCTGTGAGTTCTGTCGAAGCAGGAACCGCTCTATTGAGGAAGTGTACAGGCTTATAAAGCTTATGAAAGACATGCGCAGTAGGGGAGCCAATCAGTGAACAGGTCACGCAGGCACGGGTGGACCACGCACAGGGGCATATAGGGATCATGTGCTGTCCACGTGTCCAGAGCTAAAGCGGACCTATCCCTGCCGGTGGTCTGATCGTACGTAGCTTAACCACAGCAGCCGCAAACACGCCCCTCGAACATCCACCAGGCGCCGTATTGTAAGGGAGGTTTTAGGCAATGCCCAATACATTTGGGGAGTGACCCAGTGGCTGAAAGACCTTTTACTCTCTGCTTCTGCCTCTGTCTCTCTGTAACTCTGCCTGTCAAACAAATAAATCTTTTTTTAAAAAAAGAAAGTAGGCATCCTTTTCTGGTTCCAGATTTTAGTGGAAATGCTTCCAGCTTTTTCCCTTTGAATGTGAGGCTGGCTTTGAGCTTGTCATATATTTCTTGATTGTGTTGAGGTGTGTTCCTTCTATATCCAATTTGCTTAAGTTCTTTTTTAACCTTGAATGAATACTGTATTTTATCAAATGGTTTCTCTTCATCTTTTGAGATAATCATATGGTTTTTCTTCAGTTAACGTGATGTATCACATTTGTTGATTCACATATGGTGAACCATCACTCCATGCCTGGAATAAATCCCACTTGGTCTGGGTGGATGTTCTTTTTGATGTGTTGTTGAATTTGATTAACTAGTAATTTTTTAAAGATTTATTTATTTATTTATTTGAATTACAGAGAGGCAGAGGCAGAGAGAGAGGTCTTCCATCCACTGGTTCACTCCCCAGGTGTCTGCAACAGCTGGATCAGTGCCAACCTAAAGCCAGGAGCCAGGAGCTTCTTCTGGGTCTTCTATGCGGGTGCAGGGGTTCAAGGTCTTGGGCCATCTTCTGTTGTTTTCCTAGGCCACAGCAGAGAGCTGGGTTGGAAGTGGAGTAGCTGGGACTCGAACTGGTGACCACATGGGATGCCGGCACTGCAGGCTGGGACTTTAACATGTTGTGCCACAGTGCCGGCCCCTTAGCTAGTATTTTGTGGAGGTTGGGGTTTTTTTTTTTTTTTTGCATCCATGTTAATCAGGGGTATTGGTCTATAGTTCTTTTTCTTTGTTGTATCTTTTTCTGTGGGAGGATTGCCTCCCTTTCAGTTGTTTTGAATGGCTTGAGAAGAATTGGCATTAGTTATCCTTTAAAAGTTTGGTAGTGGGCCAGTGTTGTGGTATAATTGGTTAAGCTGCTGCCCACAATGCCAGCATCCCATATGCATGCTTGTTCAAGATCAGGTTGTACCACTTCCTGTCCAGTTCCCTGCTAATGTGCTTGGGAAAGCAGCAGAAGGTGACCCAAATGTTTGGGCCCCTGCACTTATATGAGAGACCCGGATGAAGGTCTGGCTCCTGTCTTTGGCGTGGCCTAGCCCTTGTTGTGGCCATTTGGAGAGTAAACCAGTAGATGGAAGATCTCTGTCCTTCCCCCACTCCCATAACTCTGCATTTCAAATAGAATAAAATAGGGGCTGGTGTGTGACTTAGTGGGTAAAGTCACTGCCTGCAGTGCCAGCATCCCATATAGGTGCTGGTACAAGATCTGGCGGTTCCACTTCCTATCTAACTCTCTGCTGTGGCCCAGTAAGGCAGTGGAGGATGGCACATGTCCTTGAGACCCTGCACCCTCGCTTGGGAGACCTGGAAGAAGCTCCTGGCTCCTGGCTTCGGACTGGCGCAGCTCCAGCCATTGTGGCCATTTGGGGAGTGAACCAGTGGATGGAAGACCTCTCTTTCTCTTTCTGCCTCTTCTCTTTCTGTATAATTTTGACTTTCAAATAAATAAATATTTAATAAACAGGATAAAATAATATTAAAAATACTTTGGTAAAATTCAGCAGTGAAGCCATCTGATCCTAGGCTTCTCTTTGTTGGGAGGGTCTTTTACTGATTCAATCTCTGTCTTGATTATTGGTCTGTTTAGGTTTTCTATGTCGTCATTCCTCAATTTTGGTAGATTGTATGTATACAGAAATTACCTATCTCTTCTAGAATTTCCAGTTTGTTGGTATATAGCTGTTTGTAGTAATTCCCGATGACTTTATTTCTGTGACATCACTTGTAATATCTCCATTTTTCTCTGACTTTATTAATTTGTGGCTTCTCCCTTAGTTTTTTTTGGTTAGTTGGGCCAATGGTGTATCAATTGTGTTATGTTTAAAAAATCAGTTCTTCATTTCACTGACCTTTTATATTTTTTACATTTTATTTTGTTTATATCTTCTCTAATTTTTGTTGCTTTTTCCTCCTACTAATTTTGGTTTTGGCTTGTTCATGCTTTTCTAGGTCCTTGAGATGCATTGTTAGATCATTTATTTGGTGCCTTGAGGTAGGCTCTGATTGCTATAAACTTTCCTCTTAACACTGATTTTCGATAGGCTGTGCTGTCATCTTCATTCATTTCTAGGAATGCTTTTATTTTTCTTTTGATTTCTTCTGTAACCCACTGTGTGTTCAGTAGTGTGTTGTTCAGTGTCCATGTGTTTGTGTATTTTCTATTTTTTAAAAGATTTATTTATTTATTTGAAAGGCAGAGTTACAGTGAGGCAGAAGCAGACACACACACACACACACACACACACACACAGAGGTCTTCCATCCACTGATTCACTCCCCCAGAAGGCTGCAATGGCTGGAGCTGTGCCCATCTGAAGTCAGGAGCCAGGAGCTTCTGGGTCTCTGATGTGGGTGTGAGGGCCCAAGGGCTTGGGCCATCTGTTACTGCTTTCCCAGGCCATAGCAGAGAGCTGGATTGAAAGTGGAGCAGCTGGGCCTTGAACTGGTGCCCATAGGAGATACTGGCACTGCAGGTGGCGGCTTTACCTGCTATGCCACAGCACCATCCCCTTTTATTTTTTAAAATTGTAAATTTCCAGCTTCATTCTGTTGTGTCCAGAAAAGATACATGGCACAATTTTATTTTTTTGGAATTTGTTGAGTCTTGCTTAATGGCCTAGCATATGGTCTATCCTAGAGAAAGTTCCATGCACTACTGAAAGGAATGTGTATGCAGCTGTGAGATGAAATGTTCTGTAGATATCAGTTAGGTCCATTTGGTTGATAGTGTAGATTAGCTCTGTTGTGTCCTTGTTGAGTTTTTGTCTAGTTTCCATCATCATTTTTGGAAAAGACACTGGATAGTGTGCTTCATTGAAGTTTGAATTTCTTTTTAAAATATTTATTTTATTTATTTGAAAGAGTTACAGAGGAGGGTAGAGGAGAGTGAGAGCGAGTGAGCGTGAGAGAGGTCTTCATCCACTGGTTCACTCCCCAAATGGCTGCAATGGCTGGAGCTGAGCTGATCAGAAGCCAGGAGCCAGGAGCTTCTTCCAGGTCTCCCATGTGGGTGCAGGGGCCCAGGACTTGGCCATCTTCTACTGCTTTCCCAGGCCATAGCAGAGAGCTGGATTGGAAGTGGAACATCCAGAACATGAACTGGTGCCCATGTGGGATGCCAGCACTGCAGGTGGCAGTCTTATCTGCTACACCACAGCACTGGCCCTTGTGAATCAGTTTTTTTTTTTTTTTGACAGGCAGAGTGGACAGTGAGAGAGAGAGAGAGAGACAGAGAGAAAGGTCTTCCTTTTGCCGTTGGTTCACTCTCCAATGGCCACCACGGCTGGCGCACTGCGACCTGCGCACCGCGCTGATCCGAAGGCAGGAGCCGGGTGCTTCTCCTGGTCTTCCATGTGGGTACAGGGCCCAAGCACTTGGGCCATCCTCCACTGCCCTCCCGGGGCACAGCAGAGAGCTGGCCTGGAAGAGGGGCAACCGGGACAGAATCCGGCGCCCCGACCGGGACTAGAACCCGGTGTGCTGGTGCCGCAAGGCAGAGGATTAGCCTAGTGAGCCATGGTGCCGGCCATGAATCAGTTTTTTAATTTTTTTAATTTTTTTAATTTTTTTTTTATTTTTTGACAGAGTGGACAGTGAGAGAGAGAGACAGAGAGAAAGGTCTTCCTTTGCCGTTGGTTCACCCTCCAATGGCCGCTGCGGCCGGCGCGCTGCGGCTGGCGCACCACGCTGATCCGATGGCAGGAGCCAGGAGCCAGGTGCTTTTCCTGGTCTCCCATGGGGTGCAGGGCCCAAGCACCTGGGCCATCCTCCACACAGAACCCTGTGTGCCGGTGCCGCTAGGTGGAGGATTAGCCTAGTGAGCTGCGGCGCCGGCCATGAATCAGTTTTAAAAGCTAGAAACAGGGGTCAGTGCCATGCTGCAGTAGGTTAATCCTCTGCCTGTGGCACCGGCATCCCATATGGGTGCTGGTTCTAGTCCCGGCTGCTCTTCCAATCCAGCTGAATTAATAGAAGCAGAAGTTTGGCATATGGAGATTGTGAGCTGAACAAAGTGCAGATAACCATTGAGAAAGGGACATGATGGCTTCTACCTGCTGTAGTTGTCCATTATTATATGTCTGGTCAGGAGTGTTTTTATGTCAGTATCATGTTTCTAGTTTATTAATAATTTTGTAATATACCCATTTTTCTTAATTTTCAACAGAGACAATAAAACTTGCTTCTGTTGTTATGACAGTGTGGTTAATGTGAATGCATTTTACGATATGGCACATCGACTCCTGATGGGCTTCATAATCCAGTGTAGGAAGAGTATTTTGATTTATTTGCATTTCAATTCTAACATGTTCTAAGAGCATTAAAAATTAATTTTCTATTTTATTACACAAAATAAAGCACAGATAATTTTTGAAAAAAATCATTTATTTGATAGAGAAAGACAAGAGAAGTTTCCCATCTTTTGTTTCACTCCCCAGATGCCTGCAGCAACTGGACCTGGGATGGACCAAAGCCAGGAAGCGGGAACTCAATCCAGGTCTTCCGTGTACGTTGTAGGAACACAGTGAGTTGAGCCATCACTGTTACCTCCCAGGGTGCACATTAGGAGGAAGTTGGAGTAAGGAGCCAGAGCCAGACACTGAACCCAAGGGCTCTGATATGGGATGTGGGCGTCTTAACCACCAGGTCCAATGCCTTCCCTGCAGATCCTTTTATTAACGTTAGTGTCATGATTAACCATGGTGACCATGTAATTACAGGTTCAGCTTGGACTTCCAAAAATTCTTTATGATCCCTAAACGTCCATTCCCCGCCCCCCATAAAACATAATAACATCTAAAACCACAAGGTTTTTTTCTCTAGTTTGATCACTTTATGCAATGAATCATTGAGGAAATTGATTTTGAATGTTATTTTAAAGTCTTCTGTTTTAGAAAGCAACATAACATTGAGTCATTGTGACCCACATTCTGTTCACATTCTTTGAATGTTTTTTCTCAAGGACCTATTACTGATAAGAGGTATGACTGGAAACAAAATATTAGAATAAGTGATCTAGTCACAATGAATCAATTTGTCATTGTTACCTTTCTTTTTATGAAGTTCCATTTTTGAAAATATGAATATGCAGGCCCTGGCATAGGGGTAAAGCTGCCGCCTGTGTTGCTGGCATCGCATATGGCGTCATATCCTGGCTACTCCACTTCTGATCCAGCTCCTTGCTGATGTGCCTGGGAAAGCCAGGGAGGATTGTCCACATCCTTGGGCTCCTGCTATCCTCATGGGAGACCTGGAGGAAGTCTCTGGCTCCTGGCTTTGGCCTGGCCCAGTGCTGGCCATTGTGACCATGTGGGGAGTGAGCCAGCTGATTGAAGATCTCTCCCTCCCTCCCTCCCTCCCTCTCTCCCTCTCCCCCTCCCTCTCCCTTTTCCTCTTCCTCTCCCTCCCTCCCTGCCTCTCTCTTTCCCTCTCCCTCTCCCTCTGTAGCTCTGCTTTCAAATAAATAAATAAACATTAAAAATGTGCCACCATGAATTGAAATTGAATCTCTAAATTGTGAATTTTTTGTATATTTCTAAGTTGGTCAACATTTTAGGAAGCAAATCAAGAGTGTAACCACAGCATAAGAAAACAAATGATAAATAGGTTCAGGCATATATGTCATAACTTTAACATATAACACGTAAAAAAGGCATTTATCTGAAATTATACATTCTTCTGCATTATTTAATTTGATGTCATAAATGCTGTTATTAAAAATCAGGATTTTTTTGGTAGGGGTCAAGGTTATGATGCAGCAGGTTAAGCTGCTGCCTGTGATGCCAGCTTCCCATATTGGAGTACCAGATTGGAGTATCCTGTGGCTCTGCTTCTGACCCAGCTCCCTGCTAATGCTCCTGGGTAGGCAGCAGCAGATTACCCAAGTACTTGGGCCCCTGCCATCCATGTGAGAGACCAGGATGGAGTTCCACACTCTTGATGTGGGGGAGAGAATCAGCAGGTGGAAGATGTCTTACTCTGTCTGTCTCTTCCTCTCTGTCATGCTGCCTTTCAAATAAATAAGGTAAGTCTTTTTTAAAAAATAACTTTTTAACAGCACCAATTGCTAGAATAGTATGAGTAATTAAACACATAGATATTTTGTAAATATAGCAAATATTTTAAATAAGAGTTTCAGAATAGTTTTAAATTTACTCAAAATTGCTCTGAAATTTAGGGATTTCTACTTTTATACGTTCTCATTTTAACCTCTTACAGCATTTATCACAATGAAAAAAATTTATATACTATAATTTACTACAGTCTATACTTTTTAAAAAAATTATTTATTTGAAAATCAGAGCTACACAGAGAGAAGGAGAGGCAGAGAGAAAGGGAGCGAGAGAGAGAGAGAGGTCTTCCATCCACTGCTTCACTCCCCAATTGGCTGCAATGGTTGGAGCTGAACCGATCCAAAGGCAGGAGCCAGGAGCTTCTTCCGGGTCTCCCATGTGGGTGCAGGAGCCCAAGGACTTGGGCCATGTTCTACTGCTTTCCCAGGCCATAGCAGAGAGCTGGATCAGAGCAGCCAGGACACAAAGAGGCGCCCATATGGGATGCCAGCACTGGGGGCGGTGCAGCGGTTTTACCCACTATGCCACAGTGCTGGTGCTGTCTATAATTTTTTTAAGGATTTTAAAAATTTATTTGGAAGTTGTAGCTACAGAGGCAGAGAGAGAGAGAGAGAGAGAGAGAGAGAGAGAGAGAGAGATCTTCCATCTGCTGGCTCACTCTCCAAATGGCTGCAACGGCCAGAGCTGGGCTGATCTGAAGCCAGGAGTTAGGAGGTTCTTCCAGGTCTCCCATGTGGGTGCAGGGGCCCAAGGAATTGGGCCATCTTCCACTGCTCTCCCAGGCCACAGCAGAGAAGAGAAGTGGAGCAGCCAGGGCTTGAACTGCCGCCCATGTGGGATAACAGTGGCTTTACCTGCTACGCTATAGCACTGGCCCCACAGTCTGTAATTTCTTCGGTTTCCTTTGTTTATACTTTTTCCAGTGCCAGCGTCCACCCAAGATCCCATGTGAAATTCAGTTGTCAGGTTTCTCTAGGTCCTCCTGACAATTTTCTGAGGTCTTGCCGGTATTAAGGAGGGCCTGTCTGGTATTTTGTAGAATGTTTTCCATTGGGGGAGCCAGCATTTTGGTGCAGTGGGTTAAGCTCCTACCTGTGATACCAGCATCCTGTATGCTCTTGGGAAAACAGTGGAAGATGGCCCAAGTACTTGGGCTGCTGCAACCCACGAAGGAGATCAGGATGGAGTTCCTGGCTCCTGACTTAAACCTGGCCCAGCCTAACCATTATGGTCAATGGGGGAGTGAATCCGTGGATGGAAAATATCTTTCTCTCTATCTCCACCTCTCTCTCAGCCTTTCAAATAGATATTTTAAAAATGTCCTCCATTGATATTGCCTTATTTTTGTCATAATTAGGCTGGGGTAGGATTTTGGGAAAACATCACAGAGGCGCTGTTCTCACTTCATGCATTCTAGGTGATTGATCCCTGTTCATGTTAACTTTGATCAGCTGGCTCAGGGAGTGTTCCGGCTTCTCAGTGTGAAGTTACTTTCCCCCTTTTCCATATCGTGTCTATTCTTTTGCTGGGCCCATGCTCAGGAGTGGGAATTTGTCTCCTCCTCCTTTATGGCTGAGTGTCTGTTATTTGACGATTTTCTGCATGACATCCTATTCTAGAAAGTCTTCATTTCTGTATGTATGCCACTATGGATGCCTGAACATTCAAATTATTCTCTGGCGTTGCATTATTTTGCTGCTCAGTTCATTCCTGCCCTGGCCACTGGGAGTTCTTTCCATTGGCTGCCGGTTTTCTCTGAGGTAATTGCGTGTTTTTATTTTCTCTGCTCCTCATTTTCTTATATTAAAGATTACCTTGGCCCACATAATTCCTGTTCCAGTCCTAGTATATGCCATTTCTTCAAAGATTCCTGGTTCCTGTTACGGGAGAATGATATTAAAAACTTACATCTAGGGGCTGGTGCTGTGGTGTAGTAGGTTAAGCCTCCGCCTGTGGTGCCAGCATCTCATATGGGCACCAGTTCCAGTCCCAGCTGCTCCACTTCTGATCCAGCTCCCTGCTAATGGCCTGGCAATGTAGTGGAAGGTGGCCTAAGTGCTTGGGTCCCTGCAATCATGTGGGAGACCTGGAGGAAGCTCCTGACTTTGGATTGGTGCAGCTCTGGCTGTTGTGGCCATTTAGGGAATGAGCCAGCTGATGGAAGACCTCTCTCTCTGTCTCTCCCTCTCTCTGTAATCTACCTCTCAAATAAGTAAATAAATCCTTAAAATCTTATATCTAGCAGCTGACTATGCTTGTTGCATCTTGACTCTTGTGACTGACAATACAAGGAAATACTTGTGAATTCTACATTTGCACCCCTAATTGCAAATATTTCTATGTGGAGCTGTCTATATATTAAGCTGAATGAGAGTTGATATTGATGTCTGCAATCAATGGATTCTGATTCAGTATGACACGGACCATTGCAGCCTTCCTCACTTGCTCATCTGTAGCTTCTCCCTCCAGCATTTAGAACTCAGGCTCCTACCATCTTCCATTTATTTAATTCATTAGTCTATTATGAACATTGAATTCATTGTTATTCCAGATTGCAGGTTGTGACATAACACAAAACATGTGTACACACACACACACACACATACACACGAGGGTACTTCAAAAAGTTCATAAAAAAGAGTTCAGGGGCTGGCACTGTGGCATAATAGTTGATGCCTCTGCCTGTGGTGCTGGCATCCCATATGGGTGCCAGTTCGAATCCCAGCTGCTCAACTGCCGATCCAGCTCCCTGCTAATGGTCTGGAAAAGCTGCACCCACATGACAATCCCATAGGAAGCTCCAGGCTCCTGGCTTCTCATTGGCCCAGCTCCAGCTTTGTAGCCATTTGGGGAGCGAACCAGTGGATGGAAGACCTTTCTCTGTCTCTCCCTCTCTTTGTAAATCTGCTTTATCAAATAAATAAATAAATAAGTAAATAGATCTTTTTAAAAAGTAGAGTTAAAAGATAAGTTTTTAAAAAAGATTTATGTATTTGAACGCAGAGTGACAGAGCAGTTGGGAGGGAGAGGGGGAGAGACACAGATACCTCTTATCTGTTGATTTAACCCCATACAGCCACAGCTGCCTGGTCTGATCCAGGCTGAAGCCAGAAGCCAGGAACTCCATCTAAGTCTCCCACATGAATGGTAGGGACCCAGGTGCTTGGGCCATCTTCTGCTGCCTTCCCAGGTGCATTAGCAGGGAGCTGGATAGGAAGTGGGGCAGCCAGAAGTGGAGCAGCCAGTACTCCCACCAGCGTCCATACGGGATGCCGGCACGGAAGGCAAGAGGGTTAACCCTCTGCGCCACAGCTTGTGTTTTCACATAAGCATTCCATAACCATTTATGGAAAAGACACGGGATTGTGGACTTCATTTCAGTTTGCATTTCCAAAATTGTGACTGAGCAGTCCTGAGTACAGGCTAAATTTCCTTCATTTCTAGGAAAGCAAGGAGGGGGCGCACGCCGTGCCGATCCGAAGCCAGGAGCCAGGCGCTTCCTTCTGGTCTCCCATGCAGGTGCAGGGCCCAAGCACTTGGGCCATCCTCCACTGCCCTCCCGGGCCACAGCAGAGAGCCGGACTAGAAGAGGAGCAACCAGGACAGAATCCGGCGCCCCAACCGGGACTAGAACCTGGGGTGCTGGTGCCGCAGGCAGAGGATTAGCCTAGTGAGCTGCGGCGCCGGCTGAGATGATTGTTTTCAAAAGCAATTTCCTTCTCAAATCTACAGGGACAGTGGACAGTGATGAATGGAAGTTCTTACTGCAATGGCTAATGTTTCTTTTAAAAGATTTTAGCCATTTAATAATGTGCATTCCCATCTTCCTATTTTCTAATTAGCTTTACCTTCATGAAAACTGTTGTCATAATTTCTTTTTTATAAAAGATTTATTTATTTGAAAGTTCCAGAGGGAGGGAGGGAGGGAGAGAGAAAGAGTTCTTCCATCCACTGATTCACTCTCAAGTGGCTGAAACAGCCAGAGCTGAGCCAGGAGCCAGGAGCTTCTTTCTGGTCTCCCTCGTGGGTGCAGGGCCCAAGCACTTGGGCCATCCTCTGCTGATTTCCCAGACCACTAGCAGGGAGCTGGACTGGAAGTGGAGCAGCGGGGACTCCAGCAGGCGCCTCTCTGGGATGCTGGCGATGCTGGCAGCGACTTTATCTGCTAAGCCGCAGTGTCGGTCCCCCTCTTCTTCAGTCTTATGTCATCTTTCTAGGATTTTAAACAGTTTGTTGGCCTCTTCGCTGGGAATGTGATTGGGATTCCACTGAATCTCCAGGTCAAATGAGAAGGGACGGTCATGTCTTCACAGTAAGCACTGTCCTACTCCTGCATGAGGAGTAGCTCTGTACTTACTAATACTCCTTCTGATTGTTCTGCAGCAGTGTTTCTTTTTTTTAATGAAGATTCATTTGTTTATTTGAAAAACATATTTATGGAGAGAGAGAAGGAGAGACAGATCTTCCATCTGCTGGTTCACTCCCCTAATGTCCCCAGTGGCCAGGAGCTACTTCTGGGTTACCACGTGGGTTTCAGGGGCCCAGGCACTTGGGCCATCTTTTGCCTCCCCAGGTGCTTTAGCCAGGACTCACACTGGATCCTGTGTGGGATGCTGGCACTGTAGATAGTGCTCGACCTGCTGAGCCCCGGGGCTGACCCCTCCCTATCATGTCTCAAGGTTTCTGAGTGCGTGTGTGTATATACTTTGTTACATTTATATCTTAGGACTTAAGTTTTTATGGTGCTGTTGAAAATTCCAATTGCATACTGTTAGAGAGCCACCATAGGAGTAATCCACAGCTTCAGGGGGACTGTGGTGGGGGCACGCTCACCACTTTGTTTTGATACTGAGCAATGTGTAGTGGTCTTTGGGGACCCCAGATGCCGGCAGAGGGCACATGACTCCACTCTACCTGAGACTGCCATGCCAGATGGAGTTCCTTGGCCATGCTACACCTAGAGCCTCCTTCCCCTGGGGACCCTGAGAGCCTCCTTCCCCTGGAAGAACCCTGAGAGTCTCCATCTGCTGGTTCACTCTCCAAATGATCACAATGGCTGGAGCTGGGCTGATCTGAAGCCAGGAACCGGGAGCCTCCTTCCCCTGGGAGAACTCCTGAGAGTCTCCTTCCCTGGGGTCTGTGGACTCCACTCATCTCCAGAGTGGCTGTGACAAGCAGCTTCTCCCACCACCTGCAGTCAGGGTTTCCACACACCTGAGACACAGATTCCTTGTCATCCTTTGCATTCCATACTCTGATGTTCGCATATTATTCTATATAAGTAGATTCTGATTTACTCATTAAAAATATTTATTTGAAAGGCAGGGGGAGAGAGAGAGAGAGAGAGAGAGCGAGCGAGCACTTCCACCTTTTATTCCCCAAATGGCTGTAATGTCAGTACTAGGTCCCATGGATGCAGGGTCCTAAGTATGTGGGGCATTGTCCACTGCTTTCCCAGGCACATTAGCAAGGAGCTGGTTAGGAAGTGGATCAGCCGGGATTTGAACTTGCACCTGTATGGGATGCCGGCCTGACAGGCGGTGGCTTTACCTGTTCCGCCACAGTGCCAGCCCCTGATATATACATCTTCGAGAGAAATGACAGAGAGTGAGCTCCCACCTGCCAGTTGACTCCAGAAGTTTCTGCAACAGCCCCAGATGGTGGGGGGCCAGCAACCCAATCCAATGTCTCACGTGGGTACCAGGACCCAAATAGTTTGACGCCTTCAGTTGATGCCATCCAGGATCTGCATTAGCCGGAAGCTGGAGTCAGGAGCCAGAGCCCAGAATCCAGCCCAGGCACTCAGATGTGGAACTTGGGCATCTTAACCACTCGACCAGTTGCCTGCCCCGAGTGCATACTCTTCACCAGTGTCTGCTCTCAGTGCCTGCTCCATTTCTGCACCCTCCTTGTTCTCTGAACAGGGCCTTGCACAGAAGAAAACTTAATTTTATGAAGTCCATGTTCACAACTTTATTCTTTGGTGAATTGAGTTGTGGTTAGAACTCCCTGCCAAATCCAAGACCACATAGATTCCGGTCTACATTTTTCTAGAATTTGTGTATTTCTGCATTTCAATTTTCAGCATATGGACTATTTTGAGTTTATTTTTAAGAATAATGTCATATTCATGACATCCCATATAGTTTGCAAATAATTCACAAACAGTAATTGCTGCGTCACGACTGTCAGACAAGACATGGGGTAGTGCGGCCCCTTCAGCGCGAATTTCCAACACGGAGGCCTTCGGTCTTCTGAGTACGACCCTGGATTTGGTTCATTTCCTAGAAAAGCTAGGATGGGCATGCGGAGTCACGGCCACGAGAGGGCGCGCGAACCCTCCTTTTCTGATCAGCTTCACCCTCGGGGCGTGGGAGACCTGTGGGATAGGAAGTCTGAGGCGGGCGCCCTTGGGGCTTTGGGAGATGGGGTACTTGGAGGCGCCTGCCCGAGTGGCTCTGGGTGACGGGGTCCTTGTAGACCCCTTCTGGGCCCTCTGTGAGACGGAGTCCTTGGAGGATGGACGCCCGCGGTATTCTGGGAAATGGAGTCTGCGGCAGGCGCCAGAGGGGGCGTTCCTCTGACGTGCGGCTCCCGCGGGGCCCTCTGGAGATGTAGTCGGCGGCTCTGGGAATTGACGTTTGAGGCGCGACACTCGCGGGGCCCTCTGGGATATGGAATCCTTTGAGGCTGTTGCTTGCTGGGCTCTACTAGGAATCTGAGGCGGGCGGCCCTGGGACTCTGGGAGACGGGGTCCGAAGGAGGACGCCCGCGGTATTCTGGGAAATGGAGTCTGCCGCAGGCGCCAGAGGGGGCGTTCCTCTGACGTGCGGCTCCCGCGGGGCCCTCTGGGAGATGGAGTCGGAGGCTCTGGGAAGTGACGTTTGAGGCGCGACGCCCGCGGGGCCCTCTGGAGATGGAATTGGAGGCTCTGGGAAGTGCCGCTTGAGGCGCGACGCCCGCGGGGCCCTCTGGAGATGGAGTCGGAGGCGCTGGGAAGTGACGTTTGAGGCGCGACACTCGCGGGGCCCTCTGGGATACGGAGTCCTTTGAGGCTGTTGCTTGCTGGGCTCTACGAGGAGTCTGAGGCGGGCGGCCCTGGGACTCTGGGAGATGAGGCCCGAGGGAGGACGCCCGCGGTATTCTGGGCAATGGAGTCTGCGGCAGGCGCCGGAGTGGGTGTTCCTCTGTCGTGCGACTCCCGCGGGGCCCTCTGGGAGATGGAGTCTGAGGAGGGCGCTCGCTAGGTGTTTTGGGCGACGCAGCCTTCTGACGCACGACGCCGGCGGGGACCTCTGGGAGATGGGAGTCCTTTGAAACTTGCTCGCTGGGCTCTAGGAGGAGTCTGACGCGGGCGCTCACGGGGCTCTGGGAAACTGGGTCCGAGGCGGGAGCGCCCACGAGGCTCTGGGAGACGGGTCCTTCCGGACCTCCCCTGAGACGGAGTTCTGGGCGCTGGACGCCTGCGAGGCTTTGGGGAGTGAAGTCTGAGGGGGGGACACCCGCGGGGCCCTCTGGGAGATGGAGTCCTTTAAGGGCCGCTCCCGCGTGGCCCTCTGGGAAATGGAGTCCCCCAAGGTTGGACGCCCGCCGGCCCGCTGGGAGATGGAGTCCCTCTAGGTTGGACGCCCGCCGGGCCCGCTGGGAGATGGAGTGTCCTCAGTGTCTGAGCCCACATGGAACCCACGTTCTCCTCCCAGACTCTGCTGCCCTGAGTTGGGGTAGCTTAGGTGGTGAGATGCATTAGGAGGGGCTTCCCCATAACCCTGCTCTCCTGTCCCACGTGCTCAGGCCCTGACCTCTGCACTCAGCCCGCAGCCGTGTGCTGGATCCTTGTCCGGCTTTCGGTGAACCCTGGCTGATGTCCTTTGTCCTGGGAACCTCCAGGAAAATTTCTAGAGCGTATCTGGTCCCTGGTGGGAGGTGGGACTTACTGACGCGCCCTGCAGATGGCGCTGTGGGCCCATGGAACTCGCCCATGGCCACCCTAGGTGCTTGCAGCTCTGCAGGCCTGAAGATGGTTTTAGGGTCTTGGAGGGATGGGGTTGGAATTGTGGGGAGGAGCCCGCGTTTCCTGTTGGAATCCGTGCTGCTTGGTTAGACTCAGAGCCAATCCAACTGAAACAGCCACTCTTCCCACAACCACTCTAATTAATTCTTATTTTAATTTGCCAAAAAGGAAAGAAAAGCCCATGACAGAAAAATAAGACTGCAAGGAGACTTAAAATGAGAGGGAATAGCAGCCGCCCTGCACCCCCTGCAGTCTGGCAAACGTACGTGGAGCACCTGGTACAACAGAGAAGGGCTGAGTTTTTTTTTTTTTTTTAAGATTTATTTATTTGAAAGTCAGAGTTACATAGAGTGAGACCCTTCATTCGCTGGTTCACTCCTCGAATGGCTGCAATGCCTGGAACTGGGCTGATCTGAAGCTGGGAGCCAGGAGCTTCCTCTGTGTCTCCCATGTGGGTGCAGGGCTCCAAGCACCTGGGCCATCTTCTGCTTTCCCAGGCCATTAGGGAGCTGGGTCGGAAGTGCAGCAGCCAGCACTCAAGCTGGCGTCCACGTGGGATGCCGGCGTCGCAGGCTGGCTCTGCCAGCTACACCACAGCACCGCTGGGCCGAGCGTCCTGTGCTCCTCACCCCTCCGCCCTCAGCCCGTGTTGGAGACGCTGCTGTCATATACTCCGTCCCTGTTGCTGGTGCCCCACGGCTCTCTATTGCTCAGCGAACCCCGTGGTGTGGATAACTGCAGTTTACTTGTCCAGTCCCCGGGGGTGGGCGTTTGGTTGTTCTCATTCGGGGCGATTGTGGGTAAGACTGGCCCTGTGCATGTGTCGTCTACACACCTAGGAGTCAGTCCCAGGCTGGGCAGGGGTTGACCCGTGTAGCGACCACCCGTGCTGTCTAGAGCGACCATCTCGGCTGTGGCCTCTGCTCGCCCTCACGCTGCAGGCCTGTTCCTCCATCAGTGTTCCCATTCCCTCTCGTGCTCCCTGGCTGCATCTCCATGATCTGCCCTGCTGCCCTCTCTGACCTAGTGTGTGACACTGCTCCATGTCTAGCACAGCCCCTCCTAACACCCTCACCTGTGGGGCTCATGGAGGAGAACCTGTCAGTGTCTGTGTCAGGTGCCTACATCTGCTGTGTGGTAGAAAGCATGGCTGGGTGGCCCCTGTCACCTGTGTCCCACATGGCCCCTCCTAACACCCTACACCTGTGGGGCTCACGGAGGAGAACCTGTCAGTGTCTGTGTCAGGTGCCTACATCTCCCGCTGTGTGGTAGACAGCATGGCTGGGTGGCTCCTGTCACCTGGTGTCCCACATGGCCCCTCCTAACACCCTACACCTGTGGGGCTCACGGAGGAGAACCTGTCAGTGTCTGTGTCAGGTGCCTACATCTCCCGCTGTGTGGTAGAGAGCATGGCTGGGTGGCTCCTGTCACCTGTGTCCCACACGGTGGCCTCTGCCGGACACACCCTACACCTGTGGGGCTCATGGAGGAGAACCTGTCAGTGTCTGTGTCAGGTGCCTACAGCATCTCCCGCTGTGTGGTAGAGAGCATGACTGGGTGGCCCCTGTCACCTGTGTCCCACATGGCCCCTCCTAACACCCTACACCTGTGGGAATCATGGAGGAGAACCTGTCAGTGACTGTGTCAGGTGCCTACATCTCCCGCTGTGTGGTAGACAGCATGGCTGGGTGGCTCCTGTCACCTGGTGTCCCACATGGCCCCTGCTAACACCCTACACCTGTGGGGCTCACGGAGGAGAACCTGTCAGTGTCTGTGTCAGGTGCCTACAGCGTCTCCCGCTGTGTGGTAGAGAGCATGGCTGGGTGACTCCTGTCACCTGTGTCCCACATGGTGGCCTCTGCCGGACACACCCTACACCTGTGGGGCTCACGGAGGAGAATCTTCCAGTGTCTGTGTCAGGTGCCTACAGCATCTCCTGCTGTGTGGTAGAGAGCATGGCTGAGTGGCTCCTGTCACCTGTGTCCCACACGGTGGCATCTGCCGGACACACCCTACACCTGTGGGGCTCACGGAGGAGAACCTGTCAGTGTCTGTGTCAGGTGCCTACATCTCCTGCTGTGTGGTAGAAAGCATGGCTGAGTGGCCCCTGTCACCTGGTGTCCCACATGGCCCCTCCTAACACCCTCACCTGTGGGGCTCATGGAGGAGAACCTGTCAGTGTCTGTGTCAGGTGCCTACATCTCCTGCTGTGTGGTAGAGAGCATGACTGGGTGGCTCCTGTCACCTGTGTCCCACACGGTGGCCTCTGCCAGGGGCTCCCTGGGCTGAGCCAGTTTCCCTGGGAGGGGAGGTGTGTGTTTTGTTCATGTGCAGCTCAGTGAGTTACAGGGCTTTATCCGGAATAGAGACGGCAGCCCCAGCATTCCCTGAGGGTCTCATGAGAGGCACGGAGGGTATGCTGGCCCCTTGCACATTTGAACGATTTGGTTGAGATTACCCCGTCCTGGAGGAAGTAGTGTGAGAACTACATGTGCGCTCAGAGCAGGACGGCCTGTCCCCTCGGGCGGTGTGGTCAGAGCAGGGTGGCCTGTGCTCTCGGGCGGTGTGGTCAGAGCAGGACGGCCTGTCCCCTCGGGCGGTGTGGTCAGAGCAGGATGGCCTGTCCCCTCAGGTGGGCGGAGTGGTCAGAGCAGGACGGCCTGTGCCCTCGGGCAGTGTTGTCAGAGCAGGACGGCCTGTCCCCTCAGGTGGGTGGTGTGGTCAGAGCAAGATGGCCTGTCCCCTCGGGCAGGGGTAGCTGGGGAGCTGAGCTCCTGTTAACTTCCGTGCAGTGGAGCTTTCTGAAGGGGGGATTTTGCATTGCTGCTGTTTTTCCACCTGCTCTGCACTGCCAGACTCCCCCACCCAGTTAACTCTGGGAGGGAGGCGTGGGTGGTGTGTGATGTTTGTTAAACATTTGTTTATTTGAGTGGCACAGGGACAGCCACAGAGAGCTCCCGTCTGCTCGTTGACTCCTCAGGGATGCACTGTGTATTTGTCACCAATGCATTGGAGGAACCACTGACAGCTTCAAGGGTTTGGCCATTACGAGTAGAGCTGCTGTGCATAATTGCGTGCTGTTATTGGACATCCGTCTTCAAACCTGTTTCTCAATGCTTAGGGCATGAGTGTTGGATCATCTGGTGAGACCGTGTTCAGCTTTGGAGAGCCGCCAGGCTGCTTTCCAGAGCGATGAGCTCGTGCGAGCTCCCATTCCACACCCTTCACGGCAGTTGTTGCATTTCAGGGCCAGGGTTACGTCCTTGTGTGCATTTTCTTCTTCTTCATGGAAAGTGATGTTGAGCCTTGTTTTGTGTGTTTGACACCTGCATGTCCTCTGTGGTGAGGTGTCTGTTAGGTCTGCCTCATTTGTAAATTGGTTGCTTGCTCTTGTTGTTGGATTTTACAGCTTCTTAGTGTGTTTTGGACACAGTCTTTTCTAATGTATGCCTGTTTTAATGATTTCTCCCAGCCTGTGGCTTGTCCTCTTGTTTGTTTCATACTATTTTCAGAATAGAAGTTTTAAAAGGTTTATTTATGTGAAAGGCAAACTGACACACATAGCTGGGCAGAGAGAGATTTTTCCATACACTGATTCACTCCCCAAATGCCTGCAACAGTTGGGACTGGGCCAGGCTGAAGCCAGGAACCAGAAACCCCACCCAGGTCTCCCACTTGGGTGACAGGGACCCAAGCACTTGGGCACCTTCTGCCTCTCAGGTGACTTAGCAGGAATCTGGATTGGAAGCGTGGAGTAGCTGTGACCTGAACCAGGCACTTGGACAGGAATTCCAGCATCCCACGTGGGGACTTAACCCATGGAGCCACAACATCCAGCCCCACAGAGCAGAGTTTTAGTTCTAACAAAGTCTGCGTTGTCAGTTATTTTCTCCCATGGGTTGATTTTTAGGCTTGCACTTAGAAGCTTATGATGAAATACATGTTCATACTCATTTTATTCTAAGATTTTTATGGTCACATTTTAAATATACGCACATGGTTCACTCTGAGTGAATTGTTGAATGTTCTAAGGTGTGTGTCTGTTTTTTTTCCCCACATGATTTCCAGCTGTCCCATCACCAGCTGTGGAGCAGACATTCCTTTTCTGTTGAGTTGCCTTGTCCTGTTGACAGTTGGCTGCTTTTGCCCTGGTCTGTCTGGGGTCCTGTGTTCACCTCTACTTAACCATCTGTCCACTCCGTCACTAGCATCATATTCACACCATCACTGTGGCTCCATGTTAACCACTGGGATCCAGCGATCCAGATGTGCTAGTTTTTCACAGTTGGACTTCTTCAAGCAAATGTCATCTGTTCTGGGATTTGTACAGTTTCCTGGGAATTTGTGGGTTCACTTAGTTTCTGTGTCAAAGATGAAAGAATTTTCAGGGCTGGCATTGTGATGTGGCAGATAAAGCCACCGGCTGCTGCACTGGCATCCCCTATGGGTGTCGGTTTGAGTCACAGCTGGTCCACTCCCTGCTAATGCATCTGGGAAAGCAGTGCAAGATGGCCCAAGTGCTTGGGCTCCTGCACCCATGTGGGAGACCTGGAAGAAGCTCCTGGCTCCTGGCTTTGGCCTGGCCCAGCTCTGGCTGTTGCAGCCATTTGGGGAATGAACCCCCAGATGGAAGATCTCTCTCTCTTTCTCTCTCTGGCTCTCTCTGTAACTCTGCCTTTCAATTAAATAAATAAATCTTTTAAAAAATTAAAAAAGGGGGCCAATACTGTAGTGTAGCAGGTTAAGCCACCACTTGTGTTGCAGACATCCCATATGGGCGCTGGTTTGAGACCCGGATGCTCCACTTCTGATCCAACTCTCTGCTATGGCCTAGGAAAGCAGTGGAAGATGGCCAAAGTCTTGGGCCCCTGAACTTGTGTGGGAGACCCGGAAGAAGCTCCTGGATCCTGGCTTTGGATTGGCACAGCTCTGACCTTTGTGGCCATCTGGGGAGTGAACCAATGGATGGAAGACCTCTCTCTCTCTCTTGACCTCGCTCTCTCTCTCTCTCGACCCCCCCCGCCTCTCCTTTCTGTGTATAACTCTGACTTTCAAATAAATAAATAAATAAAATCTTTAAAAAAATTAAAAAAGAATTTAACAACATTGAGTTGACCAATGAATAATGAATATTTGCCTTGATCTGTATTTAACTTGATTTTTTTTGACAGGCAGAGTTAGACAGTGAGAGGGAGACAGAGAGAAAGGTCTTCCTTCCATTGGTTCACCCCCTAAATGGCTGCTATGGCCGGCGTTATGGCCAGCGTGCTACACTGATCCAAAGCCAGGAGCCAGGTGCTTCCTCCGGGTCTCCCATGCAGGTGCAGGGCCCAAGGATCTGGGCCATCCTCCACTGCCTTCCTGGGCCACAGCAGAGAGCTGGACTGGAAGAGGAGCAAGTGGGACAGAACCGGCGCCCTCACTGGGACTAGAACCCAGTGTGCCGGCGCCACAGGCGGAGGATTAGCCTATTGAGCTGTGGCGCTGGCCTAATTTGATTTCTTTGAACAGTGTTTCAAGGTTTCCTGAATACATATTTATACCTTTTAAGGATTTTTTGCTTTAAGGACCTCCATTTTATGCAGTGGAATTGTTGAAGGTATTACTTTTTAACATTTTCATATTGCAGTTTTCAAATTTCAATTTTTCTTATATATCATTGGCTATGTAGACCAAATCAAATGACTTTTGCATACTGGCCTTGAACTTTGACTCCTTATCTCCATCCATTCCTGTCACGGCCCCGGGGGCTCTGTCTCCAGCTGAATCTCCCTCCAGTCAGGGCTTGGAATGACCAGAGCCCCGAATTGCGGGATCAGGGGGACTGCCGCCAGGGGGCGCCCAGGCGCTGCAGAGCGCGCGAGCTCCTGTGCTGCGCCCCGTGGCCGCCAGGGCGCGCCCATCTGGTACTCGTGAATAGTGGCAAAGGCCCCAGGTGCCTGCACGGGGGTTTTCTCCTCCTGCGTGGGGTCCGGTCTGCCCGCGTCACTTTGAGAATCATTGTTGTGTGTTGAGATTTGAAAGTGGCAAGAGTGAATCTCCTTAGTTTATGTTTCTCCAGGATGCTTTGGCCGTGTAGGTAGTATCCCTGGAAATTCCCTGTGAATGTTGGGATAATTCCCCCATCTGTGGCCCCTGATCTTTGAGACTGTGATAAAAATTGCGTTGAAACTGCAGCTTGGTTTGCTTTGTGGGGCCACAGTCAAACAGTTTTAAGTGTCCTGTTGGGTGAGGATGATGTGTCTTCACATTTATTTTGGTTTTCCTTAATATCATTCAGTAATAACATAATCTTCAGTGTGTGAGTCTTGCCCCAACGTCAAATTTTTTTAAATGTTTATTTTATTTATTTGAAAGACAGAGTTACAGAGAGAGGTAGAGAGAGAGAGAGAGAGAGAGAGAGAGAGAGGGAGAGATCTTCCACCAGCTGGTTCACTTCCCAGATGGCCACAATGGCTGGAACTATGCCAATCTGAAGCCAGGAACCAGGAGCTTCTTCTGGGTCTCCCACGCAGATACAGGGGCTCAAGGACTTGGGCCATTTTCCACTGCTTTCCCCGGCCACAGCAGAGAGCTGGATTGGAAGAGGGGCAGCTAGGACTAGAACCGGTGCCCAAATGGCATGCTGGAGCTTCAGGCCAGGGCTTTAACCCGCTGCACCACAGTGCTGGCCCCATCCCAACGTCAAATTTATTCCTAAGCATGTTATTTTTTAACTTTTATGTAATAAATATAAATTTACCAAGTACAACTTTTGGATTATAGCAGCTCTTTCCCCCCATAACCACCCTCCCACCTGCAACCATCCCATCTCCCACTCCCTCTCTCATCCCATTCTTCATCAAGATTCATTTTCAATTATCTTTATATACATACTGCCCATGCTTTGGCTGCCTGTGAACCACACGCAAGTCCTGTCCCAAGTTGGATTTCCAATTATGTGTGGGCCTTGCTCTGATGGAGCCAGCTACTGGGCATTGCTGGCCAAAGTTAGGAATATCAGTGCACATTCTTGGGCCACATATGAGCCACCAAAAGTGCATGCTGGGCCCCCAGCTGGATTTGCAATGGCTTGGTGTCGACTACACATGCGTGGGCTGCCTGTGAGTCACCAGATGCATATGCACAATCTCCTGTTGGGTTTTCACTGCACCTTGTAAGGTCTTCTAGTGGGAATGGCCCCTTATCATGTGCAGGTTGCTGTTAGGCTGGTCACTGTGTGTGCTTGGTTCCCAGGTGAGCCACCAAGTGAGCATGCGTGTTTCCCAGTTGGATTTGCCATGTGTCATGCAGGGGCCTGTGGTGAGGACGGCCACTGCACATGTGCAGGCTGCCATTAGGCTGATCACTGTGCATGCTGGGTCACCTGTGAGCAGCCACATGGGCATGCATAGTCCCCAGTTGGATTCACAGTGGCTCGTGGGTAGTCTGCAGATGGGATCTCCACTTTGAATGTGCTGGCTCTCATTTGGCCCCAGGTGGATTTGCAATGGATTGGGCTGGACACTGCACATGGGTGGGCCACCTGTGAGCCACCAAATGTGCACGTGCAGTCCCTATTGGATTTACAATGATGCATGCACCTTCCTCTCGTGGGTGTGGCCACTGTGCATGTAGGCTGCAGTTAGGAGTGTCACTGTGGGTGCCCCGGCCGATCGTTACCCATGCCGCCAAATGTGCATGTGCAGTCCCCTGTTGGATTTACAATGGTGCATGCACCTTCCTCTCATGGGTGTGGCCACTGTGCATGTAGGCTGCAGTTAGGAGTGTCACTGTGGGTGCCCCGGCCGATCGTTACCCATGCCGCCAAATGTGCATGTGCAGTCTCCTGTTGGATTAGCGAAGCATAGGCAGAAGCTCCTGGTGGGGACAGCCACTTGACTTGCACAGGCCACCATTACTCCGGTCACTGCATGGTGTGGTCCCGAGTGAGTGACCAAATTTGCATGCCTGGCCTCCAGCTGGATTTGCAATGGCTTGGGCTTGTGGGTTAAACATGCCCAGTTGAATGGGCATGGGCCCAGTTGAATTTGCAGTGCGTGGGTGGTAACTGCACATGCACAGGCAGCCTCTGAGTCACCAAACCCACATGTGCTGTTCCCAGTTGGTTTTTCAATGGCTTGGGTGGCGAGTGTGATGCTTGGGCCACATTTGAGCCACCAAGCCCGCATTCATGGTCCCCTGTTGGGTTTTCAGTGGCTTAGGCCAGCCACTGCCCTTGCTTGGGCTGTCTGTGAGCCACCAAACACAGATGTATGGTTCCCAGTTGGATATGGAATGGCTTGGGCAGCATCTGAGCATGCTTGGTCCTTCTCCTACGAGCCACCAAATATGCATGTTCAGTCCCCAGTTGGGTTTGAAATGGTTTTGGCCAGTCACTGCCCATGTTGCAGCCACCTTTGAGACAACAAACACTTGTGCATGGTTGCCAGTTGGATTTGCAATGCCTGGGGCTGGCCACTGCACATGCTTGGGCTGCCAGTGAGCCACCAAATTCACATGTACAGATCCTATTTGGATTTTTAAAAAGATTTATTTATTTACTTGAAAGGCAGAATTACAGCAAGGCAGAGACAGAGAGAGAGAGACAGACAGACAGATCTTCCATCTGCTGGTTCATTCCCCAAGTGACTGCAATGGCTGGAGCTGTGCCAATCTGAAGGCAGGAGCCAGGAGTTTCTTCTGGTCTCCCACATGGGTGCAGGGGCCCAAGGACTTGGGCCATCTTCTACTGCCTTCCCAGGCCACAGCAGAGAACTGGATTGGAAGTGGAGCAGCCAGGACTCGAACCAGTGCCCATATGGGATGCCAGCGCTGCAGGGGCTCTACCTACTATGCCACAGTGCTGGCTCCCCCTACTTGGATTTACAATGGCCTGGGCAGAGACTGCCGATTCTGGGACCACCTTTGAACCACCAAAACCTCATGTGCAGTCTCCATTTGAAATTGTTTTGAAATATTTATTTATTTATTTGAAAGAGTTATACAGAGAGAGGAGAGAGACAGAGAGAGGTTTTCCATCTGCTGGTTCACTCCCCAGTTGGCTGTAACAGCCAGAGCTGTGCTGATCCAAAGCCAGGAGCCAGGAGCTTCTTCCAGGTCTCCCATGTGGGTGCAGGGGCCCAAGGACTTGGTCATCTTTCACTGCTTTCTCAGGCCCTAGCAGAGAGCTGGACTGGAAGTGGAGCAGCTGGGACTCGAACCGGTGCCCATGTGGGATGCTGGCACTGTAGGAGCTGGCTTTACATGCTGTGCCACAGTGCCGCCCCCCCCCCGTTGGAATTGCAGTGGCTTGGGCTAGCCGCTGCACATGTGTCAGCTGTCTGAGAGCCATCAAATGAGCATGTGTGGTCCCCAGTTGGATTTTTAATGGCTCATGCATGGTCCTGTGGTGGGAACAGCCACTGCTCAAGGGTAGGCTGCCATTTGGCTGGTCACTATGCATGCTTGGGTTGCCCGGGTGCCATCTAATGGGCATGTCTCGGCTCCAGTTGGATTTGCAGTGGCTCATCCATGGTCTGCAGATGGGGATGGCCACTTTGAATCTGCTGGCCCTCATTGGACGTGCTCTAGTTGGATTTGCCATGGATTGGGTCAGCTGCACATCAGTGAGCTGCCTGTGAGCCACCAATCACCTATACACAGTCCCCATTTGGATTTGCAAGGCCTTGGGTGGTGATTACTCATGCTCAGATTGTCTTTGTACCACAAAGCACACCTGAGTGGATCCCAGTTGGTTTTGCAGTGTCTTGGGAGCTTTCCGAATATTCATGGGCCGTCTGTGAGCCAACAAAGATGCGTGCACAGTCCCACTGGACTTGCAATGACTTTGGCCAGCCACTGTGCATTCTTGGGCAGCCCGTGAGCAACCAGATACACATTTGTGGTTCCCAGTTGTATTTACAATTGTTTGGATGATGACTGTACATGTGTGGACTCCCTGTGAGCCACCAAATATGCATGAGCTGTCACCTGCTGCATTTGTATTGTCATAGGCGGTGTCTTCTGGTGGGGGCAGCCACTTCATGTGCACAGGACACCGGTAGTCCAGTCACTCTGCATGCTCGGGTCTCCATTGAGCCATCAAATTTGCATGACTGGTCCCCAGTGGGATTTGCAATGGCTTGGGCCAGTCACTACACATCCATGAGCTGCCCGTGAGCCCCCACGTGTGCATGCATGGTCCCCAGTTGTATTTGAATGGCTTGCGCTATGAGTGGCCATGCTCAGGCCTACTTTGAGTTACTGTACTTGCATATGTGGTCCACTGTTGCATTTGCAGTGGCTTGGGCAGCCACTCCACCTGTGCGGACACCTGTGTGGGCAGCAAGCATGCATGCATAGTCCCAGTTGGATTTGCAATGGCTTGGGCAGCCACTACACCTATGTGGGCACCTGTGTGGGCAGCCTGTGAGCCACCAAGCATGCATGCACAATCCCAGTTGGATTTGCAATGGCTTGGGCAGAAATTGCAATGCTGAGGTCACATTTGAGCTGCCAAACCTGCATTCTTGGTCACCGGGTTTATTTGTAATGATTGGGCCATCCACTGTGCATGTGTGGGCATCCTGTGAGCCACCAACAATGCATGCACTGTCACCTGTTGGGTTTGCAGTGGCCTGGGCATCTACTGCCCATTCATGGGCAGCTTGTGAGCCACCAAAGGTGCATATGTGGTCCCCAGTTAGATGTGTAATGTTTTGGGCAGTGACTGCACATACTCAGCCTGTCAGTGAGCCACCAAACACTTATGCCTGGTTCCTATTTGGATTTGTAATGGCTTGGGAGGCCACAGTGTGTGTGTGGACAGCTTATGAGCCGGCAAAGATGCATGCATAATCCCAGTTGTATTTTCAATGGCTGGGTGATAACAGTGACACTCGGGCCACATTTGAGCTAGAAGACCAGTACGCATGGTCCCCAGTTGGACTTGTGTGCGTTGGACAAGCACATGTGGGCACATGTGTGAGCAGCCTCTGAGCAGCCACATTGCACGCTTGGTCCCAGTTGCATTTACAATGGCTTGGGCGCCAACTGCACATGTGTGGGCAGCTTATCAGCCACCAAATGCACATGCATAGTCCTCGTTTGTATTTGCAGTGGCTTGGGCCATGGCTGAACATGTGTGGGCCTCCTGTGAGCCACCAAACCAGCATGCACACTCCCCAGTTGGAGTTGCAATGACTTGGAGCAGCCACTGTGCTTGCTTGGGCAGCCTTTGAGCAACAAAGGCACATTTGCTGCCCACAGTTGGGTTAGCAAAGACTTGGACAGCGTCTGCCCATGTGTGGGCTCCCTGTGAGCCACAAAATGCACACGTACTCTCCCCTGTTGTACTTGCAATGGTTCCATCTGACCACTGCCATGCATGGCTGCCTTTGAGCCACTAACTGTGCATGTGTGGTTCTCAGTTGGATTCCCAAGGGCTTTGGGCAGCTTCTGCACATGTGTGTCAGACTTTGTGCCCTAAAATGTACACAACAATCCACAGTTGGAGTTGCAATGGCTTGGGCAGTTTGCTTGGGCTGCTGCTGAGCCACCAAACGCACCTGCAAGATTCCCAGTTGCACTTGGAATGGCTTGGGAGATGACAGCACATTCTTGGACTGATGTTTAGCCAGCAAATGCATGTGAGCAGGCCCCAGTTGGATTTGCAGTGGCTTGGGCTGCCCACTACACATGTGTGGTGGCCTTTGAGCCCCCCAGCTTACATTTGCAGGTCCTAGTTGCATTTGTAATGGCTTAGGGTGCCACTGCCCATGATTGGGCTGCCTTTGAGCCACCAAATGTATATGCATGGTCCCAGTTGTATTTGAAACGGCTTTGGCTGGCCACTGCCAGTGATTGGGCCACCTTTGAGCTACCAAGTGTGTAGGCATGGTCCTAGTTGTATTTGAAGTGGCTTGGTTCAGCTACCGTGTGTGGGCAGCCTGAGAGCCACCAAAGAACATTCATGGTCCCCAGTTAGCTTTTCTGTGGCTTGGGTGGTGGCTATGCATGCTCAGGCTTCCACTGATCCAGCAATCTCCCTGGAGTGTTTCTTGTCAGATTTCTAGGGGCCTGGGAAGCCACTTCACATGCCTGGGCAGTCTGTGAGTCTCTGAATGTCCTTGCCTGATCCCCAGTTGGATTTTCCATGGCTTTGGCTGGCTACTGTACATACTGTGAGCCACTAAGCATGCATGTGTGGTCCCCACTGGTATTTGCTTTGCATTTACTGTATTTTATGAAGGAAGAGACATGATGTTTTTATGGACTGTACATAAACTGACAAACTGGCAGTGACTCATCAATCCTAACTTTGGTTTCCTACTTCCATACCAATAAAGATGTGATTTTCACTTAAAAGGAGCCGCCTAGATTTATAATCTGGTTTGTTCCATTGATCCTCATTTTCACACGAACCACTCACATTTGTAATGTGTTTTGTTCCATATGATCCCCATAAGTATATAGGCTAGAAGAATTCTAAACCACTGCTTCTTTCTGTATGAAGTTGTATTTTTTCTTTTCTTTCCTTCTTTTGTTTGACTTTTTTTTTTCTCCTAACTGGAATTTTGATATTCACTCCAGGATTGTAAAACATATAATAATTTGTTACAGTTGATTTCTCAACAATGTTGCAGTGGATTCATTTCTGAGAGGAGGAGCGTGGTGGGGGCAAGAGGCACTGAGTCACCACACAGACCCCGGGAGTCGGGTGAAAGCAGGCCTGAGGCAAGCAGCCTGCAGACTTGTTTATTTGAGTTAGTACAACAGCTTATATAGCCAAGACCAGCCAATCCAGTCAAGGGGCGGTCTATGCCCCAACCAGTCACAGCCTGTTGCCAGGCAGTTTCCAAAGCCATCCAATCACAGCCTGTTGCCAGTCAGGCTCTTGTCGCCAGGCAGTTTCTGAAACCATCCAATCAAGGCCTGCCGTCAGTCAGGCTCTGTTGTCATGTGGTTTCCTCTGTTGTCACGTGGTTTCCAAAGCCATCCAATCACAGCCTGTTGCCAGGCAGTTTCTGTTGTCAGCGGCCGTCTTGGCATGACCTTTTCACCTCGGTGGCCATCTTGGCATGAACTTTTCACCTCATTCCACCACAATAATTATTACAATAGAATATGATAGAGGTTAATTTTTCCTGAGGCTTTATAAGATTTTTTTCAGAATGGCAGTTACACACTTGTGGAATATGTTCAGACAATAATTTAGGGGCAGGTGTTCGGTGCAGTGGTAAAATGATGCTTGGGGCAGGGGGCATTGTGGCACAGGGGTCAGGCCTCTGCCATCCATGTGCACAACCAGGATTGAGTTCTTGGCTCCTGAGCTTTGACTGGCCCAGAGCTGTCTGTTGCTGCCATTTAGTGAACTAGTGATGGAAGATAGAGATCTCTATCCCTCCCATCTCCCTTCCTCTGCCTTTCACTGATGCTCTGTCTTTCAGATACATAAAATACTCCTTGGGATTCCCACATCCCACATCAGAGTGTTGGGTTTAAAATCCTGGCTCCACTTCGGATTTAAGCTTTCTGATAATGTTCACCCTGGGAGGCAGAAGGTGATAACCCTAGGCTGGTGCCGCAGCTCAATAGGCTAATCCTCTGCCTGCAGCAATGGTACACCGGGTTTTAGTCCCAGTTGGGGCACCAGTTCTGTCCCAGTTGCTCCTCTTCCAGTCCAGCTCTCTGCTGTGGCCCAGGAGTGCAGTGGAGGATGGCCCAAATCCTTGGGCCCTGCACCCGCATGGGAGACCAGGATAAGCACCTGGCTCCTGGCTTTGGATCAGCGCAGCATGCAGGCCACAGCAACCATTGTGGGGTGAACCAACGGCAAAAGGAAGACCTTTCTCTCTGTCTCTCTATCTCACTGTCTACTCTGCCTGTCAAAAAAAAAAAAAAGTGATAACCCTGGTATTTGGGTCTCTGTTTCCCTCATGGGAAACCTGGTTTGAGTTTCTGGATCCTGGCTTCAGCCATGGCTATTGTAGGCATTTGTTGATCAACCAGCAGATGGAAGATCTCTGTCTCTCTGTCTCTGTCTCTGTCTCTGTTTCTCTCCATGTGTCTCTCTCAATAAATGAAAATTAACATAAGTATGTATATATTTAAAATGAGGTTTGACTTTTGAGAAGGATTTGAAGAATTGAGTCTTCAGGCAGGTTGGAGTAGCAGGGCCTCTCCAGTCTCCCAGCCCCTGGAACGTCTCTTCATTACACGCCTACCATCCTGTCTGCCAAAGGTCAGCACAAGATGGAATGTGCTTTGTCCACTGTGTGGTGTCAGAATGGACCAGGAATCAGGACCCATCAATGCCATCCTTGATGGAGAGCTATGGGCTGTGTCCTCTTTGACCCCTCGATTGGGGTACTTATGTAGTGTGAGCTGTGTCATGTTGTAGAATTTCCTCCCCACAGTGGAAAGCTCTGTCCATTCACTGAGGTAGATGACTTAATGCAGGGTTATTGGGTGGGCTTTCTTCCCTGTATCCACTTCTTTTCCATCCAGGTTCCTCAGTCCTTCTAATAGTGCTTGCCCATGGATTCTTGGCTCTGCATCTGCCTCTGTGGAACCCCAAACCAACACAGGTGACAAGGACTGTGAAATCCCTCAAGTCCATATCACAAAAGACATGGGGGGGGGGGCTGACACTGTGGTTCATTTGGTTAATCCTCCACCTGCAGTGCCAGCATCCCATATGGGCACCAGGATATAGTCCGGATTGCTCCTCTTCCAGTCCAGCTCTCTGCTGTGGCCTGGGAGTGCAGTGGAGGATGGCCCAAGTCCTTGGGCCCTACACCCACATGGGAGACCAGGAGAAGCACCTAGCTCCTGGCTTTGGATCGGCACAGCTCTGGCTGTAGCGGCCATTTGGGGGTGAACCAATGGAAGGAAGACCTTTCTCTTTCTAACTCTTCAAAAAAAAAAAAAAAGACATGAGGGACATATGGGGGCAGGAAAAGGGCTAATTACTGGGGACGTGGGATGACTTCAAATTGTTTAAAAGTCATACTTTGTTAATGAGGCTTAGAAAATCGTAGATTGTCCAAGGTTACCTTGTGTGATTTCCATGCACTTTGATTCCATTCTGTTTAATCCGATGTGTATTTGCTGCACTCTATGTGAAGATCGGTGGGGCCCTGACCAGAGAAATGAGTTGGCTTCAATGCTATGTGGTATGCATAATATTGGTGTACAGTAGATTCTGTTGAAAACAGCCAAAAGAGTTCAATTCATCTTAGGTTATTCCAGAAGAAATTCCAAACTGTATGTAATGGTATTGGCATAGAAGTTAAGCAATCTCTTGTGATGTCCACATCCCATATCAGAGCCTGGGTTTGGGTCCAGCTCCACTCCCAGTTCTAGCTTCCTGCTAATGTGCTCCCTGAGAGGCAGCAGTGATGGCTCAAGTAGGTGAGTCCCTGCCACCCACGTGGGAGACCTGGATTGAATTCCTGGCTTCTGGCTTCGGCATGGCCTAAACAGATACTTGTGCAGGCACAGAGGTATTATAAACAGTAGCAAAAAAGTGCAAGCAACCTGAGGATCCATTGACAGATGAGAGGGTTAGCAAAGTGTGGTCTACACATGCAATAGGATGTTAATCAGCTTTTTGAAAAGGAAGGCGATTCTGACCCATGTGGCAGCATGGCTGAACCTCGAGGACACTATGCTGAGCCTGATATGCCAGACCCTAAAAAATGAGTACTGTATGATCCCACGTGTATGTAGTACATAAAGTAGTTGCATTTACAGAAACATGAGGGAAGATGGCAGTGGCCAGGTGTCAGAGGAGAGGAAGGGGGAAACAGCGTTTACTAGAGATGAATCCCAGCATGGGCAGACGAGAAAGTCGTGGCGCTGACAGCGGTGATGATTGCACAGCACTGTGGGTGCTCTTAATGCCCAGCATGCAGACGTGTAGACTTGAAAATGTTTGACATGGTAAGCTTTATGTTGTTTATATTTTGAAGTTTGTGGTAGAATAAAATAAAGGAGAAAGTTGTGATTGTGATGTTTCGAAATTTGTTTATTCATTTATTTGAAAGGCAGGAAATATACAGAGAGACAAAGCTCGCATTCAGTGGCTCACTCCCCAGATGCCTGCAACACTCAGGGCTGGGCAGGCCGAAGCAGGATCTGGGGACCAAGTTCAGTGCTCCCCTTGGGTACCAGGGATCCAGGAACTCAAGTCCTCACTTGCTGCCTCCCAGGCCTGCACAGCAGGAAGATGGAATCAGGAGTGGAGCCAGGACTTGAACTCAGGCTCTCCAACATGGGTTGCATGCAGGTGTCTCAGCCAAGCATCTTCGCCGCTGGGCCAATTTCCACAGTGCGATCTGGAAGACGCGGTCCTCTGACGTATGATGCCCGCGGGGACCCCTGGGAGATGGAGTCCTCTGAGGCTTGTTGCTCGCTGGGCTCTGGGAGATGGCGTCAGAGGGCGGGTGGGGGGGGGCGCCCGCGTGGAGTTCTGGGAGACGCGGTCCTCTGACACACAGCGCATGCGGGGACCTCTCGGAGATGGAGTCTGAAGCGAGAGACCACAGTGCATTCTGGGAGACGGAGTCCTCTAAGGCTTGTCGCTCACTGGCTCTGGTAGTTGGAGTCAGGGGCTTTCGCAGGTGGGATTCAGAGGGGAACATGCTCAGGGGGCTCTGGAAGCTGGGGTCCTCAAAGAGGGCACCCCATCAGGGCCCTCCGTGAGACAGAGTCCTAGGAAGCTGACACCCACGGGCCTCTGGGAGATGGAGTCTGAGGCGGGCGCTCACAGGACCCTGGGAAATAGAGTCTGAGATGAGCGCCCGCGAGGTGTTCTGGGAGAAGCGGAGTCTGAAGCGAGAGGCCACGGCGCATTCTGGGAGATGCAGTCCTCTGACGTAGGAGTCCCGCGGGGTTCCCTGGGAAATGGAGTCCTTGAGGTTGTCGCTGGCTGGGCTCTGGGAGATGGCGTCAGACGGCGGCGCCCGTGCAGAGGTCTGGAAGACGCGGCGCGATGGCCGCAGCGACCACTGGGAGATGGAGTCTGGGGCTCTGGGATGATGGAGTCTGCGGCGAGCGCCCATGAATCTCCGCTGAGTCCTAGAAGCCATCAGAGAGCGCGCGATCTCGCCTTTTCTGACGGCAGCCATTAAGGGTGTGAGAGTCTGGGCAAGCGCGCACGGTGCGTTCTGGGAGACGCGGTCCTCTGACGTGTGATGCCCACTGGGACCACTGGGAGATGGAGCCCTTTGAAGCTTGTCGGTCGCTGGGCTCCGGGAAAGTCAGATGCGGGCGCCCGCGGTCCTCTGGGAGACGGGGCCTGCAGGGCACGCCCAGGAGGCTCTGAGATACGGGGTCATCAAATACGGCACCCCCGCAGGGCCCTGCGTGAGACGGAGTCCTAGGAAGCTGGACACCCACGGGGCTCTGCGAGGTGGAGTCCGAGGCGGGCGCGCACGGGGCTCTGGGAGGTGGAGTCCGAGGCGGGCGCCCACGGGGCTCTGGGAGGTGGAGTCTGAGGCGGGGGCCCACGGGATCCTGGGAAATGGAGTCTGAGTCCAGAGCCCGTGAGGTTTTCTGGGAGACGCGGTCCTCTGATGCGTGACACCCGCAGGGACCACTGGGAGATGGAGTCCTTTGAGGCGTGTCTTTCGCTGGCTCTGGGAGTTCGAGTCTGAGGCGCCCATGGGACTCTCGGAGATGGGGTCTTAGGGATTTGCACAGAGTGCTCTGGAAGACGGGCTCCTCAAAGAGGGCACCCCCGCAGGGCCCTCCGTGAGATGGAGACCTCGGAAGTTGGACACCCACGGGGCTCTGGGAGATGGAGTCTGAGGCGGGGGCCCACGGGACCTTGGGAAATGCAGTCTGAGTCCAGAGCCCGTGAGGTGTTCTGGGAGACGCGGTCCTCTGACGCAAGACGCCCGTGGGGACCACTGGGAGATGGAGTCTGTGGTGAAAGGCCGCCAGTCCTGTGCCGAGTCCTAGAAGCCACCAGGGGGCGCGCGAACCTGCCTTTTCTGACTATAGCCATCAAGGGTGTGAGAAGTGCGCCAGGGCCCAGCAAGTGTGAAATCTCAGATCTGCACTCTAAAATGTTTCCCATCTCTGGCTGACAGGTCTTCAGAGTGCTGGACACAGAAAGGTCTGGGGGGACGAAGGGAGAAATTCCACCTAAAGCACAAGATATCTACCAATAAGATATCCATGGCCAGCGCCGTGGCTCACTAGGCTAACCCTCCACCTGTGGCGCCAGCACTCCGGGTTCTAGTCCCGGTTGGGGCGCTGGGTACTAGTTCCGGTTGCTCCTCTTCCAGTCCAGCTCTCTGCTGTGGCCCGGGAAGGCAGTGGAAGATGACCCAAGTGCTTGGGCCCTGGACCTGCATGGGAGACCAGGAGGAGGTGCCTGGCTCCTGGCTTCAGATCGTCACAGTGCTGGCCGTAACTGCCGTTTGGGGGGTGAACTAACAGAAGGAAGACCTTTCTCTCTGTCTCTCTATCTCTCATTGTCTAACTCTGCCTGTCCAAAAAATATATATATATATATAGCCACTGAAACTAGTATGAGGCCTGGACAGTGACCTGTAATACTGATTTTTAGGTCCACATGATGACCTGTAATATGGTGTGATATCTGATCTCTGAAACTAACTTGATGTTCCCTGTGTGGCTTCCAGTATTACTCTACCATGTCTGCATAGTGACATCCTACAAGGTTGATTGGTTTGGCAGGTGACTGCACTGGACTTGGTGGGCTTACTGTGTTACATAAGTTGGATGCGCTCTTTTTCTCTTGCATGGTGTTGACATGATTGTTTTCAAAAGCAATTTCCTTCTCAAATCTACAGGGAGGGTGGGACAGGGATGAATGAAAGTTCTTATTGCAATTGCTACTGTTTCCTTTAAAAGATTTTAGCAGTGGGCCAGGTGCAGTGGCATAGTGGGTAAAACTGCTGCTTGTAGTGCCAGCATCCCATATAGGCGCCGGTTCGAGACCTGGCTGCTCCGCTTCAATCCAGCTCTCTGCTACAGCCTAGGAAAGCAGTAGAAGATGCAGATGGAAGACCTCTCTGTCTCTGCCTCCTTCCCTCTCTGTGTAACTCTTTCAAATAAATAAATAAATCTTTAAAAAAAGATTTTAGCTGTTTATAGATGCACATTCTGATATTCCTGTTTTTAAAAGATTTATTTATTTGTTTGAAAGGCAGAGAGAGAGAGAGAGAGAGGTCTTCCATCTTCCAACTCCCCAGTTGGCCACAATGGCTGGAGCTGCGCTGATCTGAAGCCAGGAGCCAGAAGCTTATTCTGGGTCTCCCATGTGGGTACAGGGGCCCAAGGACTTGGGCCATCCTCCAGTGCTTTCCCAGGCCACAGCAGAGAGCTGGATCGGAAGTGGAGCAGCTGGGACTCGAACCGGAGCCCATATGGGATTCTGGCACTGCAGGCGTCAGCTTTACCTGCTACACCACAGCACTGGCCCCCAGAGCCTATTTTCTAATTAGCTTTTCCCTCATGACAACTGTTGTCATAATTTCTTTTTTTAAAATTTATGTATTTGGCTTGTTTTCACATTTGAGTACTACATAAGCAGCTAAGTTAGACAATTAATTAAAATTTATAGATATTCTAGTTTTTTTGGTTACCCTAAGGACTTATAACCATATAAATATAGGGCAGAGAATTATTATTGTGTTTATCTTCAGAGTATAAAACTGTATACAAGAACTTGATTTAGGCATCAGTGAACTTGAACTGAGTTCTGAAAATCCATATTTCAGATAGGTGAGTTCTCACTGCCAGATTAACTATAGGGTAAAAAGTAGCATAAGAAGGGAATGGGATCAAGGATGGATTAGTCTCACAGTGGGGGAAGTGTTCACTGACATAGCTTGAATGGGGATGGGAAGAATGGAGAGAATAACCACAGATAAGGAAAAAAAATCAAGTTGTCAGGAAGGTGTTCTCTTGATCAATTCACATTTCCAACTCTTGATTTTGCTTCTGTTTTTTTTTATGTTGTTTTTCAGATTTTTTTTTGAGAGGCAGCGAGACTGACAGACAGAACTCCCATGCACTGGCTCATGCACCAAGCACCTGCAACAGACAGGCTTCGGCCAGGCCAAAGCCAGGAGCTGGAAGTTCAGTCCAGGTCTCCCACACCCAAGTATTGGATCCCTTCTGAGAGTCTGCATTAGCTGGAAGCTGGAATTAGGAGCAGAGACAAGACTTCAACCCAGGTGCTCTGGTATGCAATGCAGGTGTCCCAAGAGGCAGCGTAGCCACTGAACCAAATGCCTACGCTGACTCTGTTTTGATACTGTCAACATAATCTTCCAAAGGAATAACTTGTGTTTTTATTGAATGTAATTACAAAATAGCCTAAATGTCTATTCTTGTTTGGAGTGATATAATTTGAAAATCTTTGGAATTTTTTGAAGATTCTATTATTTGAGCAGTGTCTTCTCACCCAAATCTTGTTTCTTGTGATGTCAACAAGTACTGAACATTATGTAGGATAAAAAGTGTTGATAGAAATATTTATAGAGTCTGTATACAAGAGGGCTTCAAAAATTGTGGAAAAATAGAATTAAGATATGTTTATTTTGATGCAAAAATGTTTCAACTCCATGCATAATTTTTTCAAAATATGCACTTTCTATGAATTTTTGAAGACCCCCTCATATTTTTTAAGTCAGTAGCTTTAGTGTTCTTTTGAAGCATAAAGTTCTTTTTTTTTTGACAGGCAGAGTGGACAGTGAGAGAGAGAGAGAGACAGAGAGAAAGGTCTTCCTTTTGCCGTTGGTTCACTCTCCAATGGCCGCCGTGGCTGGCGCGCTGCGGCCGGTGCACTGCGCTGATCCGATGGCAGGAGCCAGGTACTTATCCTGGTCTCCCATGGGGTGCAGGGCCCAAGCACTTGGGCCATCCTCCACTGCCCTCCCAGGCCACAGCAGAGAGCTGGACTGGAAGAGGAGCGACCGAGACAGAATCCGGCGCCCCGACCGGGACTAGAACCTGGTGTGCCGGCGCTGCAAGGTGGAGGATTAGCCTATTGAGCCACGGCGCCAGCCAAAGTTCTCCATTTTGAATAATGTAGAATTAATATTTTCTGATTCTTATGCAGGAAAGCAACTACATTTGTTGCTGTGGATTCATTCTGAGAGGAGCAGCATGGTGGGGGCAAGAGGCGCGGAGTCGGGCGCACTAGAGAGAATCCTCTTCCTGGATCCAGGCCTTGGGGAGCTCCAGGCTGGTCTATGTATCAGTGTGTGCAAAGCTCATAAGTATTCACGTGGGGCCCAATCCACCTCATCGTTAGAGAAGTAACACCAGTAACTGGAACATCTCTTCTGTGTCGTGTGGATACCTGTTCATTTGTCAGGCACCCCCCAAGTGGCACCTGGAGACCTGGCTTGGACTGGAAGCTGAGTATGAATTCTTGGTTAACAACATCCAGGTGCAGAATGCAGTTTCTCTCTGAATAAAGGATAGCAGATAAAAACTTGGATGGGGGAATGAAGTAGCAGGGTAAGATCCTTCAAGCTAATCAAAGACAGGTTATCAGGTAACTAACAGGAGCTACCCTGCAGCTTCTCTCTGGCAGGTGTGTTCCTGCAGGGCTCCTGGAGCTGCATCCAGGCCTGGCTGTCCTCAAAGAGGCACCCCTGGGCCAGAGTGCAAATCTCGAGTTTTAATCCACATTCTGAGGCAGCCCCTGCTCCCCCCTGAACTTCATTGTTGCTGTGGATTCGTTCTGAGAGGAGGAGCGCGGTGGGGGCAAGAGGCGCGGAGTCACCACACAGACAAGGGGAGTTGGGTGAAAGCAGGCCAGAGGTGAGCAGCCTGAAGACTCATCTATTTCTGCTGGTACAGCAGCTTATATAGCTGAGGCAGCCAATCTGGTCAAGGGGTGGTTTATGCCCTAACAAATCATAGCCCGTTGCCAGGCAGGCTCCATTGCCAGGTGGTTTCAGAAGCCATCCAATCACAGCCTGTTGCCAGGCAGGCTCTGTTGCTGGCGGCCATCTTGGCATGGCCTTCTCATTCCACCACATTTCCCCCTTTTTGTTTATTTTTGAGCAACGGGAAGCATGATTCTTGGCCATACCATTGTTGAACCCGTTTCCATGTGGTCTCCGTTCATGGCTGTGCCTGTCTTAGGTTGTCCCCCAGGGGATCTTACCCGTCATTGACTAATCAGCCCTCAAAATGGGAGACCACAGGAGTGCTTGTTCAGATGGGGGTAGGAATGAGGAACAATGGTCACCGCATGCAGGCTGTGGGCCATTTGAATGACTGACCAGAGCTAGTGGGGTATAAAACAGTAGCAAATATGGCTACGGGCAGTTCCTCAGGGTAGGATGATAGGGCAACAGCTTGACAATTGGTAGCAGATGCGTCAGCTAACAAGGCGGACTCTCAGTCTTGTTCAGCTGGTTCTGGTTGACTGTCAGTTGCAGGTTTAATGTTTCTGGCTGGTACCCAAATGGGCTGTCCCGCATTCTCTGGATAGACACAAGCATATCCTTGGCCCTTGGTCAGCAGAAGCCTTTCTATGGATGTTGGAATCCAGGGCCTGAATTCTGCATCTGCTGCTACATTTCTGGAAAACATGCAGGTGGGATAGGGTCTAGCAGCTGCCCTGAGAGCCTGGGGTGCCTGGGGACTGCCACAAACATGGGGGTCCTCACTGGGTGTGGATGGGATGACCTCACATGGGTTATTGCCTTGAGGTCATCTAAGTTCATCCCATGGGTAGTTGGGGGGTGTCTGATTAGGCATTGCTGTGTGTCTGCTGTCATGTCATTTTCACTGTCAGAGCTCTCTCCCTAAGTCATCAACTGATGTCTGTGAGACAGGGACCTGGAGTGACAGGCTCTTATCACTCACCGATTCATTATGTTTGGTACTCTGTGTGGGTTTCTGAGAGGGGGTATCTTTCCCATGTTTGAGCGCTTTAGAGCAGCACGGCATGCCAACTCTAGCCAAAGGAAAGACACGCACAGCACTGCTGCCATAACAAAGCAAATTCCTAGCACCTCAGTGGTTGATGGCATTATGCAGGGGTTCCCTACATTAGATGGACAGACAGTGGTATATCAGGTCGTACGTTTGTCCTGTGCTTAGAGGGGGACTTCCTTGACTCATTAGGTCAAGGCCGTATGTCCACACGATGTCTCCGGAGTGTCAACTCTCTCAAGGGAGGGTAGATGACTTGGTTCCAAATTCTGGGATGATCAGTCCCTTATGTGAATTCGCCAGGTGAAAGTAAAAGGAGGAGCTGAGAAGCAGCATTAGGTTTCTGGGCAGTGTGTGCTTAATCTGGGGTCACTTAGACCGAGGACAAGGGCAAGGAAAGGTGCGTAGGAGGGGGTTCTGTGCTCACCCTCACAGAACCAAATAGCACACAAAACACCGAGGGGCCTACTTGCCAAAATCAAGGGGGGACCTCGCCGAGTCCGACACACTGTCTCTCAGTCATGTTGGTGCCAGATGTTGCTGTGGATTCATTCTGAGAGGAGGAGCGTGGTGGGGGCAAGAGGTGCAGTCACCACACAGATGCCGGGAGCTGGGTGAAAGCAGGCCAGAGGTGAGCAGCCAGCAGACTCGTCTATTTCAGTTGGTGCAGCAGCTTATATAGCTGAGGCAGCCAATCTGGTCAAGGGATGGTTTATGCCCTAACCAATCACAGCCTGTTGCCAGGCAGGCTCCGTTGCCAGGATGTTTCCCAGGGAGTTTCTGAAGCAATTCCTGAGTATCTTGGCATGGCCTTCTCATTCTACCACACGATCCCATGAGGGTGCAGGGGCCCCGACATGTGGTGCCAGTGCCCCCCGAGCCATGAGGGTGCCAGCATCCCCAGCCCCATGAGTGTGCCTGAACCACCAACCCCATGAGGGTGGCT